>NW_012110019.1:580712-672315 GCF_000951045.1 Mandrillus leucophaeus | reverse complement strand
AAACTATCAGCAGAGTGAACAGGCAACCTACAGAATGGGAGAAAATTTTTGCAATCTACTCATCTGACAAAGGGCTAATATCCAGAACCTACAAAGAGCTTCAACATTATTCTTAGAGAAAAAATTAACTTTGGTAAATGAAGGGGCTTGGTTTCATCTCTGTAGAATCAGCTTGCATCAACTCGCTGTTGGTATTTGCTTTAAAGAAGAAATATTACATATATTTATACATATTTTAAACCATTCTGGTCTTTCACATCCTCAAAAGGGAGGTTATTCAGTTAGGGTATTTGATTGCTCTCCAAGGACAATGGCATGTACTGAGAGATGTAATTAGGAGATACCAGATTAAGCTGATAGCATCTAAGGATAACTCCCTAGTCACATAGTCATGTTTTTAGAAGTTGTTCTGCTGACTGAGGTTCACTGATGGCCTTATTAAACAAAACTCTGACTTTTTAATTTATAAGACAGACTTAAAGGAGTGTAGCTGAAGTTTCTTAACTCAGAAAAGTACTTGTTCATGATTACTAGGCATGACAGCTCAGGGACAATTACATTTTTACTATGTATGCAAAGCCTGGCCCAACCTCTAGGCAGCCTGGTCACACATATTACGTGATTTCAAAGAATCCAAAAGAATCCTCTCACTTTAAAAGAATTGTTACAGACTTCAGCCTGTTATTCTTAAAATCCATACTATTTAAATTACTGCTTTGAATGAATTATTGCCTCCAAAAGATAGTCTTGAAACCAAGATAAATGTGTTTTTATTTATTTTGTAATTGACACATTGTTATTGTACACATTTGTGGGGTACAATTTGATGTTTCAGTACATGTATATGTTGTATAATGAGCAAGTCAGGGTAGTTAGCATATCCTTCATCTCATGAATTTATTATGTCTTTGTGTTAAGAACATTAAAAAGTTTCTCTTCTAGCTGTCTTGTAATAAACAATGCTCTACGGTTAACCAGGCACCCTGCTGTGCAAAAGTACAGTAGAATTTATTCATCCTGTCTAACAATAACTTTCTTGTTTGGGTTTGGTTTTTTTGTTTTGTTTTTTTGTTTTGTTTTGTTTTGTTTTTTGAGATGGAGTCTTGCTCTGTCACCCAGGCTGGAGTGCAGTGGCACAGTCTCGGCTCACTGCAGCCTCTGCCTCCTGGTTTCCAGTGATTCTCCTACCTCAGCCTCCTGGGTAGTTGAGATTACATGCACATGCCACCATGCCTGGCTAATTTTTGTATTTTTAGTAGAGATGGGGTTTCACCATGTTGGCCAGGCTGGTCTTGAACTCCTGACCTCAGGTGATCCACCCTCCTCGGCCTCCAAAGTGTTGGGATTACAGGCGTTAGCCACCGCACCCAGCCCATCCTATCTAATAGTAACTTTCTACCCAATGACAAACATTTCCTGATTCTCCTCTCCTTCACCCTGTCCCTAGTCTCTGGTAACCACTCTTCTACTCTCTTTTATGAAATAAACTTTTAAAAAATATATTTTACATAAGAGTGATATCATGCAGTATTTGTTTCTCTGCCTGGCTTATTTAACAGAACATAATGTCCTCCAGATGTATCCGTGTTGTTGCAAATGACAGGATTTTATTCTTTTTATGACTGAATAGTATTCCATTGTGTATATATACCACATTTTCTCTATCCATTCATCCATTATTGGAAACTTAGGTATATTCCATGTCTTGGCTATTGAGAATAGTGCTTCAATAAACTTAAGAATGCAGATATCTCTTCAACATACTGATTTCATTTCCTTTGAACATATACCCAGGAGTGGGATTGCTAAATCATTTGGTAGTTCTATTTTGTATTTTTTAAGGAAACTTTAGACTGTTTTTCATAATAGCTCTACTAATTTACATTCCCACCAACGATGTGTAAGTGTTCTCTTTTCTCTTTGTTTTCTTCTGTCTTTTTGACAATACCATTCCAACTGAAATGAAGTAGTATCTCATCATGGTTTTCATTTGCATTTCCCTAGTGATTAGTGATGTAGAGCCTTTTTTCATATACCTGTTGGCCATTTGTATTTCTTCTTCTGAGAAAAGTTTATTAAGGTCTTTTGCCCAGTTTTTAATTGAGTCATTGGGGTTTTCTTGCTGTTAAGTTATTTAATATATATTCTGGATATTCATCCTTTGTCAGATATACAGCTTGCAAATATTTTTGCCCATTCTGTGGCTCTTTGTTAATTGTTTTCTTCACTGTGCAAAACATTTTTACTTTTATATATTATTGTCTATTTTTACTTTTGTTGCCTGTGCTCTTGAGATCTTATTAAAATATCCTTGCCCAGCCCAATGTTGCAAAGTATTTTGCCTACGTTTTCTTCTAGTAGTATCATAGTTTCAGGCTTTACATTTAAGTCTTCAATCCATTTCGAGTTGAATCTTATATATGATGAGTCATAAGGGTCTTGTCTCATTCTTCTACAGGTACATATCCAATTTTTCCAGCACTGTTTATTGACAAGACTGCCTTTTCATCGATGTGTGTTCTTGGCACCTTCATCAAAAATCATGTAGGTGCATGAATTTATTTCTTGGCCCTCTTTCTGTTACATTGGTCTATGTGTCTGGTTTGCTTTTTGTTTATTTTTTCTTGCCAGTACCACACTTTTTTGTTGTTTCCGTAGCCTGTAGAATGCATATATTTTGAAGTCAGGTAGTGTGATGCCTTCAGGTTTGTTATTTGCTCAAGATTGCTTTGACTATTTAGTCTTTTGTAGTTTCATATGAATTTTAGAAGTTTTTTTTTCTATTTCTGTGAAGAATGTCATTGGTATTTTGATAGGGATTCCATTAAATCTGTAGCTTTTTTTGGGTAGTATGGCCATTTTAACAATATTAATTATTTCAATCCATGAACGTGGGATATTATTCCATTTATTTGTGCCCTCTTTAATTTCTTTCATCAGGGTTTTATAGTTTTCACTATAGTGATCTTTCACTTCCTTTGTTAAGTTTATTTCTAGGTATCTTATTTTGAGGAGTAGCTATTGTAAATGAAATGGTTTCATTGATTTCTTTTTTTATATAGCGCACTATTAGTGTGTGAAAACAACACTGATTTTTGTATGCTGAGTTTGTATCTATCCTGGAACTTAACTGAATTTGTTTATTATTTCCAACAGTGTTTTCATGGAGTCTCTATAACTTTCTACATATGTAATCATGTTCTCTGCAAACAGGGACAGTTTGACTCTCTACTTCCCAATTTGGATGCCCTCTATTTCCTTGTCTTGCTTCATTGCTATGGCTAGGACTTCCAGTACTTTGCTGTATAGAAATAGTGAAATCGTGCAACCTTGTCTTTTTCCTGATCTTAGAGAAAACCCTTTCATCTTTCCTCATTCAGTATGATGTTGGCTGTGGGTTCATTATTTACGGCCTTTATTGTAGTGAAGTTCACAACTTCTATACCTCATTTGTTGAAAGTTTTTACCTTTAAGAAATGTTAAATTTTGTCATATGCTTTTTCTGCACATGTTGAAAAGATAATATGGGTTTTTATGTTTTTAAATTTATGTTTTTAAGCTTCAGGGTACATGTGCAGGATGTGCAGGTTTGTTACATAAGTAAACATGTGCCATGGTGGTTTGGTGCACCTATTAAGCCATCACCTAGGTATTAAGCCCAGCATGCATTAGCTCTTTTTCCTAATGCTCTCCCTCCTGCCCTCCCCCAAGAGGCCCCAGTATGTGTTGTTCCCCTCCCTGCATCTATATATTCTCATTGTTCAGCTCCCACTTGTAAGTGAGAACATGTGGTATTTGGCTTTCTGTTCCTGTGTTAGTTGGCTGAAAATAATGGCTTCCAGCTTCACCTATGTCCTTGCAAAGGCCATGTTCTTGTTCCTTTTTATGGTTGCATAGTATTCCATAGTGTATATGTTCCACATTTTTTTTATCCAGTCTGTCACTGATGGGCATTTGGGTTGATTCCTTGTCTTTGCTATTGTGAATAGTGCTGCAGTGAACATACACATGCATGTATCTTTATAGTTGAATGATCTATATTCCTCTGGTTATATACACAGTAATGGGACTGCTGTGTCAAATGGTATTTGTGGTTCTAAATCTTTGAGGAATCGCCACACTGTCTTCCATAATGGTTGAACTAATTTACATTCACACCAACAGTGTAAAAGTGTTTCTATTTCTTCACAGCCTCACCAGCATCTGTTATTTCTTGACTTTTTAATAATCATCATCTGACTGGCTTGAGATGGTGTCTCATTGTGGTTTTGATTTGCATTTCTCTAATGATCAGTGATGTTGAGATTTTTTTCATATGTTTGTTGCCTGCACGAATGTCTTCTTTTGAGGAGTGTCTGTTCATGTCCTTTACCCACTTTTTAATGGGGTTGTTTGTTTCTTGTAAATCTATTTAAGTTTCTTATAGATTCTGAATATTAGACCTTTGTCAGATAAATAGATTGCAAAAATTTTCTTTCATTCTGTAGGTTGTCTGTTCACTCTGACGATCATTTCTTTTGCTGTGTAGAAGCTCTTTAATTAGATTCCATCTGTCAATTTTTGCTTTTGTTGCAATTGCTTTTGGTGATTGCATCATAAAATATTTGCCCATACCTATGTCCTGTATGGTATTATCTAGATTTTCTTCTGGGTTTTTATAGTTTGGGGTTTTACATTTAAGTCTTTAATGCATCTTGAGTTAATTTTTGCATATCTGGGTATCACCTGGTTATCACCAGTAGAAGCTGCAGAACAGCAAAGACTGCTGTCTGTTCCTTCCTCTGGAAGCTTCATCCCAGATGGACACTGACCTAATGCCAGCTGGAACTCTCCTGTATGAGGTGTCTGGCAACCCCTGTTGGGAGGCTTCACCCAGTCAGGAGGCATGGATCAGGGACACACTTAAGGAAGCAGTCTGTCTCTTAGTGGAGCTGGTGCACTGTTCTGGGGGAAGCCCCCTTGTAAGGATCACCCAGACTCTTCAGAGCTAGTAGACAGGAAAGATTAAGTCCACTGAACCAGAGACTTTGGCCACCCCTCCCCACAGGTGCTCTGTCCCAGGGAGATGAGAGTTCTGTCTGAAAGCCCCTGGCTAGAGTTGCTGGAATTCCTGTAGGGAGGCCCTGCCCAGTGAGGAGGGATGGATCTGGGTCCCACCTAAGGAAGGAGTCTGGCAACAATTGGCCACAACCACTGTGCTACGCTCTGAGGAATAGTGCCCAGTCCAAACCTCCCGATCTCTCTAGCACTGGCCAGGGGAAACTGCTGACTAGAGCCACAGTGATGGCGGTCTGGTTTTTGTCTTTTTTTTTCTTTTTCCGTTAATGTGGTATGTCACATTTATTGAATTGCATATGCTGAAGCATCCTTTTATCCCTCCAATGAGTCCCACATAATCATTGTGGATAATCTTTTCACTGTGTTGTTGAATGCAGTTTGCTAGTATCATGTCAGGAATTTTTGTATCTATGTTCATCAGGGATGTTGGCTTTTAATTTTTGTTGTTGTGTTATGTCCTGGACTGATTTTGCAATCAGGGGAACGCTGGCCTTGTAAGATGAGTTTGGAGGCATTTCTTCTCCTTAACTTTCTGTAATAGTTTGAGGATAATTGGTATTACTTCCTTTTAATTGGTAGAATTCATCAGTGAAACCATCAGATCCCAAGTTTTTTTTTTTCTATGAAATACTTTATTACTGATTCAATTTCCTCATTCATTATTAGTCTGTTTAGATTTTCTATTTCTTCATATTTTGGTAGGTTGGATCTGTCTGAGAATTTATCAACTTCTCTGTGTTACCAACTTTCTTCATGTGTAGTTGCTCATAATACTTCAACAACAATGGTATAGTTGCTAATAATAGTCTCAAGATTCTTTGTAATTTTTGTGAAGTCAGTTGTAATGTCTTCTCTAATTTCTGATTTTATTTATTTGAGTCTTTCCTCTTTTTTAAGTCTTGCTAAAGGTTTGTCAATTTTATCTTTTCAAAAAAAAAACCTCTTCATTTTATTGCTCCTTTGGATTATTTTTGTAGTCTATATTTCATTTATTTCTTCTCTGAGTTTTATTACTTTCTTCATTGTACCAATTTTGTAGTAAGTTTGTTCTTCTTTTTTAGTTTCTTGAGGTGTCACATTAGGTTGTTTACTAGAAATCATTCTACGTTTTTGAAGTAGTCATTTATTTCTAAGAATTTTCCTCATAGAACTGCTTTTGCTGTATCTCATGTTTTGGTGTGATGTGTTTCTATTCTCATTTGCCTCAAAAGACTTTTAAGTTTTCCTCTTAATTTCGCTATTTACCCACTGATTATTTAGGAGCATGTTTTCTCATTTTCATGTATACAGTTTCTGAAACTTTTTGTTGATTTTGTTTTATCAACATTCTCCCTC
The DNA here is from genome assembly GCF_000951045.1 of Mandrillus leucophaeus. Classification (NCBI taxonomy): domain Eukaryota; kingdom Metazoa; phylum Chordata; class Mammalia; order Primates; family Cercopithecidae; genus Mandrillus; species Mandrillus leucophaeus. The sequence goes on along the minus strand of NW_012110019.1, from coordinate 665,922 downwards.
TATCGCCAACAATTTATATTTTGGTTATATTAATTTACATATCTATTGTGTGTTCATTTGCCACCAATTTTAGCTATTGTTAATTTGACCTTTATTCTTCATACTAGAGGATTGAAAGCTTTGCATGGCACCATTACAGCACTGGAGTATTCTGAGTTTGATTATAAATTTACCTTTAAATGTAAGTTTTATACAATTATGTGTTTTGTGATAGTAATTATTTTCTTTCTACTGTCAGTCGTAGCACTCCCTTAAGCATTTATTGTATGGCCAGTCTTGCAGCAGTGAAGTTCTTCAACTTTTGCTTATCTGAGAAGGTGTTTATTTCACCTCCTTTGCTGTAAAGCTTTGCTGAATACATTATTTGTGGCTTAGAGGTTTTTTTTCTTTCTCTCTTTCTTTCACAGCTCTGAATACAGTATGTCATTCTCTCCTGGCCTGCAAGATTTCTGCTGAAAAATCTACTCAGTGTAATGAGGATTCCTTATATGTGACTTGATGCATTTCTCTTGTCACTTTTAGAATTCCCCCTTTATATTTGATGTTTTTATTATAATGTGCTCTGGAGGAATATTTTGAGTTTGAATATAATTGGAGATTTTTGAGCTTCATGGATCTAGTTGTTCATCTCTCTCTCCAGGTTTGGGAAGTTTTCAGCTGTCATTTCATTAAATATGTTTTCTGTGTTAAATATGTTTCTTTTTCTATCTCTTCTCCCTCTGACATTTCTATAATGCAAATATTTTTTCACTTAATGGTGTCTCGTAAGTCCTAGAGAGTTCTCCATTCTTTTTTATTCTTATTTCCTTTTTTCCCCTGTGACTGGGTTATTTCAAAAGACCTGTCTCAAATTCAAAAAATCTTTCCTCTGCTCAGTGCAGTCTATTATTGTAGGTTTCAATTGTATTTTTTATTTTATCCATTAACATCTTCAACTCTGAGATTTATGTGTGATTCTTTCTTATTATCTCTGTCTCTTTGTTGAACTTTTCATTCATATCATGAATTGTTTTCCTGATTCTTTCGAATTGTTTGTCAGTACTCTGTTGGATCTTGCTGCATTTCCTTAGGATTATTATTTTGAATTCCTTTTCAGGCACTTGTAAATAACCTTTCTTTGGGGTCTGTTAATGGAGAACTATTATTCTCCAAAATTATTCCTTTGGAGGTGTCAGGTTTCCTTGCTTTTTCATGTTTCTTGTGTCCCTATGTTGATGTGTGCATCTAGTAAAAGAGTTAATTTTTTCAATTTTATAGAGTAGCTTCAGTAGGGAGAGAATGCTTTTTCTGTATATGGGTGCTAGAGTGTTGGTTAGGTATGGTGGTACATTGGCTTTGGTTTGGGTGGATTCAGTCATGTGGCTCTGTACGGTTTCTTCAGCCATAATCCTCATCAGTGATGTCTGTAATTGCTTCAGTGGCCTAAGCTATGGGAGTTTGTGATGGTGGTGGCACAATTTTTCAAAGAATTCAAGCACTGGACTGATTGCCAGGCATGAGTGTAGCAGGATGGCTGACCAACAGGCTCTCTGTGGGGCATATATAGGCACAACCAGCTGTCTGACTGTGCAATTGATTCTTTGGTGAGCAAGGCTGCTGCCACATTGTCTGTCAGGTTGGGCAAGTATCGTGGACCCAGTGGGCTAGCCATCTGTGTGGCAGTTTCTCTGGGGGGTGGGACCACCATTGCATTGACTGTCAGGCTGATGTGGTGTATATGAGTGCAGTGGGCCAGCAGCTGTGTGGCAGCTTCCCCACTGTGAAGGTGCACATGTGTCACAGGAGTTTGGGTGCCACTTGGATTTGGGGTCTTGGTTATTCCCTCAAGCCAGGAAGCTGGGGTCACGAGGCTGCAGGTACCCACATGAACATGGTGGAATGATGGCAGGACCTTTGGGAGGGAGAGAGTTGGTAGCTACTGGCCTCGAGGGCGGGATACATTCTAGCAGTGAGTCTTTCAATATGGCAGTGTGTCATAGGAGCTTAGGTCATGGGAGTAGGAGATGTAAAATGGGCTCTTACTCTGGGGCAGTGCAGCCACACACACTCCCGTCAACTCTTCAAACAGGATTCAGGGCCTGTAAAAACTGGGGGATTCTCCCGTAGCAAGTATTCTTAGCATCTGTGACAGTAATGGGGACCACTGAGAGCCTCCAGCTTAGCTTTTCCTCGTAAGAAGTACTCCTTGGCTCAAGTCAATCCTAGTGAAGAAAGAATGTGGCAGAAGCAGGATGCTTCACACTCCTCGCTATGGTGCTATCCTGCACTTCCATGTTCTGTGGGGACTGTGCTGCCCCTCTGGTGCTTTTCAGCATGCTTTTTCAGTCACCTACTCAAAATATAGTTGTTTGTTTATTCATTGTTTCTTTCCCTTTTTATGGGATGAGCACCAGGCAACTTTTCAGCTATCTTGCTGACATCACTCTGTTAAATGTATATTTAAAGAAAGAAAAAATAAATAAAGGCTGGGGAAAAATGAATTAAGAATTCACTTTAAGAAGCTGGAGAAAAAGGACACAAGAGTAAACAAAGAAAACAGATAGGAAGAAAGTATAAACAAAAGAGCCAAAATTAATCAAGAAAAAAGGTATAAAAGACACTGTAAGCAAAGAATAAAGATAAATGATAAAATGGAAAATATTTGGAATTCATGTTACGAAAGGCTTATTGGCAATCAGAAAACTGCAAATTAAAACAAAAAAACTAAGGTATTATTTCGCATCTTTCACACTGCCAAAATTTTTAAAGTCTCACAGTAACAAATTTTGATAAGGATATGGGATAATAAGAAATTCACATACCACAATTTAAATTGTACAAACACAATAGAAAGCAATTTGGTGACCTTATAAAGTCAAAAATGCCATTCCCAGAAACTCAACAATTCTACCTTTAGTCAAGTTCTATAGCATATTTCTTGCATATATGTTCAACAGAAATGTGCAAGAATAATCATTGCTTAATTAGAAGTACAACAGAATTGGAAATGTTTATCAATTTAAGACAAAAATAATGTTAGACTTTCACAGTAAATATTACACAGCAGTTAAATTCACTAGTGCTATCAATACAAATATATATTAATACAGATAATTTTCAAAAATGTAATTTTAAGGGAAGAAAGAAAAATATGGAATGTATTTACAATAGGATGTCATATCCATAAGGTATAAAAATGTGCACCTCATGTTTTATATGTTTAATACAATTAAATATTAAAAGTACAAAATCATAGACAGGAAGGATGTGAAACTCCAGAACAGTACTTACTTTATGGGGAAGGGAAAAAGAAAATGGCTTTGCAGGGATATACAGGACCTTCTATTAAATGTCACACATTTTCTTTAGGAAATATGGCAAAATGGTAGATTTAAGTAAATCTGGCAGTGGCTTCAGGATATTTGTTTTATTTTTCTCTAGACATATTGTGTGAGTTGTAAATATGTAATAATGAAAATAAATAAAAGAATAAAATGTACTATTTAGAGCATCTTCTAAAGTTATTTTAGTAAGAAATCTTTCCTTACTCCTTTGAAAAGAAATTAATAGAATTTTATCTGATTTGGTCATGAATTTCTAGATCTTGTTGAGTTCATAGTTTTAGAAACAAATATTTGATGTTAACAAATCATATTTTTGTGTGTGCTTTTTTTTTTTTTTTTTAGAAACGGAGTCTCACTCTGTCGCCCAGGCTGGAGTGCAGTGGTGCGATCACTGCAACCTCCACCTTCCGGGTCCAAGCAATTCTTCTGCCTCAGCCTCCCAAGTAGCTGGGATTATAGGTGCCCGCCACCATGCCCAACTAATTTTTGTATTTTTAGTAGAGATGGGTTTTCACCATGTTGGCCAGGCTAGTCTCGAACTCCTGACCTCATGATCTGCCCACCTCATTCCCCCAAAGTGCTGGGATTACAGGCGTGAGCCACCGTGCCTGGCCACTTTTGTCTTTAAAACAACTTTAAGCAAGCTGCCTTTCCCTCCAGAGAAAAATATTTATAGAAGAATAACAAGAACACACTTAAACACACAAACAGCCTCACACCTACATAAACAATACACACACACATATGCACATGCCTACCCACCTATATACATGTTCATCCACACACATACACATACTCCTAATTTCTCTATAGCAATGTGATATTTACTGTACCTTACTTTACATAAAATTGTATAACTATTGTCCTTTAAAAAAAAACACACAAAAACAAACAAAAAACTTTAATCTTAGGTTCAGGAGTGTATGTCCAGGTTTGTCTTTTAGGTAAACTTGTGTCACAGGGGTTTGTTATACAGATTATTTTGTCACCTAACTACCTATCCAGTAGTTACTTATTCTGATCCTCTCCCTCCTCCAGTGTCAAGTAGGCCCCAGGGTCTGTTGTTCCTGTCTTTGTATCCATTTGCTCGATTTACCTGCATTTACAAGTGAGAACATGTGGTATTTGGTGTTCTGTTCCTGTGTCATTGTGCTAAGGATAATGGCCTCCAGCTCCATCCATGTTCTCATTCTTTTTTGTTGATGTATACATATCTGAGTTTGATTCTATTTGTGCTGCAGAATCATAAGACAGAGTTGTGATGAGGTATGTCTGTGGCATTGCTGGGTCATGTGATCACAGCTAGAACACCATTGGTTTCTTTCACAATTCTACATTCATTTTGCGATTTAATTCACCTCTCAGATCTGAAAGTTCTGAAGGTCATCCGAGCTGCCAATTTTGTGATAAATGTTTTGTCTCCTGACATTTCAATTTACTCACTTTTAGTCATTTCTATAGGCTGCACTCATTTTAGCATTAGCATACACTTCCTTTTCAGGGAGGAAGGAAACAAACTACCCCTAATGATTTATGACTTAGAAGTTTCCATATGCTATATTGGGAATTAGTTTTAATAATAATCTTCATGATACTATTTCATTTATGGTTCATATATAATATGGCAATAGCTCAATTCCTGTATATAAACACAATTTGACATTTAACAGAAAATTAAAGTATTGGGAAATGAGCTTTTTTTAAAAAAAAAAAAAATGGGCCATCTAATAAGATCTATTTGTTGAGCTGATATTGTTTCTAGTGATTAAGTTAAGTTTTAGTGTTGCCTAAAGTGTTTCTCTTGTGGCGAATGATTGAGAAAATAATTATAATGGGCTATGTCTTTGACAGAGTCTATAAACACTGAGATGGCAGCACATGATTAAATTTATGTTCAGATTGTAGAAATCGTTGCTGCTTAAGAAGAGAACAAGCATATTGATCTTTGAGAGTGAAATAAGGCAAGATGAAAGGAATAATTAAATCTGGCGGTATTGGTGTTCCCATCCATAGCAATACAATTATACAAATTGCATCTCCCCTCACCTTGCCCCTCCTTCTTCTCCTCTTTAAGTTTAAACTCAAGACCTCCTAATCAAATGTTGTAAAAAAGATTTTGTTTTTATTTGCCTTGCTAAATCAGCCTGTTTTCAGCAGAAAAAGGCTTTGGCATGATCCCTGAAAAATATTCTCTTGTAATTTCTATTTGAGGTGGAAACATGAAGAATGCTTAAGCCTGTTTTAATCATTTTGCATGACTCCTCTTTGGTCCTGAAACCCCGTGACTAATATAGGTACTTGGGGAGGTAAACAATGAACTCATATAGGCCAGTAAGGTACAATTTAATGCCAAGGCAATCATTGTGACCTACTGTAGAGTGGTAGGGGAACATCTGGGGTTGTGATTCTTCAAGATAATAATAGAAATAGTAATAATAGTAATAATAAATCCCTATGGGTCTAAGCCAAGCTTTGTTTGAGATGAAAAATTCAGAATTCCTCTCTAGTAACCATCATGTACTGGATTTCACCTAGAATGTCTAGGAATGACTCAGAATATATAAGAAATTCTGGGAGATAAATCCTTTTTTTAAAAAAATCTAGGCTTTCCTTTGATTGGGAAAATGACTCAATTTAGAAGGAATTACCATTCCTTTTAGAGGCAGTGGGTTGGAGGATCCTTCTGTTTGAACACCAGGATCTCCCTTGTAAAGCTGTTCTGCTCGCTAGTCTTTTACTCTGAGAACTACTCACTCTCTTATTTGTCTTGTCAATATTGCAATTTCATGTTTCTTCTGCCTGCTCAGCAGTTAATCCAGTTGACTGTCAATCTGCTCCTTTATATGATACCAGTGTGATGCTAAGTTAATGTTCACAGTAACCATGACGCAAGCCTTCATTTTTACCCAGATCTCATACGTTAATGGCACTTTCCATATCCTCATTTCTCTTGCATCTGGAAATTTCTCCATTGGTCCCCTTCATACATCACTATTTGTTCATCACTGTTTCTGGAATATAATCCCTTAATATGCTCCATGAAAAGTAAACTATGGAAAAGTAAATTTGAGAAATACTGCAGTCCAGTCAGTCCTGCACTGTTAAATGTGGTAGCCACTCACTATGCATGGCCGTTGAGTGCTTGAAATGTGGCTAGTTTGAATTGAGATGTGCTGCAACTTCAAAGTAGACACTGATTTTGAACACTCACAATGCAGAAAAATATAAAATGTCTCAATAATTTTTATATTGACTAAATGCTAAAATGATAACATTTTTGATATACCAGGTTAAGAAATTATTAAAATAAATTTATAATTTTTTTATTTTGCCTTCTGGAAAATGTGGCTCACATTATAAATAACTGAGAAAATCTCCAGAATGGCACCACTGTAGTCACTTTTGGAAATCTACAATATATAATTACATAATAAGAGTTCTGAGGTCTCACAATAATAAACTCTGTTTAACTTGGTTAAAACCTGTATTTCCTGTATCTCATTGACCATGGGATTTATTTTAACATAAAAACTATACATACTCTCCAACAGCTAGTAGTTTAAATAAACCCACTTCGGAAAACAGTGTTTAAGGCTCAAGGGATGAGAAACCTTGATTCTATTTTTCCTGTGTTGCATGCTTCCTGATTCTCAGTAAGATACAGAGGGCAGAGGTTTGAGAGTCCAAATGCCTGTCTGTTTAGTCCAGATATCACAAATATGCCTGGTATTCCTGATATTAATACAAATTAGTTACTTAGCTTTATTGACAAAAATATCTGTGAAAGTATAAGTGGAATTCAAATTCATAAATGTGCTGATGGCTCTTCTCCATCATGAACATTAACCTTCATTTGGGATTTGGCAGTGTTGAATACATATGTAAATGTAATGATTTGATGGCATAAGAGAATGGAATTTCTATTATAATCATAATAGGCACTTAAAACCTTGTCTGTAGTTATCCTGAATCATAGAAGAAGTGAAATAGTCAAGATCATGGTAAAAAGGACTGAAGAACAAAGTCATAATAATAAAATATTAGTTAATTTTGAAACAATTTCAATATCCCAGCACTTTGCTGAGCACTTTATTAACCCCGTCTCAATTAATTCTTACAATAACTTTATTAGTTAGAGACACATTCTCTCCATTTCACCGACAAGGAAACTGAAGTTTGGAAGAGTTAAGTAACTTGATCAGAGTTTCATAGCCAATAAATTATGGAGCCATGAACTCAGAGCCTACATCTTAATTGCTGTGACAATTATACGGCAGCGTATGCATGTATAAACCTCCTTCCAGGGAAAACCCCCAAGGACTGAAAGGGAGCAAGGTGTGTGCATGTGGCCAGGGGGAGAGACGGGGGACTTTCAATTTCTTTTTCTCCTTTATAAAAATCTATGCAATGTTACCACAAATATGCCTTCATGTTGGTTAGGAGAGGGCAAAAAAATATTTATTTGTAACCCTTAGACATTTTTTTTTCCTGGAACCTCCCCATTAATATTAAATAGTCTTTATCTACACAGGCTACATTTTCCCCAGACAGACCAGTCTTCCTGTACATTAGATGAGAAAAATGGCTGATTTCAAAACTTGCAGTACAGTGAATATGCCTTGTCTTCTCTCACCGTATTGCTTTGACAAATACTACTCTCTCAGCTGAGAATGTCTTCTTTTTTAATCTTTCTTTGCTTCTTTTTTTATCTCCTTACTCAAACTGTTTCCACAAATCCCATCCCAGATGTCACTGCCTCCAGGGACCTTTACCTAAATCAAATTATCCTCTACTCCAAGTTGGCTTAGATGAGCCACCATCACCACAATGGGTATCTTTAACCTGATGTATTTTGCCCTATGAAAAAAAACCTATCATACTATTTTGAAATGTAATAGTAAGATGGGCCTAGTAGTGGGTATTTATCACCTGGATCTAAGCTCTCTTTTAATGTTTAAGAAATGCTTTTCACTTAGTCACTTAAAGAAGTAAAAAGTAGAGATTACTTCTTTATGATACAGTACAGTACAGTTCAGTGAAAGATTTGGATGTGCCCAGACAGAGTGGTAAGCCTCAACAGAGAATTTCAAATAAGGTCTGCAAGGTTTGAGAGGGAAGTCATGCCCATTTGAAAAAGTTACAAGACTTTGTTAGAGTCAGCTCTTCCCCTTGTAACTAAACATATAATTATGGGTTCATTGATGAGTTTATGTACTGGGCAATTCACTGCAAACTAGGTTTCATCTATACATTAACCAGAAAGTCAGGGATGCCCTGAATCACTCCATCATCATATGAAAGCAGTACAAAGAAGGCCTGGATTAGGCAAGTCCTGAAAGCATAATTATTTTGCATGAGCAGAAAGCTTTTAACCCAGTGCAACTGACATTAACCAAACCTCCTTCAGCTCCTACCTGTTGGTTATTCCCTAGATTAGTTGATTGAGAAAAAAAACATTCCAACTGAATTTACACAACAGGTTAGGTTCTCCAGAAGTAGATGCTGAGATGGAGTCTGGAATGCAGAATGTTTGTTAGGAATCAACACCTGCTAAAGGGAGAGATGAAAAGCAGGATTGAGCACAGGAAGAAGTCAAACAGTGATAGAAGATAAACGAAACTTGGTCAACCCCGTGGAGAACTTAAAAGCATATTCATCACGATTACCCTGCTTTGGGCCCAAATAACGAGGCCTTTATATTTCTACTTCAATCAGTCATTGAACATGGGCTTCCCTAGAGAAAGTTCTGTCCTTGGACAAGATGGCTCTTGCACTTGAGGCAAACCCTGAAGGAAGTGACAACTGAAGCCTCTCAGATGATAGATGAGGCAACTGATTTTTTTCTTAAAAGAGGAAATAAATCCTGATGAGGCAGAACTTTGGATAGTATATCTGATTGTTCACTATTCCTTGGAGGAATTAAGGCCTCAGTGAAGACTCTGCATCCTGAGATAACAAAATTGGAAGACTAATGTCAAAGTGGCTTAGTGGAGCATGGATGGACCTCTTGGAATGGGCTAAAAAAATGGAATAAACTTGGTTCTGATATGACTGTTCATCAGAAGGCCTTTTTGGTGGGGAAGGCTTTCAATCATCAGGTGGCTTTCAATAATCAGCATCACTCTCCTTGTGAATGTTGATCAGCCTCTTTCCATAATCTCTTTTACCCCTAATCAATAGGCTCAGAAACAAAGCAGACTTGGTGTCAAGGATAAAAGAGATGTCGGAGCCTAACATTATAGACCTCACCTCCCTAAAGCTGTTTACTTCCACTGATAAGTAATCAGTCAGTGAGTAGCAGAAACCAATGTTGAGTGACCTCCCTTACGCTCCCCCTTCAATGTGGAATACTGTCTAAGAGGAGCCAGTCATTTACTGAATTTCAGTTACACTGGATCCTTGATGTGGAAGGGATGGAAACTGGCTATTTGGTGACTGTTTTGTTTTCTCTGCACACCATACTAAAAAGCCGTATCACCAAGTGAAGAATCACAGAATGCCCTATTAAACAGGTGGTATATCACAAACATTGCTTCTAATCAAGGAACACTCACTTTATGGGAAATGAGGTAAAGACGGTGACTTAGAACTGCATTCTCTAAAAGAAGCTGGACATGGAAAACAGTGGCATGGCATATTAAAAGACTCAGGCACTATACCAGCAGTAAATTCTCTGAATGATTACCTGATATATAATGCTATTTCTCCCATCACCAGAATATATGGGTCTTGGAACCAGAAGTTGGAAGTGGGAGAGGCCCCTCTTACTATTAGATCCAGTGAGCTAATGATTTACTTTAAAAATGTGCTTACCTTGCCCTGTTACTTTGGCTAAAGTTTTCAATTCTCAAAGACAAAATGCTCCTTTCCATCATGGGTCTCTTATCTTGGCTAACTATAAACAGGAAATAGGTTGCTGCTACAAAATGGAAAAGAGAGGAGAATGAATAGGACATATAAAATCCCCATAATTTTTTTTCTAGTGGTAAAATGTAATGGAAGACAACAGTAAATCTATATAAGCAATACCACAAGGCATTCGGATACTTTAGTGATAACAGCTTGGTCAGAGAACCCTAACAAACAGAAGTGGCTGAAAGCAAATGGAATGTAGAATTGGTGATAAAAGAAGGAAATCGTGGCAATTAATTATTGCCTCTAGACCAACTTCAGAAATGAAGACTACAGCTCTTATTCATATTTCTTTCTTGCTCTGTGTTGTATATAATTAGAAATTTTAAGTTACTTTGTTTTTCTCTCTCCCTTTCCCCTCTGTCTTATACAGTGTTCTAGGTGGTAGTAAACTTTCCAGTCTAGTCCATAATATCTGGACTTGTGACAGAACTAAAGGAGAATGAACATCAGCCAGTGATCTTCGCTTGTTGCTAGAAGCAAAATTTGTGAATTTTACTTCTGGAAAGAGAGTAATAGGCGTTATGGCTGTAGGAGAGATTTTTGCATCATTTTGCTGAAAGCACTTTTTTAAAAGTCCAAGTGTTTTTACTGTAACACATTGACATGTTCCTGGAAACCTCATGTCCTGAAAAATCATTTTCAAATAAATATAGGGCTTATCAGAAATAATAGTTTGCGACAAACACTCAAAATCTATGCCATTTGTAACCAAAGCAATAACAATCCAAATAAGTATTCCAGTCCAATTTAAAAGGAAAGATATTGTAATTCTTAACATTTTTAACTAGAGGAAACCTTGTACTGTTTTAAGAAAGTTATATATAAAAAAGGATCAAGTTCGCTAACTTATGAAGGCATGGCCAAAGTGCACAAATGCTGAGCAAAACCATTCAATAAGCACTTTTTGAGAACAGCACATGTCCAGAATAAAAGAGGAGGGAGTAATGTGAATGAACACCATGTATAATTATAATATTATGCTCCTCCACAGCCTTCTGTGTTCAACTGTGTGAGTATTCACTCACTGTTACTTGATGGCACAAAAGATTTGTATGGTGAGAAAAATCATAAATAGATCAATGAAACTTTTGTATTGTACTGACATCATTCCCATATCAACCAATAGTGTAAGCTTATTTCTTTATAGACATACATGTTATCAAAGCAGTCTGTGTAAGTAAGGAAAGAAGAGTGCACATTGATTTGGAATAACCAAAATCAGTGATGTATTGGATATTCGTCACTGTGATGGTCATGTAGTCCAATACCATTTTTAAGTTTGGAGAACTCTACAGAAGCTGAAATTTCATATTTTAGCTGAAAATTTCAGCTTCTGTAAAATTTCATTTCCCTAGCTTCTCTTGGACCTAGAGCAAGGCACTCACCTAGGCTCACCAGCAAACAGACCCACACTGACTTTTAAAGCAAGACTCCCAATGCAAGAAAGCAGAAATGGGGAGGAACTCTTTCAGATGATGTCAGCAGTTGCAGCAAGATCAGGTTGCTTAGGGAAGCGAGATAGAGGTCAAAGTAGCAGTCTCCAGTGCCCAATACCAGATGTATCTCCAGGACAAGACACTGGGTCTAGTGCTTGTGTTCGCCACACTGATGTTCTTGCTGCTTCTACAGCGATGTCATTTTGGACTTGTTTTTCGCTGTTTTGACCTGAGTCTGATTCTCTTGTTGTTTGGTAGATTCTTTGAGTTACTTCATGTCCTCTAGTCAATTTTTTCCCACTTAACTTAGACAGCATAGCTTTTGCAGCTTGCAACTAAGAGCTTTGACTGCCACAGTCATCTGGACTCTGAAGGATTTTAGAGGAAGGGTTGTGCCTCTTATCACAAGAGTGCATACTGTTGTGCCTGGAAGGTAGAAACCAGTCAATATATGCTTGTCTCATAAATAAATGAATAGATGATGTTGATATGAGAAATATATTTGCCATAAAACCAATAAGATTCAGTAATTAAAATAATAACTAGTATATCAGACTTGGAATAGCATTAAGATACTAATATAATCCTAATAATAGGTATTCTAATAATTGTTTCTAAATATTTCTACAAATAGGAAACCTTTGCACAAACAACATAAAGTATTTTTATCTTAGATAACCATTTGATGTTAGAAAATGAATTTTCATACATTATAAAAAAATAAAACTTACTACCTGTTTGGTTATTTCTTTTTTCTGCCTGATGCTAAGATGTTTGTCATAGTTACCTTCATTATGGTTTGAACTCCCCAATATATTCTGCTGCCACTTTTGGAAGTTTTTAGTAATTTATCAAACTTTAACCCTTATCAACTAAAGAATAGTGACTCCCTCATAACTGCATAACCTTAGCATTCCATGGAAAACTTATATGGACTCTAATGCTCTTAACCCTTGACACTTATTTCTCATATTCTCATTTCTCTGGGTAAAACATCTAAAAAAATAAGAGAGTTCAGCCAGGCATGGTGGCTCACACCCGTAATTTCAGCACTTTGGGAGTCCAAGGCAGGTGGATCACTTGAAGTCAGGAGTTTGAAAACAGCCTGACCAACATGATGAAACCCTGTCTCTATTAAAAATACAAAATGAGCCAGACGTGGTGGTACATGCCTGTAAACCCAGCTACTTGGGGGGCTGAGACAGGAGAATTGCTGGAACCTGGAAGGCAGAGGTTGCAGTGAGCTGAGCTCGTGCCATTGCACTCTAGCCTGGGCGACAAGAGTGAACTCCGTCTCAGTAAATGGTTAATAAATAAGTTCATGATTGTAACAGAGAGCAAGAGGAATTGGTGAGATTACAGGTTATTGAGGGTTGACATTTACGTGCAGAATTTCCTTATATTTTAATTTTGATGATTGAAAAGCAGATTGTATCTAAGCTCAGATGGCTCCTGCAGTCTTCCTTCAGTATTCCAGCCGGACAAGTTTGGACAAGCATTAAGAAATCAGTATCTCAAATCTCAAACAGAAATGGTAAGGTAAGAAGACAGGTTAGGGAGGAATATGAAAGAAGTTGGGCTACAAGGGTACATGCTGAGCTGCTCTTAAGCTGCTCTTTTGTACTCTAGCAGATAGCAGATGCCTATATGCTCCCGAATTAGCTTTGTTTCACACATCACGAAAAGGAAGATGCTATTATTGTCATTTTAATCTTGACAGCAGATAAAAGGGAAGATTGTATATAAGCAACACACTTTTCTGTAAGCTTTTTTCCCCCCTCAAAAAGGTAAAGGGAGAAAATATATGCATGAATACAATATATTCATTTTGGAATTGGATAAAAAATATCAGTGAACATCACTTTGTTCCTACCAGTGTAGGTTGGAAGGTGCTTTAGTTAAGTAATCTCCCAGGCTTCATTCTACATGTAAATGTCTTAGATTGCTATCCATCCATGAAAAATAGAGAAATGAAAGAAAGAAAAGACCTACTCTCTCCACATATGGCTGACAGTCAATTTTCTACTATACTTTTCATTTTAAAATGTGCATATTGAGATAGTTTCCAATGCATTTCTGGAAGAGCTGTTACATTTGATCAGGTTCCATGCTGGCAAACTGCATTTTGGAGCCACCAAGGATCTCTCAATACTTTACCATCAGCTGACTAAATTAGTCTCCATTTCTGTGGTTTTATACTTGAACTGATGGACATATGATCTCACACTAGTGAAGTCTAGGAGTCATTATAGACTCTGAACAATAGCATAGGGTTCATATAAAGAGTGAAATGGGTACAAGGGCCCACTTAAGCTGACACTTATACTATAAGGGTCTTCCCAGGACTTTGGTTCGTTCCTCAGATTTGGAAATATCTGAAGGAGGCAAACTGGCTTGAAATTCTTCCTAGATATCCAAGACTACTTGGGACCAAATGCTTTTATTCTATATGCAGTAAGCTAGACACCAAGGGACACCCCAAAGAAGCACAGGTTCAGTAGCACAGATTTGTCTGAGTGGCAGACAAAATAACTCAGAGAACTTTAGAGGACATACTGGTCTGGCTGAAGCAGAGGAGGAGAGCCTTTTTTACCCTGTCATTCCATCCAGATGCTCTAGAATCCCTTTTACCCATTCTGTGTATCCAACACAAAGGTCGTGTGTGCTTTAATTTTAATGCTTTTCATCTGCAACTGTCTTCAATGGCCTGACCTTAGACAATTAAAACAGCTTTGCCTACAGTGCAAAGAATCAAAGATATGCAGTAATTTGCACTGCCAATACCTTCCTTCTGGGAGAAGCTAACAGTCAATGATTGACTCGTGGGAGTTTAAAAGCTCAGCCTCCTTTGAAGACAAGACAAATTTGAGGTATAATTTACACTCCAGAGCTCCCCACAGGATCAAGTGGGGTCCGGAACTCTTGTTTGCCCTCTTCCTCTTCCCTCTACTGCTTCCCCGCTTTCTTACCAGTTTTCCTGAGAACACTTCTTAGCAAATCATGTGCTTAGGAATACTTGTCTTAAGGCTTGCTTCTGGAGAATCTGACATAATGCACCTTATTAAGGAGTTGGGACTTGCTCTGGAGCCTGAATAAGAGATAGGATTGGATTTGGAAGTGAGAAGGGAGAACAGCTGTATTCCTGAGAAGGTAGAATGAACAACATAAGAAAAGGAACAAAAAGGTTTCAGTCCAAACTGGTGTGGTGTACTGGAGTACAGTGAAGAGAACATTATGGCTGGATTAAAATTGGGTGGTTGTGAAGTCTGGCCTTTTAGTGTAGCCATCATGCAATATTTTGAGTATTTTACCCCATGGGTAATTTTTCACTCTTCTCCCACTCTCTCCCCTCTGGAGTCTCCATTTTCATTTTTATATCCATGTGTACCCATTGTTTAGTTTCCACTTATAAGTGAGAACATGTGGGGTGTGACTTTCTGAGTTATTTCACTTAAGATAATGACCTCCATTTCCATCCACGTTGCTACATAGATGTTCCATTCTTTTTTATGGTTGCATAGTATTCTATGTTGTATATGTACCACATTTTCCTTTTATCCAGTTCTCCATTGATGAACACTTAAGTTGATTACATATCTTTGCTACTGTAAATAGTGCTGCAGCAAACATATGAGTACAGGTATCTTTTTGAGAGAATAATTTCTTTGCCTTTGGGTATATAGTACTGGAGATTGCTGGATTAAATAGTAATTCTATTTTTA
The DNA here is from genome assembly GCF_000951045.1 of Mandrillus leucophaeus. Lineage (NCBI taxonomy): Eukaryota > Metazoa > Chordata > Mammalia > Primates > Cercopithecidae > Mandrillus > Mandrillus leucophaeus. Next base: position 650,526 of record NW_012110019.1, on the reverse strand, counting down.
GTTCTTTTAAAAACCTTTGTACTGTTTTCCATAAAGGTTGTGCCAATTTATATTCTCAACATTGTATAAGTGTTCTCTTATCTCTGCAAACTCACCAATATCTGTTGTTTTCTGACTTTTTAATAACTGTCATTCTGACTGGTGTGAGATGGCATCTCACTGTAGTTTTAATTTGCATTTCTCTGATGATTAGTGATGTTGAGCGTTTTTTATGTTTGTTGGCTGCTTGTATGTCAACTTTTGAGAAATGTCTGTTCATGTCCTTTGCCCACTTTTTGAGGGAATTGTTTGATGCCTTTTAGATTCTGGATATTAGCCCTTTTTCAGAGCATAGTTTGCAGATATTTTTCTCATTCTATAAATTGTCTGTTTACTTTGTTGATTGTTTCTTTTCCTGTGCAGAAGCTTTTTAGTTTAATTAAGTCCCATTTGTGTACTTTATTTTTGTTATATTTGCTTTTGAGGACTTGGTCATAAATTATTTGCTTAGGCCAGTGTCCAGAAGCATAAAACTCATGACTTAATCTGTTTTACTTTCGTCTAGAAAACCTGGGAGTCAAAATTCTAAGTACTCATCTCAAGTTGTAAAGATGTACAAAATTAATCATATTAGGAGACATAGATGAGAGAATTTCTCTTTGGGCCTTACTACAGCCTACAGAAGAGATTACTCTGCAGTCAAGGGGCATGGTCAAATTAAAGTCTGCTACATTTTTTTTGTCTTGCACATAACTGGAAGTGAATGCTAAAAAGAAAATAAATATTATTTTAAAATAAAATTACTGTTTATTCTTTAGCAAGGCAAGCAAGTACCTTCCTAAGTCTAGCCCCATGCTACATTTTAAACCTTTCTGTTTAACTACTCTTCTCTGTGCACATAATTGGTTCATCCTTAACTGAGTCCCTTGTCAGTATTTGAACATACTTTACTACTCACACACTCATGCTGCTCCTCAAAATGTCCTTCTATGCCTTCTCTGCCTGACACACTTCTGTTACATTCTTCAATACCCAGCTCAAATGTCACATTCTCTACCTTATCCTACCTTTTCAAGTAGTTTTCTTTCCATTTATCTTTATGGGGTTTTGTTTGTTTTCTTTTTTTGAAATAGGGTCTCACTGTGGTGCCTAGGCTGGAGTGCAGTGGTGTGATCTTGGCTCAATGCAGCCTAGAGCTCCTGGGATCAAGCAATCTTCCCACCTCAGTATCCCAAGTACCTGGGAATACACCACAGGCACACACCACCATGCTCCACTAATTTTTGTATTTTTTGTAGAGATGAGGCCTCACTTCATTGCCCATGGTAGTTTTTGTGTTTTATTAGCACTTGGCATATTCTTTAATATAACACTTACATTGCCTTTAAAAGTTAACAAGTCCCTAGGATTCTAGAAAAAATGTACTTATTTTTGTTTTGTTTCTCTTCCCTATTGTAGTGCCTGGTACACTGCTACAACTCCATAGGTATCTGTGGGTTTCGAAATGAATTGTATAAATTTGGATTAATAAAGTGAGGCCAAATTACAGAAGTTCTTGGACAGTAAACTAATCTGAATTATAGCCCGAAAATATGGTGAAACACTTAGGATTAAGAGAATGAGAAAATGTGCTGAGTATTTGGGGAGACCAATAAAGCCATCATAGTCTGCTCCCTGTCTTCAGCCTCCCCAACACACAACTAGATCTAAACAGTGATGGTGTCGTGTGTTGGTAACAGTATTAGCCAGAGGAGTGGTTGTGCAAACTAGTCAATACAATCCTGATTAAGCATTTGTTATTTCATATATTTACTAACATATTTGAGAAGTGGTTACCTGAAAGCATAATGGTTAAGAACAAGGAGTTTTAATCTGAGAGATTTAGGGTGAAATATAGACATTGCCAGTTACAACTGTGTGACTTTGGGCAAGTTATTTTCATTGGTGAAACAAAGATAAAGGCACTGACCTCATATGGTTGTTGCAAAGAACAGCACTTTGCCTCCAATAGTAGGTACTATAAATCACAATATGATTGAGGCTTTCTCTGACAAGTATACTCCATTTTATCAGGGGGATTCCCCCAGGATATCCCATTCAAAATGTGCCAGCATTAGGTTATTCCATATGCAGTTAAAAATGGGAATTCCAGATTGAGGGATAAACCACGGAGGCATAAAATACATGGCATGCTCAAACAACAAGTATCATGACTCCTTCATCTACTCCTACCTCCACATCCCTTCCCATAGATTGAGGCAGCAGCTAATCTAGGCCTCAACTACTCAAACCTCACTCTCGCCTTGAAATACTATGGGATTTCTGGGTCTCGCTGAACTATGAGAATATCCCCAAGTCACTAACTTGTTTTCAAGTGTTTTCTGCTAATGTACAGCAATATGGTAAAGTGGTTCTCCTACTTCTTTCTGATCAGAAATTTTACCTGGGATCATGGAGATCCACACCCTCGATTTCTTCAACTCTTCTTCAGCCAGCCCATTCTACACTACAAGGATTGTATCCATCCCTGCTGTAGAGGCTAACTTCACCTTGTAGGTTCTCCATCTGGAATTTCTAACTTCCCATTGCACAACGCACATCATGCACAAGTATTAATGATACATGACTGACCCTTCAGATAGAATATTTTTACCTATTCTATGCTACCCTTAATGTAGGATTCATAACATTTTATTCATACAAAAGAAACGTCTACCATACTTAATGAGAAATACATATGTTATTCAAAATCCGTAGGGATCATAGGGGCATATATGAAATGATTGTACTGTAACACATGTGTAGCATTTCACTCAAAAATTAATCACTAGTAGTTCAATCTTTATGCCCAAGATTCCTCACTTTCCACTACCAGCACTTACTCTGTCTCCTAACAATAGCTTCATCAGCTCCCCTGACCACAGTCCTATACACCTTTCTTCCTTCCTGGCTTCTCTGTAGCATTTGCTATTTATTACTCATGTGTTTCTTTCCTTCAAACAGGCATCCTGAAACCCTCATTTAATAAAATATTTAAGTTTGTAAAAGATCCTCCAGTTACCAGGATCCACCTGCCTCAGAAAACAGACAAGGACTTGTAAATGGCACTTTTTTGAATTAACATTATTGTTTTCTGATCACACAAAAACAGATAAATAATCATGTAGGGATATTAATGGGTAAGCTGTCAAGAAGTTCAGGGACTCTATGTCAACAAGCCCCTGAGGTGTTTTTAGTCTGTTTGAATTTACTCAATTTCTCCAACTTTCTGAAAATTTTCCAAACTGATTTGGCCATTTCCACCTATAAGTAGTTTTGTAACATGAATGGCAACATGCCTAAAACTGAATTTACCTTGTTTACCCAACTTGCTCTCCTGATCAATTCCCATTTTTAACACTTCTATTTTTCCTTAGTAGTTCATGTTTGAAAGCTAAAAACAATCCTTAGCATACTTCTATACTTTTTTCATATCCAGTATGACATTGGTTAATTCTTTTTCCTAAATGCCTCTCAATGTGAAGTCCTTTCCGTAGTCGCTGCTAACCTATTCAAAACCCTCCATACCTTCTGCCCGAGTACTATAAACTCTGAGTCTACCATCTTGCAATTCTTCCTGCCCATCATTGATAGATGATTCTTAATATCATTTCCCTTTTGAAAAATCTCCAATGGCTCCCATTGCTTAATTGTTGAATTAGTAAGAGTTAGTATCATTAATTATTGTTTAATGACTGATTCAAACAAGTAAGAAAAATGATATTGGAAGTGGGTTTGGCCCATCACAGGAATGCTGAGGTATCAATATGTTGTACACATAATTAATCATCTTCTAGAAGTACTTGGCCAAACAAGAAGAAAAATGAGAAAAACTTATGAGGAGGAGGAAAGAGAAGAAAAAGAATGAAAAGATAGGGGAGAAGAGGAAGGGAAGGATGGGGAGAGAACAGATGAAAGAAAGAAACTCATCTAAGGCTATTACATAATTGCCTCTTTCCAGATTGCTTACTTCCTTTGAACATCTTGATTTCTCTTTTTGTGCAAGTCCAATTTTTAAGAAAAATCAAGTTCATTCTAAGTAAAAACAAAAAAAGTAAAATTTATAAACTAAAGAAAAAAACAAATCACTTGACTTTAATGCTTTCCTGGAAAATATTAAACTAAAATAGCTCTCTCTATTCCAATTTTCCAATTTAGAAACAGGAAATAGAAAAATATTTTGTGGCTTTCTCTCATAAAAGACAGAACATTCTGTATATTTGAACCCTGCATGGCTCAGATGTGGTGCTTAACATGCCTTTTTTTTTTTTTCTTTTTTTAAGATTTGTTTCTGTTACCTTTGCTTATGTGTCGATTAGTATGTCAAAGAGAATATCAAGACTGATGAATGGTAGTCTGTACTTAAGGCATCTTATTGGTGCAAGAAATAGAAAGTAAACAACTTTAAAAGTGAAAAGCAAGCTTTCTCTACTAATCTGTGTTTTTAGGAGTGAATGCAGAAGCATGATTGAGAATGAAATGAATGGTCAGAATATTCTTAAACCAAAAATAATTTTGTTTTAAAGAATAAAAAGTAATAACTGCTGCTGGTTTTAATATTGAGCTTGGCTCTTTAAGTCGCCCAGTAAGAAATCCATCGGGATGTAGACCCTAATGTGAAGGAGTTGAGTTAAGGTCGTTTAATTAAATTTAAAGATTTTCCTACCCATGGGAAAGGGCATAATTAGCTGTTTTCTAACACATTTGACCTGAAGATGCTTGAATCAGCACATAATTGAATGTATTAATAGAAATAGCAAATTCTAATTATGAGACTTAGTTGTTGGGGTAGTGGAAAAAAGAAGTTATTCATTATTTATTCGAGAGAGTTCAAACAAGTGTAGAAGAGGGGGAGGAAAAGAGGCACTTACCAACTGTCTCAGGTCCACAATTGTGCAGCCTCACATGGTGGCTCTTAGGAGAATCGGGCAGCTGAAGATATGAGTCATTTTGTTATTCCCACGAAAGATCTCAATCTGCATGCCAGATAAATTACCACTAAAAATAGAGTGAAGCACTCACAGCAGTAAAATGTACCAGCTGGACTGATGCCTGCATCACAGATTAACTCTGATATATTGGGCTTTGGTATGTTGCTGTGATGTTTCTGAGGGCACATATATGCAAATCTACACACTAACAAGCTGTTCTCAAATGGAGTTCCACTGAGTAAGTACTTGGGTTGTGTGGTGCTTATGCAAGTTTGAGTAAGACATGGCTTCTTTTTAAAGGAAAACAAGTCTCATGAACTCTCACTCCAAAATTATTTTAATATGTTAAATACTTACACATGTAAAAACTACGAATTTAAACATAAATTCTTATACTTATCAGCTCTTATACAATTAAAACAACAAAGCAATTTATAAAATAAACAATGAACCAGTAAAATTCAAATCAACAAATTTGTGTGACCAATGATACTATTTTGTTGATCTCCACTCAATACCCAAGATATGCTATTGGCTACTATGGCAGAGATTCTGCTGAGTTTATCATGCCCAACCCATTGTGTGCCTTGTGGTAACTCAATTCTCAATCACTCTTTTATATTTGAACTAATGCAAAACTGACCCTTTTATTATATGCCATGAGGGCATTTGGTTTTCATTTGCATTAACATGAATGACATTTAAATATTAAGCAATCCTTTTTTTCTTATTACTCCTAGATAATTAATGTGGTATTACTAATCAAAATAAACTAAAACAAATAAACTCAGATGCTGAGTACACTGTATAGTATATTATTTTGCTTTCTTAGCAGATATAGAAACTACTATTTTTTTCTTCTCATTCATACATGCATTCATTCACTCAACAAAAAAGGGTGTTTTCTGTGTATTAACTATCGCAAATAATGATCATGATTATGATCAATGCTGCACAATCCCTGGTCAGGGAAAATTTTTAAAACTTTAAACGTTCAGCTATAAATTATATATCCAAAGAGCTACAATTTGTGGCTATGTTAATAGGGTTAAGAAAGTACGAATGTAGCAGAGCACATCTCATTGGACTGGGAAGTGAAGCCCAATTTAAAAATAATTACAACAAAAGTAATGATGATTCTTATTACATTTCACACATACTCTTGAGTGCCTGATAGGTGCAAATCATTGGTTGGGTGTTATCTTATTGAATCCTCACAACAGACTAATGAGATAGTTATTATTTTCATCATTATATAGATAAGGCAATTGAGATGCAAAGGCATGCAATTAGTAATAGAGCTAAAACTGTAATGCAAGCAGAATAGCTCCAAAATATGAGTGTTTAATTGCACTTATACATCAAAGAGTTGGTATTTGAATTGAATACTTTATAATTAACAAATAGGAATTGAGCACATACAATATAATAAATTATATCCCATATACATTTATATGTTATAAAACTATTAATACATATTATAAATTTAATAATACTGTGGTTAATTGTATGTGATAGTTGTAACTTGGCAATGCAGGCCTGGACTTTAATCCTTATGGTAAAATTAGAAATGGAAGAAGGATGAAATATTCCTATGTATTTTATTTTATTTATTTATGTAGTCATTTGTGCCATTTACTTTAATAATCAATCAATGCCACTTTGAAAAAATTATTTTTTAATATTTCTTCTACTTCCGCTTGTAACCCTGTTAATTGGAAAATATGAAAACTTCTTAAGAAAAAATGTATTTCTGCTCCCAGATCAAATGGTGTTTTATTTAAAAGAACAGCACAAAATATATCATTGTGTCTATCACTTCCTTCCACACTACTAGACTTTGGACTACTACGAAGAATTTGCTGGCACCCCTGAGGATCAGCACTGGCCGTACTCCTTGAAGGCCATATATAAGTACAGTGTCTGAGTAAATTTGGTGGGCTTTCTTATACAGTAACTAGGGGCTATAATTTAACTGATGCTTGATTTTGATATAAACTCTGTAATCTAAAAGAATAACACACACATATATATACACACATACATATATCCTGAGCTTGCCAAAATTCAACTTACCAACACACACATATAAACAATGAGCCAGTAAAATTCAAATTAACAAATTTGTGTGATAGATACTATTTTGTTGATCTCCACTCAAAACCCAGATATGATATACATATATATGTCGATTTCAACTTAACACACATACACGTATATACATACATACGTATCTATGTATATATACATACATATACATGTACATATATACAATTATATATGTATATGTACATAGATACATGTGTATATACACATATATGTGTGTTGGTAAGTTGAAATTGAAACGTGTATATGTTGGTATGTTGAAATTTACATATATATGCTATATCTGGGTTTGAGTGGAGATCAACAAAATAGTATCACACAAAATTGTTGATTTGAATTTTACTGGTTCATTGTTTATATTACATAAATATGTGTGTTGGTACATATATATACACACACATGTACCAACGTACATATATAGATACGCGGGTGTCTACATATATGTACATCTACATATATCTACATATATGTATGTATATACATATATCAGTCAAGTTGGTTCTTTGGTGTCTCACAGATTCCCAAGATCACTGTTTCACAAAATTTGATCTAACATTGATGGATGATGTGCCTTCATTTTATCTATTGGCCTATAACAAAGAATGTAAAAGAAATAGTGTTATTTCACATGGAAGTTAATATAGGTGTAATGAGGTTTTATAATGTAGTTGGCATTCTAATAACAAAACTTCATCATATTCTTTTACCTTTTGGGTTCAGGGGTACATGGGCAGGTTTGTTAAATAGGTAAATCGCATGTCACAGGGCTTTGGTGTACAGATTATTTTATCATCCAGGTAATAAGCATAGTACCTGCTAAGTAGTTTGTCAATGCTTTTCCTCCTCCCACTGTCCACCCTCAAGTAGGTCCCAGTGTCTATTTCTGTCTTTGTGTCAATGTGTTCTCAATGTTTAGCTCTCACTAATAAATATGAACATGTGGTACTTGGTTTTCTGTCCCTGTGTTAATTCACTTGGGGTACTAGCCTCTAGCTGCATCCATGTTGCAGCAAAGAAAATGATATTATACTTTCTTATGCCCACATGGTATTCCATGATGTATATATACCACTTTTTTTAATCCAGTCTACCACTGATGAACATGTAGATTGATTCCATGTATTTGCTATTGTGAATAGTGCTGCAATGAACATACTCATGCATGTATATTTATGGTATAATGGTTCATATTTCTTTGGATATCCCTATAAGGGATTGCTGGTTGGAATGGTAACTCTGTTTTAAATTATTTGAGAAATCACCACACTACTTGTGACAATGGTTGAACTAAGTTACATTCCTACCAGCAGTTTATAAGTATTTCCTTTCCCTGAACCTCACCAGCATCTATTATTTTTTGACTTTTTAATAACCATTCTGACTGGTGTGAGACAGTATCTCATTGTGGTTTTGGTTTATATTTCTAATGATTAGTGATGTTGAACATTTTTTCAAACGCTTGTTGGCTACCTGTATGTCTTATTTTGCAAAGTTTCTGTTTATGTCCTTTACTCACTTTTTTAATGGTGTTATTTGTTTTCACTTGTTAATTTAAGTTCCTTACAAATTCTAGATAGTGATCCTTATTGGATGCATAGTTTGCAAATAATTTCTCCAATTTAGTAGGTTGTCTGTTGATAGTTTCCTTTGCTGAAGCTCTTTAATTAGGTCCCATTGGTCAATTTTTGGTTTTGTTGCAATTGAGTTGGTGTGCTTATCATGAAATCTTTGTCAGGGCTGTGTCTAGAATAGTATTTCCTAGACTATCTTCCAGGGTTTTCATAGTTTTAGGTTTTATATTTAAGCTTTAATCCATCTCGAACTGAGTTTCGAATGTGGTGTAACAGAATGTGGTGTAAGAAAGGGCTCCAATTTCTACATATGACTAACCAGTTATCCTACCACCATTTATTGATAGGGTGTCCTTTCCGCATTGCTTGTTTTTCCATTTGTTTGTATCCTCTCTACTTGAACAGTGTTTTGTAATTCTCATTGTAGAGATCTTTCACCTTTCTGGATAACACATTCCTAAGTATTTTATTCTTTTCATGGTTATTGTGAATGAGATTTTGTTCTTGATTTCACTCACCGTGTAGATGCTGTTGATGTATAGGAATGCTACTAATTTTTATAGATGGATTTTGTATCCTGAAATGTTGCTGAAGTTGTTTATCAGATCTAGGAGCTCAAGGCAGAGACTATCAGGTTTTCTAGGTATAGAATCATATAAGCTGCAAGTAGGCATAGTTTAACTTCCTCTCTTCCTATTTGGGTGACTTTTATCTTTCTCCTGCTTGATAGCTCCAGTTAGGACTTCCAGGACTATGTGGAATAGTAGTGGTGAGAGAGGGCATCCTTGTGTTGTTCTGGTTTTTGAGGGGAATGTTTCAGCTTTTGCCTATTTGATATGATATTGGCTGTGGGTTTTTCGTAGATGGCTCTTCTTATTTTGAAATATGTTCCTTCAATGCCAATTTGATAAGGGTTTTTATATATGAAAGGATGTTGAATTTTATGGAAAGCCTTTCTACATCTATTCAGATGATCAAGTGATTTTTGTTTTAGTTCTGTTTATGTGATGAATCACATTTATTGACTTGTGTTTATTGAACCAAACTTGCATCCCAGGGTAATGCCTATGTGATCATAGTGGATTAGCTTGTTGAAGTGCTCCTGAATTGAGTTTGCAAGTATTTATTTTGCATCTATGCTCATCAACAATATTGGCCTGAAGTTTTCTTTCTTTCATTGTGTCTCTGCCAGGTTTTGGTGTCAGAATTATGCTGGCCTCATAGAATGAATTAGGAAGGAATTCCTCTTCCTCAATTTTTTTGAATAGTTTCAGTAGAAATGGTGCCATCTCCTCTTCATCTATCTGGTAGAATTTGGCTGTGATTTCATCCTGGCCTTTTTCTGGATGGTAGGCTTTTTATTACTGTTTCAACTTCAGGACTCATTATTGGTCTGTTCAGAGATTCAGTTTCTTCCTGGCTCACTCTTGGGACATTTTAGGTTTCCACGAATGTATCCCTTCCTTCTAGGTTTTCTAGCTTGTGTGCAGAGAGGTGTTTGTAGTAGTCTCTCAGGATGTTTTATTTCTGTAACGTCAGTGGTAATCTCCTCTTTGTCATTTCTGATTGTGTTTATTCAGATCGTCTTTTTTCCTTTATTAATCTAGCTAGTGGTCTTATTTGTTCTTTGAAAAATAAACAGCTCCTGGATTCACTGATCTTTTGTTTGATTTTTGCATCTCAATTTCTATCAATTCATCTCTGATTTTGGTTATTTCTTTTCTGTTGCTAGCCTTAGGATTGGTTTTGTCTTATTTCTATGGTTCCTCTAAGTGTGATGTTAGGTTGTAAATTTGAGATCTTTCTAACTTTTTGATGTGGGCATTTAGTACTATAAACTTTCCTTTTAACTGTGTCCCAGAGATTCTGGTATGTTGCATCTTTGTTCTCATTTGTTTACCCAAAAGTTAATCAGGAGCAAGTTGTTTAATTTCCATGTAATTGTATGGTTTTGAGCAATTTTCTTAGTATTGATTTCTATTTTTATTGCACTGTGGTCTCAGAGTGTGATTGGTATGATTTCAATTTTCTTTGAATTTGATGAAGATTGTGTTATGGCCACTTGTGTGGTCAATTTTAGAGTATGTGCCATGTGCAGATGAGAAGAATGTATATTCTGCTGTTTGGAGTGAAGAGTTCTGTAGATGTCTTTTAGGTTCAGTTGGTCAAGTGTCAAGTTAAGGTCCTGAATATCTTTGTTGGTTTTCTCCTTTGATGATCTATCTAGTACTTTCAGTGGGGTGAAGAGTCCTACTATTATTGTGTGGTTATCTAAGTCTCTTTATAGATCTCTAAGAACTTGCTTCATGAATTTGGGTGCTCCTGTTTGGGGTGTATATAAATTGAGAATAATTAGGTCTTCTTGTTGAATTGAACCCTTTACCACTGTGAAATGCCCTTTCGTTGTCTTTTTGGTCTTTGTTGGTTTAAAGTCTGTTTTGTCTGAAATTAGAATAGCAACCCTTGTTTTTTTCCTGTTTTTCATTTGCTTGGTAGATTATTTACTATCTCTTTACTTTGAGCCTATTCCCTATTCGTGTCAATGCATGGGAAAAGGTTCTCTTGAAGACAGCACACCATTGGGTCTCGCTTATTTATCCAACTTGCCACTCTGTGTCTTTTAATTCGGTATTTAGCTAATTTACTTACAAGGTTAATATTCATATGTGTGGATTTCATCCTGTCATCTTGTTAGCTGGTTATTATACAGACTTGTTTGTGTGGTTCCTACATAGTGTCAATGGTCTATGTACTTAGGTGTGTTTTGGTAATGACTAATATCAGTCTTTCCTATCCATATTTAGCACTCCATTCAAGATCTCTTGTAAGTCAGGTCTGGGGGTAACAAATTCCCTTAGCATTTGCTTGCCTGAGGAGGATCTTATTTCTCCTTCACTTAAGAAGCTTAATTTAGCTGAATATGAAATTCTTAGTTGGAATTTTTTTTTTTTTTAACAATGCTGAATATAGGCCCAATCTCTTCTGGCTTTATAGGGTTTCTGCTGAAAGATCTTCTGTAGCCTCATGGGGTTCCCTTTGTAGGTGACCTGCTCCTCATGTGTAGCTGTATTTAACATTCTTTCATTTCAACCTTGGAGAATGATGACTACATGTCTTGGGGATGATCTTACACAGTATCTCACAGAGGTTCTCTGTATTTCATGAATTTCAGTGTTGGCCTCTCTAGTGAGGTTGGGGGAATTTTCACAAATAATATCCTCAAATATGTTTTCCAACTTTGCTTCATCTTCTTTCAGTGATATTACTGAGTTGTAGATTTGGTCTCTTTATATAATCTCATATTTTTCAGAAGTTTTGTTCATTATTTTAAATTTCTTTTTTCTTTATTTTTGTCTGACTTAGATCAGAGATCCAGTCTTTGAGCTCTAAGAATCTTTCCTCAATTTCATCTATCCTGCTATTAATACTTCCAGTTGTATTATAAAATTCTCTATCAGATCAGTTTGGTTATTTCTTATAATGGTCATTTCATCTCTCAGATTGTGCATCATTTTATTGTAATTTTTAGATTCATTGGATTGGGTTTTGACTTTCTTCTGAATCTCAAGGATCTTTGTTCCTATCCATATTCTGAATTCTATGTCTGTCATTTCAGCCATTTCGGCCTGGTTAAAAACCCTTGCTGGGGAACTAATATAGTCATTGGGAGGAAAGAAGACATTCTGACATTCTGGCTGTTTGAGTTGCCAGAGTTCCTGAGCTGGTCCTTTCTCATTTGTGTGGGTAATGTTCCTTTAACTGTGGTGAAATTTGAGTATGGTCAGTTGACTTCTTTTCTATAGGTTTTCAGAAGCGCAAGGCTTTGTGCAGGGTCTTTGTAGCTGAATTCTTGTCCTTTGTTTCAAAGGGGACTATACTAACAAAGTATTTTGAAGAGTAGATGGCACTTAAGTGTAATTACCAGTAGGTAGGTTTTTGCTTAGCCGTATGGCTCTTCTGTATTTCCTCAGGGCTGCAGCCATGCTCTGTCTCAATGTTCTGAAAGTGGGGACTCCTTTCTCACTCAAGTGCTGGCTGCAGATCTTGGCTTGGCACTTTTGTGCTGCACACCACTATCCAGGGGTATGCTTAGGCTTTAGGTTTTCTCTCCAACTTGGAGGCAGCAGGGGAAGAGTGTTTGGTAGTGGCTGTGGCACACGGTCTTTCATTTGTCTCCTGGGGTTCCAGCCCAGAGAAATTAACAGTTGCTACCAATCAGTGCCATCAACCCACAGGCAGGGCAGCTGTGTTGTGGACCCAAGATGGTGGGGAGGGAGGACTTGCCTACTCATAAGCAGGGGGACTCATGGGGGAGACAGACTAGCCTCTTCTTCTTAGGGCAGCTGCAGCTTGCTAGAGGTATGGATAAAGCACTCAGGGTCTTTGTTCCTTCCCCAGTCTGAGGGCAGCAAGGGCAATACCAGTACAGAGGGACTTTCAGTTGCCTATGGGAGCTCCACCTCAGACAAACATAGAGCCACTGCTACCGACAATATTCAGAAGGTGGGGTAGCTATGTTGCTGGCGAGAGCTGGGGACCCCACTTGGTGAAGAGCAGGTAGTCAAGGGCTTATGGGAGAAGAGACTGGGCTCCTTTCCTTATGGTGACTATGGTATACTGGAAGCACAAGTAAAGCCCTCAGTCTCTTTGTTCCTTCCCTAGTCCAAGGGTAACAGAGGCAGATCTGCTGCCATAGCAATGGCAGAGGAGCTGTTGGTTGCCTCTGAGAGTACCACTCCAGAGAAAGACAGAGCCACTACTAGTGGAAATCCTCCTCTGAGGGTGGGGCAGTTGTTCTGTGGTTCTGAGCCAGGGGCCCTGTCTGGTGTAGAGTGGGGGATAGGGGCTCACTGGGAAGAGCTCCTGGGCTCCTCTCCATATGGTGGCTGTGGTGTGCTGGAGGTGCCACCATAGCAATCAGGGCCTTTATTCCTCCCCTAGCCCAAGGGCAGCAAGGATGGTGCCACTGCAGCTGCAATGACAGAGGGGCTGTGGGTTGTCTCTGGGATAAAGGTAGAGCAGCCACCACCAACTGAAGTGTTCAGGAGGAGGCAGGGTAGCCGTGCTGGAAACCCAAGTCAAGAGGCACTGTCCGGGGAGGAGTAGCAGGGTTGGAGATCCATGTGGAAAATAGTCTGGCTGCTTTTCCATAAGGTAACTATAATGTCCTAGAGGTTCACATTAGTTCCTAATCACTGAACTCTCTTCCAAGCCTAAGGGCAACAGGAGTGAGGGCTGCAGTAAAAATAGTGGCCTGCCTGCTCACTCTGAAAGCGTCACCCCAGGGAAGTGCAGAGCTGCTACCCTGCAAGAGCCCAGGGGGAGGGTGGCTGGAATCTCAGCCTGGGAGGCCCCACCCAGGTATTCTTTCAACATAAAAATCATCTTTCAACTCTCAACTTCCATATGCATATTCAAGGATTCACAGAGAAAGCAGAGTACTGCTAGTAGTCAGGATCCCAAATCCATAGTGGAAAATAATTATACAACTTCAGAAAAGGGAATTTGCTATGCCAGACTTATCAGAGAAGTATTCAGGACATAGGTAGGGTTTGAAATAGGCCCTGAAGTAAGAAATATGATGGAAAAACAAATTTCATTTGCTGATCATAAATGTACTGTGAAAAAGATGATACAAACAAATGGAAAAACACTCCATATGGATTGTAAGAATCAATGTCATTAAAATGGCCATGCTGCCCAAAGCAATCTAAAAATTCAATGCTATTCCTACCAAACTACCAAAGTCATTTTTTTCACAGAATTGTAAAAAACTATTCTAAAAAATTCACATGGAACCAAAAAGCCTGAATAGCCACAGCAATTCTAAGCAAAAAGAACAAAGGCAGAGGCATTATACTACCAGACTTCAAACTATACTAATAGGTTACGTAACAGAAACAAAAATGGACATGCAAAAACAGAAATATAAACCAATAAAACAGGACAGAGAACCCAGAAATGAAGCCACACCTACAGCCATCTAATCTTTGACAAAGTCAGCACAAATAAGCAATGGGGAAAGGACTTCCTGTTTAATAAATGGTGCTGGGATAGCTGGCTAGCCATACACAGATGATTAAAACAACCCCTTCCTTTCACCAAATATAAAAACCAACTCGAAACAACTTAAATATTTAAATGTAGGACTTCAACGTACAAGAATCCAAGAAGAAAACCTAGGAAACACCATTCCGGACAGCAGCCTTGGGAAAGAATTTATGATTAACTAATTTTTCAAAAGGAATTGCAGCAAAAACAAAAATGGACAAGTGGGACTTAATTAAAGAGCTTCTGCACAGCAAAAGAAATTATCAACAGAGTAAACAGACAAACTACAGAATGGGAGAAAATATTTGTCAACAGTGCATATAACAGAGGTCTAATACCCAGAATCTATTAGGAACTTAAACAAAATAACAAACAAAAAACAACCCCATTAAAAAAAAAAAATGGGCAGAAGACATGAACAGAAATTTCTCAAAAGGAGACATACCAGTGGCCAACAAACATATGAAAAATATGCTCATCATCACTAATCATCAGAGAAATGCAAACAAATACCACAAGATACCATCTCACAGTAGTCATAATGACCATTTTTTTTTTATTATTATACTTTAAGTTCTAGGGTACATATGCATAACGTGCAGGTTTGTTACATATGTATACTTGCGCCATGTTGGTGTGCTGCACCCATCAACTCGTCATTTACATCAGGTATAACTCCCAATGCAGAATGACCATTTTTAAAAAGTCAAAAACCAACAGATGTTGGTGAGGCTGTAGAGAAAAGGGAACACATACATTCTTGGTGAGAATGTTAATTAGTTCAACTACTGTGGAAAGCAATGTGAAGATTTCTCCAACCACTTAGAACAGAACTACCATCGGACCCAGCAATCCCATTACTAATGATTTCTAGGAATAGAAATCATTCTACCGTAAAGATACATACATGCAATTGTTCATTGCAGCACTATTCACAATAGCAAAGTCATGGAATCAAACTAGGTGCCCTTCAACAGTGAACTGGATAAAGAAAATATAGTACATATACACCATGGAATACTATGCAGGGCTAGAAAAAGAATGAATTTTTGTCCTTTGGAGCAACATGGATGCAGCTGGAGGCCATTATCCTAAGCAAATTAATGCAGGAACAGAAACTCAAATACCACAGGTTCTCACTTACAATGAGAGCTAGCCATAAGTATTCATGGACATAAATATAGCAACACTAAATATAGGGACTCATAGAAGGGGGAGGGAGGGAAGGGTTAAAAAACTCACTGTTGGGTACTATGCTCAGTACCTGGGTGACAGGATCATTCACACCCCTAACCTCAGTATCATGCAATATACCCATATACCGAACCTGCATATGTACCCCCTGAATCCAAAAGAAAAAAATAAAAATAAATAACAAATGAATGTATTATGAAGAAGAGAAATTCACTTTCTTTGGCTAGAAATTAGTAATAGAACTAATAATAAATATCTGAACTTGTATACTTTATCTCACACGCAATAAGATTGGCTCTTAAGAATAGGGTCCTGATTCAACTATGATTTTTATTTGCCTGATTTCCTTTTGGATAATGAAGGCATCTTTAGTCATCATCTCTTCTGAGACATTTGTGTAAAAAAAATTTTAACAAAAGAACAATGGAAACCTGAAGGCCCGGCATGGTAGCTCATTCCTGAAATTCCAGTGCTTTGGAAGGCTGAGACAGGAGGATCACTTGAGGTCAGGAGTTCAAGACCAGTCTGGGCAATACAACAAGACCTCGTCTCTGCAAAACTAAAAAATAAAAACTATCCAAGTGTGGTAGCACACATCTTTAGTCCCAGCTACTTGGAAAGTTGAAGCAGGAGGCTTGCTTGAGCCCAGGGCTTTGAGGGGTGACCTGAGACAGGATTAATGGCATCAAACTGAATATAACCTGTTTGGAAAACAGAACGTTTTAGCATTTCCTCTCCCTTTATACTTTACCACAATTAGAGGATGCAAGTTGGGAAATCTGCATTATAGTTTCCCTGGAGAAGCAAAAGCATATAAAGAATGAAACAATTTACATAGCGAGATGATTAGAAGAGTAAGAAAACCATGCAGAAGCCCTGAAGTATCAGAGCTACATCTTCGCAAAATAGCATTCTACTCCAAGAAAATGTTCAGGCTTCATTTCACCCAATATCAGGTAAAACCAAAATTATTTTCAACAGTGATTAAGATTAACAATTAATATTTGGGTGTCTTTGTTTTGTTTAGTCTTTCCCCCGGAACAGTATCACTATTCATTATAAATTGGTTCATGGATATAACTTGTCATTTTAACGTGTAGTTTTTTGTTGTGTTTATAAAATTTGAAAGTATGAGGAAGTGTGGGTTCTAACACCAGTCTCAGTTAACTGTGGTGATAACCATATCCATTCATTTGGACCATGAAGTGTTGTAAAGCTATCACTATGCACCTGTTGATAATTTATCCGAATTACAGATGCAGCTTGTGGGAAGAGGAAAAAGTATCTATATTTATTTGCTTGGCAAACCCAAAACTCAGAAGAAATACCAATAGTCCTTACAGAAATGCTATGGCTGTATGTCTAGCATGATACTATAAACAAATAGGTGATTACCTAAGGCCCCCATAGCCAACAGGACTGTGAGAAATAAATTTAGAGATGCGATTACATGGCTGACTTGGATCCTCTAGGGAACATACAACAACTCTCATATAATTATGCAGTGAGACTTTGAGTGGTAGCTATGGAATAACTAGTACTTCCATTTTCAACATTTGACTATTTTAAACCAGCTTTCTCTGATACCAAATGCCTGAAGGGTTCTATAAAAACGTTTAACATATTTTAAATGCAGTAGCTTTACAAATACTTGGTAATTTAAATGATAAACTTCAGATACCCTTCATAACTCCTTCACGGCTCTGAATTCCATATTATATCTGGTTTTGTTTTAGATATCATCTGAAATTTAAAGACACTTTCATCACGTTTGAAGTAAAATGATTAATGAAATGTACACTAACAATATTCTCTGAGACATTTCTAACCAGTCATCAAGGATGGCATACAACATGTTTCTTAAAAGTGGTATGATAGCATATTATTCTAAATTTGGTTACTCCCAGAAAGTCTAAAGGAACATTACCAAGGGATATAGCTCAATGATTATGCAGCCTCAAGTAAATGAATAATTTAGTTATGATTTAACCCAATAAAATCACTGTCCTAAATTACCATATACTATGTGGCTTTTCTACCAAAAAGTTCTAAGGTGCATGGGACAAGTGTGAAGAGGCAGTCTTTTGTACAGCATATTGTCCCAGACCTCTCAGCCCAATTCACCCCCAAATTCAGTACTTCACGCTGATGAAGTACACTGAATCCAATATATTGACACCGTCCTTTTAAAAATCCCCATAACTTAATATCAATAAGCACATATGATGAGTTATGAGATAGCAATCTAGCAATTCCAAGGCCATGTTCTTATAGCAAGCTACGTGTATTTCTGATACTGATACTCTTGTGTTTTGCATGCTTGACCTTGTGCAGTAACTCTTTTACACAAGGTCAAACACCTCACTATGTTGTTTCAAAAGAAGAATCCATGAGACAAATCGGGCAAAAATTTGTTGGAGGAAACAAACAGAAGCAGAGTCTGAGAATGGTCTGAATGGAGGAGTCATGGTTGGAGTCAGAGAGCAATGAGAAAACCCAGAGATCATGAAAAGGACTGTGCCTACCCTGATCTAAATAAAAAGAGGTTTCCTGACCTTTAAGAAAATCTGCATTTTTAGCACCATTATTTTATCCACATAATACTACATCCTAGATTCTTAAGGAGGAATGAACAATACCCCTCTCCCAATTTTCCTATCTGTATAACTCACCAACTTGACCTTATTACATAATATACATCAAGGTATTATTTTTTCAAACAGTAAATTATTGATCCAGTGATCAAAAGAAGTTCCTAAAAGAGTTTAATATTCGCCCAAGGAGTAACTTGTTATACTGGAGAACCGTGGAAGAACATTCTAAATCAGTGTGACTTACAGAAATACATATTTTGTATATTACATGAGCTGAAAGCACCACGCTGGCAATTCGCAGAAGCTGTCTTTATAAACAAAGTGAAGTGTCTCCAATCAATTCCTGCTAAGGCACAGTAATAAGAAGCAAATCACTCAATCACCAGCACAGAAAAACAGAGTACAATGGTCCATATTCAATAGCCCCAAAACAAATTATAAAGGGCTAAGTAGGGTGGGGTGAAGCTCAGTATTGGGAGGTTTGTTTTTCATGAACAGATGGTTTCATCATTAGTTGGGGTGCCAACTAAAACTTTCGGGGCCGGGAGGCAGAGATCATTTCCTGTCCACCCACTGTTCTATTCTGCAATTCCATCCATTTCAGGAACCTCTCCTAGCAAGCTGTGAGCCTTTCTTCTCCTGATGCATCCTAGAGTTGATAACAAATTGCAGCTCTTTCATAACCCATAATGTCTTTTCAATGACCAAAGCAAATCCATACTCATGTAAGTGTGCCTTTTCCTAGGTGGATGCTGAAGGAAGTTACACACAGTTACTTATACCATAGTCTCACCTAGAGAGTTAGAAGTTGCCATTAATTATCTCCTCAGACTGCTCCAAACTCAACAATCTCAATAAGTTCTGTTTCCCAGTCAACCCTCTAATTGCTTTTGTTGTTGTTGTTTTATCTCATTTCCTCTGGATCCCATCCAAATTCTCTATTTCTTAGATCAATAATAGGGTTAAAATGAGTCTCATGCCAATAGCAGTCAAGACAAAAGCAACATGAACTATGCTGGAGGAATCACTTCATATTTCCAAAGCCTGCCTTTTAGAGATTGGATTGAATGGTGGACATGTGTTATTGACTGTTACCTCATATTTTAGGCCTTATACAACCATGTTTATATAAAACTTGACTGAAAGAATCCCATAAGCTTGCATTCAAGTTCTATTTGCCTACCCCAAAATGTTTTTTTAAATTCTTCCTTAATGAATTATACTTTACATGTCAATTGCAATATCAAGCTTAATAATTTATTCAATTTCTACGGATATTTAAATTTTAATTAATTTGTGTAGGGTCCTACCCTAAGTTGGTATTATGCACACTAAGGAATATGTATGTCTTATTTATACATATACCTAGTTGTATAAAATATGATAACCCATTTTTAAAAAACTAAAAGTAGCCAAAAATCAGACTCATGGAATCTTATAGGTGGAAGAACAGTACGTCATACTGTATTCTTTCAGAGACTTCAGTCTAGTTGCCTTAGTTTTCAAACAGGGAAGACAGGAAGACAGTAAGCTCTGTGATTTTAGAGCATATAATTCAGCCCACCTTGACACAGATACCATAAGCTTGACACAGATACTATAATAAGAAAATAATTAAAAATGCAATCAAAGATTACTCAAATTGTGCATTAAATGTATTCATCACATAATTACAAAGGAAAAAATTATAAATCCCCTAACTAAAATTTCCAACTGGAGTCAGCTACTTTTTTTAACTTAATGGAAGGAAATCTTCCATATGAAATATTCAGTGGATTGAATATTGTGTATCATATGGACTACAGTGGAAAAATCTGAAAGTACGACCTCAGATGATCAAAGTTGACATCAATAGTGATAGGTCATGTTGATAGCATGTACACTTGATGTGATGAAAATGTCACTTTACCTGTTTGGTCTTCTTCCCCAAAACCCATAACCTCAGTCTCCTCATGAGAAAAACATTATGCAAATCACACTTAGGAGGCATTCTTCAAAATATCTGACCATTAATCCTCAAAACTGTCAAGGTCATCAAAAACAAGAAAAATTTAAGAAACTGTCACAGCCAAGAGGGGCCTAAAAAGATATGATCACTAAATGTAATTTGGTATTTTGGATGAGTCAGAACAGAGAAAAAAAATTAAGAAAAAAATAAGACAGTGTGAACATAGTATAGACTTTAACAATAGTGTATCAATATTGGTTTCATCAGCTTCAATATGTACCATGATAATGCAATATGTTAATAAGGGAAATTGGGTGTAGGGTATATTGAAAGTCTCAGTACTATCTTCACAACTATTCTATAAATCTAAATATATTCTAAAATGAAAAGTCTATTTAAATATTAAACATGTGCACACATGTGCATTTGCGCACGCACACACAGACCCTGCACACACAGTGCATTTCACCACTACTACGGATTGACATAAGCACCTCTCCTCAACAACAAACCCTGAAATAAGAATGTTGTTTTATTCATCTTTGTATCTCCTACAAATATTTAGGCCATGCCTATTACTTACTACTTATAGAATAAACGTCCATGGAATTGAAAGAGATGAGGATCTAATATCCAGGGTCAAGCTG
This sequence comes from Mandrillus leucophaeus, assembly GCF_000951045.1. Lineage (NCBI taxonomy): Eukaryota > Metazoa > Chordata > Mammalia > Primates > Cercopithecidae > Mandrillus > Mandrillus leucophaeus. The sequence goes on along the minus strand of NW_012110019.1, from coordinate 629,466 downwards.
ACTGCACAGTAAGAAAACAAAAGTTTCTATTAAGATGCACTTTTCCCACTCCTGGCAATTACTGCAGAATTTATTCTTATCTTGAGAGAAAGACCCATAATGGTGGATTGAAATTGGGGAAAAAAAAGAAGAAAGAGTGAACACAGGGTAGCAGCCATGCCACTAACAAATGCAACATATAGGAATCTGTCTCCTAACTTACAAAATTACCTTAAACTCCATCACTTAGTGCCTCAAAGTCAAAAGGAGAAAAACATCTTAAAGAAGACAACACATATACTTACATTTGAAGGTTGTTCTGAGGATTAGGTGAAAAAAATATGTTTACGCCCTTTGAAAATCACACAATCAAATAGCAGTTCCTAAATTTCCCCAGAGGTGGAGCACCTGAAAGTCATAGTGGTCCTTGGAGACCAAAATGAATACTGATGTATTGAATTGCATTAGAGGAACCATTTTAAGGGTAGAAAATATAACAATGTGATGCAGAATGAGATTATAACCATTAGTGTAACGCACGTGCACGCACACACACATACACACAAATTAAATTTAGTTCAATTGTCTCCTAGTAATTTTTGCCATTATTATGCATCTGCTATTTTGTTATCCTGTTTTCCTGTATCCTCTTGTTAATTGTGTGTCTTCCTCACTAAACTATTACCAAGTACCCATGTCTTGTTAATTCTTGTATCTTGAGAATAGATTTTGGCACATAATAGACATTTATTCAACAAATATTCCTGGAGCACTTATTGGAAATCATGAGATCTAGCAAACGGAAGATTAAGATCCCCATTCTTAAAGTACTTACATTCTAATTCTAGCAGGCTAAAAGGCTGGAAGGTGATAGATGCAATGGAGAAAAGCAGAGCAGGATAAGTGGGGATGGGAGTTAGAAACAGGTTGTGGAATTAAGCAGAGCGATTACACTGTCAATGTGAGGTTTCAGCAAAAACTTGAAAAACTAATGATTTCAACAAAGCACATATCTGGGTGCTAAACATTCCAGGCAGAAGAATAAGGCACTATCTAGATGCAAGCTTGCCTGTCATGTCAAAAAGCATCCAGGAAGCCAAGGTGCCTGGGGCACTGTGAGTGCAAGGAAGGGGAGTAGGCAAGGCCAGGATGGTCAGGCCAGGCAGGGCCTTGTAGATCGTGATAAAGACTTGTGCTTCCCTCCACAGTGAAATGGGGAGCCACTGCAGAGTTTCGAGCAAGAGCCACATCATCTGAGCTACATTTTCACAGGCTCACTCTGGCTGCCATGTGGCCACTACGTGGTGGCAAACACAGAAGCAGTAAAGAGACCTGTTCAGGTTGGTTGCCATAATCTGGTGGCTCAGACCAAGGTAGTAGGTGTGGCCATGATGAAAATTAGCTGGATGATAAATATATCAAAGTAGAGCCAAAAAATTTTAAGACAGATTCAACAAATACTTTAAATGGATAAATATTGGCCAATATTCATTAGCAGGCAAGCATCATCAAGTACCAAAGGCTTAATAACCATTTATGGGCAAAAAAAAAAAAAAAAAAAAACTTCCAACAAAAACCACATTTGTTAAATTAGCATGATATGTATTAAATTATGTTGACAATGACTTAATTATTTGATTTCAGCCTCAGAACATTGACACCCAGCTTACTGACTTAGGGTTTTGGGCGGGGAGAGAGTTTGATAACCACTAAGCCACATACATGTGTGAATGTTGATACTGATACCGAAACTAATTTATGACAGGGGCTGTGAGGGGGTATCTCACCTGTTCAAAGAAATATCATTATCTGATTTCAGCCTTACGTTGGAGAGGAAGTCGGAGCCAGCCAGGTGGAAAGGATTACTGTACTAAGCCCTGGAGGTGGCTCTGCTTAGTAATTGATACCATTTTCTGGCACTAGTTATTTTTATAAAGATATTAGCAAAGCAACAGCAAAATTAAAGTGCTTCATAATCCTTAGCACTCATCATCAACTTCTGAAATATGATTGCATGTTAGCTTTTACTGTTACTGTACAAAAGCACTTACTAAAAGGTAGGGAGGACAAACTCTGTTAATAGTAGTAAAGGGGAGAACTATTGCCTCTTTCCAGACTGTGGCATCCCTTCTCCCAAAGCAACAGGAGTTACAGAGATCTCCTGAATCTCCTTTTTGCTGAACTTGGCAAGAAACTGGTAGGTATCTTCCAGGGTGTGTGAGCAAAATATGTCCCTAGAAAGGTTAACAAATGGGTGACAGGTGACTGCTGTATTCCTTCCTCATTCTTCTCCTTTTACATATTTCTTCCCCCTGCTTCCAGTGGCCTCCCAGGGATCCAAGCCTGCTCATAGGAAATTAAATGAGGTTAGTGATTAACATTTCAAAGTGAATTTAAGTCACCGCTTGCCCTCCATCTGGGGAACGCACATTACAAGCTTAATTTGTGGAACAGCAGACTTTGTATCCCTCTTAGCCTTCAGGGCAGGGTGCTATTTTATTTACTCAGGGGATCTGGGGAGCACAGCATGTTTCCTCAGCAGAGAGGAGGAGGATTTTGCTAGTTGAGGCATGTCCACGCTCCCCAGATCAGCTGCCTAGCAGTAGCATCCTTCCCTGCCTCATTCCAGGTCATGCTGTGAATATGAGGACACCAGTCTCATGACAGAGCTAAATCAGAAATCCAGAGACCAGTAATGCTTGCTGAACCCCTAATTTTTTCTTTATAAAATAGTATCCCTCTATAGACACCCTGCCTCACAGGGCCTTTTTGAAGACAAATGAAATAATGTCATCTCTTCAATGCAAGCCTGTCCCCCAACAACTCAATGAAAGGTGCCATGTACAATGACCAAGTTCTCTTTCCAGCTGAATTTAGAAACCGCAGAGTACAGTGCTGCCTATGTTCATTCACAGTGGCATCTAATTTTGCATAGGAAAGTAAGGCCTAGGCATTTGCATTTTTCCTCCTGGTTCCACTCTCCTGGCCAAGAAACACATGAAGAAGGGTCTTCACTGGCCCAGAGCCCCTGATAGGATTCCATTCATGCCCGCCACTCACTGACAGAGAAAGCCCCCCACCAGAAGGCTCCGCTCTCATAAAGAGCTCTGCCTGATTCAGGAAGACGTGGCTTTTTGTTCAGTACCATAGGACCTTGTGTGACACTCCACGGCCCGGGCTAGGGGCTGTCACAGCAGTCTTTCACAATTCAAAGAGCAAAAGAGAATAGCCTGCCTTTGAGCGTCAGAGATGTGGGAGAGGCAGGAATCAAATCATGAATAAATAAATAAAAACACCAACAGCTGTGATATTTAAAACAGACAATCACTATAACAGCAAATGACAACCCTGCAGCCTACAGAATCTGCTAATAAACTGTCTGCTGTGAATGTTATTAAAGATAAACTTATGAGCCATGATTATTCAACCATTAAACCTAAGTGGAAATCAAAGCAAGATGTGTGTCAGATGATGTTTTTGGTGCCACATAGCCCAGGAAATTTACTCATCAAATCTGAATCCTGATCTCTCTGTCCTCCAAGGATTGGTCCCTTGAATTTCTGGCACTGTGTGCAGAAGCTGTCTTCTCTTTTTTCCTTTAATTATCATTTTAGTTTTGAATGTGTGGCTTATTTCCAATAAGTTGTTGTGATAAGCACATCTTATTATCCATGGAATAAAGGGAGTGCCATTCAGTTCAGCAGGGCCATATCTACAAGAAGGAAAGAAAAGACGACTTTCCCCACAGCCAACCTGCTGACCAGACAACTTTCAGCCCTGAGGGACCGATGCTGAGCAAGCTCTCAAAAGTCTAGATTGTGAGGAGCTTTGTCAATATATTAGCTAACTTAACTGAACCAGAATTTAATTTCAATTCAGCAGTCATTATATTCACACTTCACTTTAATCTCAAGCTCTGTTGTTAATAGTACAGTTGGCAACACAGTTAGTAAGAAGAGCGGGCCTGATACGGGGATTCATGCCTATAATCCTAGCACTTTGGAAAGCCAAAGTGGGAGAATCTCTTGAGACCAGGAGTTCAAGACCAGCGTGGGCAACATAGCAAGACCCCAATCTCTACAAAAAAGTAAAAAAAAAAAAAATTGTAGCTGTAGTCCCAGCTCTTCAGGAGGCTGAGGAAGGAAGACTACTTGAGCCCAGGACTGAATTCCAGGCTGCAGTGAGCCATGATTACAACGCTGCAGTCCAGCCTGGGTGACAGAGAAAGACCCTGTCTCAAAGAAAAAAAAAAATAGGAAGAGTGGCATATTATGGCAGAAACAAAATTATACAATAAAAGATTCCTATATGAGTATTCTACTTTGAAGACATAAAAGGATGACTTAAATCCAAAATAATTTTCAGTTTATATCCTCAAGAATATAATGATATGCAGGATGCAGAACATAGTGAAGTTAGAGCTACTCAATCTGGTAGTTTTTAAGGAATGACCTTCAAATGTCTGCTTGGTGTTAATATTTCCCAGGCATTTTGAATTAGGAATTTGAAATAACCTTCAATAATGAAGGTGACAGTCTTTTTTTAAAAAATAAGAAATACAACATTAACTGGTGAATATGTACAACCTATACTGGTAAGATGTTAAGGGGATAAAGAATGTGTGTAAGAGGTTGGCAAGGATCAAGAATGAATAAGATACCTTTCTGTCATCCTGCATTTATTGTTTTGGTGTTTGGTTTTTAGTTGATTTTTATCCCCTTTCTACCTTGCCCACTTTAACATCTCTGTGTGATGTAGAAGAGATTTGCTAAGGTTGGGTGTCTCCTCCTCTGCATTCTCATGTATGTAATAAATGTACCTTGACAGACTTTGAAAGAATACATGGACTAAGTACTTGGATGCTGGCCTAAATCTCAAATTATTCCATGTTACGCCATAATTGGGAAAAATAAATAAATGTGGTATTTATAGCACAAATGAAGAGGAAGAGACCAAGCAACAGCTGTGTACACGTAACAAGTACCACGGTAGTGTGAACAAGTACCATGTCCAGGTAGGAAAGAAGCCCACATAAAGCCCAGACTGGGCATTCAGAACACTGATGTTGGAACTACAGGGTGACACAGAAACTATACAGAGTGACATTGGCCCTGGATCTAGGAGGCCTTCAAGAAATTAAGGCAGTAATTCTCACACGTGGCTTGATATCAGAAAGACCTGAAAAGATTTTGTTGATTACTGTAAATAAGGTAGTAATAGCCCCTAGACATAATGCAAAGGTTTGGATTGATAGTTTATTTTCTATTAAAGGGTAGAAGCGGATGAGCAGGCAAACTCCTGCTACAGCTATAGTGCTGGAGTGGAGTAGATCTGAGACTGGGGTTGGGTCTTCTATGGCTGATGGAAGTCAGGGATGGAGACTGAATTGAGCTGACTTTCCTGCTGCTGGTAAGAGAAGGCTAATTAATGGAAGGGAGTTGAGGGGTTTTTTTTCTTTAAATTCAAACTCCCGAATCACCTCCCCAACCAGGTAAATAATATGGGAGGGCCCTAATAAATCTGTTTTTATATTTGAGAATAACTGCTAAACAAGCAATATAGCCTCCACTCAACTGTCATCTACTCTGGGAGCTGCTTTGTGAGGGTAATGAAGTCCCTTGGAGTAGCCTTGTTACCATTATTTCTGCAAAAACAAGGTTAGCCTAACACCCACCTAGTAACATAACTAAAAGAATATGCAGAATGAAAGAACTCGGTGATATGCTCCATCTCTGAATATCATAAAATGAAAGTGGAGCCAAAATAAACCTCTTTAGTTTCAATGCATAAATGCTACAATATGGTTGAGGAAATAACGAAGAGCTTTTCTTTTATACACTGGGTATCCTTGTAATGAAAGTTGACTTGAAAGAACTAGAGCTATATGCTGCATCTAAAGAGACTCTCCTGCTCCCAAGGATCCAGCAAGCAATCTGAAATGTTTTCATTTCACGACTTGAGAGTAGAGTGTGCCCTGGTCTTATGACAGATGTGTTTCTTAAAATTTGTGCAAACTTGGAATCTTTTCATTAGTTGAAATGGGCTTGCTATCTAAAGAAGCATAAAATAGCTTATTTTTTGAATTAAAAAAATATTTAGAGATCCTAAAACCACCTCCAAATGTATCTGTTTTAATGGATTTTTGCACTGTAGAACTGCATAATGGCTATCATGTTATTATATAGGCTTGGATGTTATGCTATTCTCAAACACAAAATCAAATGTAACAAAAGTCTGCTGCAACCTAGAAATTATTTAAAAATGGTTTGCACTGAAATTTTGGAAATAAGAATACATCTGATTTATGAGAAAGCCAAGTTGCTAAAAATGTAACTTAACAATTGCTATTATGTGCTGAAATCAATAATTTTTAATGTGGACACATTAACATTTTCAAAATGAAAAAGAGTGATTTATATTTTATAATATTTATAACAAATATTTAAATATTTATAATATTTATACAAATATTTATAACAAATATTTATACAAATATTTATAACAAATATTTATACAAATATTTATAACAAATATTTATACAAATATTTATAACAAATATTTATATAAATATAACAAATTTATAACAAATTTTCAGGAATATGTTTCTCATAAAAATTGCATTTATATGAAAGTAACTTAATTGAGCAACTTAATTGTATCCTGCTCACTAGTGAAAGAGTTTTTTTTAAAAAATCATATATAATCAACTGCAATGAAGCAAATATCTCCAATATCATTGTTCCTATTTTACAGGTAGAGGAAGTAACTTAAGGGAACTTAAGAGTTCTAAGATTACACACAAAGTCAATAATGGAGGCAGAAATTCATTTCACATTTTCTGGCTCCCAAGTCATTTCCATCAGACCGTGGATGCAAAGAAACTGCTTGCAAATGTTAATGAAGTATTTATTTTTGCTTCATACAAAGTAGAGCCAAAAATGTCATTTCATAGGTCCCAGAAGTGAATTCTCAGCTAAAAATAGAATTACCATGAATTTTGTCCAAAATTTAGAGTATATTTAGTTCAAAAAGTCAGCAATAATGTCCTCTTTGCCTACAGTAGCGTAAGAAAAAAATAAGTTTCCTAACAAAGTTCTCCTTTGCTTTGAGCACATCACAAGTCAATTGGTCACTGGGTGAAAGGAAAGAAGAAACACATCGCCTAAGGTGACTGTTTGCACAAAAAGCATTACAATAAAGAAGCAATTATAGCATGTGTATTCATCCGTAAAAACAACTATAAAGAACTGCCTGAGGCCAGATGCGGTGGCTCACACCTGTAATCCCGCACTTTGTGAGGCCGAAGTGGGCGGCTCATTTGAAATCAGGAGTTCAAAACCAGCCTGGCCTACATGGTGAAACCCCATCTCTATTAAAAATACAAAATTTAGCTGGGTGTGATGGCATGCACCTATAATCACAGCTACTCAGGAGGCTGAGGCACGAGAATTGCTTGAACCGAGGAGGCAGAGGTTGCAGTGAGCAGAGATTGTGCCACTGCACTCCAGCCTGGGTGACAGAGACTCCGTCTCAACAAAAACTGCCCGACACGAGGTAATTTATAAAGGAAAACGTTTCAATTGACCACAGTTCAACCTGGCTGTGGAGGCCTCAGGAAACTTACAATTATGGCAGAAGGTAAAGGAGAAGCAAGGCACCTTCCTCACGAGGTGGCAGGAAGAAGAATGAATGCAGGAAGAACTACCAAACACTTGTAAAACCATCAGATCTCGTAAGAACTCACTCACTTTCATGAGAAGAGCATGGGAAAAACCACCCCTATGATTCAATTACCTCCACCTGGTCTACTCCCTTGACCAGGGGATTATGGGGATTACAATTCAAGATGAGATTTGGGTGGGGACACAAAGCCTCACTCTCGATCAGCGTGTTTGTAGGAATCCCTCATCTTAACATCATAGGTGAACAAGATGGGTGTCAGATTGTTCTTACTGAGTAATGGGTTGGGTGGAGTGGAGAGGTGGGCAGGAAAAAATTAAGACCTGCACCAGAGCCTGCCACCTTGCCGGAGGTATTTGGTACATGGTTTAGGGAACACGCTTATTCTCTACCTCTTAGGTTTCCTTTTATACAAGAGACTATGTGTTAGTATTACAATCCTGGTCTCCCTCCAATCCTCCACTTTACTCTTGGTGATTTTGGAAGGAGAAACAGGACAGGCATAGCTGGAGCCTTCCTCTCCTCTTCATCTTCTGAGTGGGACTGCCACAGAGATGATGGGCTCCTAATTGTGTTTGACCATGTCTAAGCCTGTCCACTGAGAGTCCTATCCCCTCACTGGAGATATCTTAGTTTGATTCTCTGAGAACCAAATGCTGAAAGAGAGATTATTAGCTTTTGGGATTTTAATAGGGGTCTTCTTTCCTAATTGGAGACAAGGTCAAATTTCTTATGTCAATTTCTAAGGCCACGTAAGTTACATACAAGAAATTAATCCATCCATGTTTCTCATAAACTTTCACTTGGAAAATAGTATACTTAATCTAAAACTTATGAAAGAATTTGGTAAAGGCTAAGTATGTGCTTAAACAGGTATGGTGACCATTAAATATATAATCACATCTGTAGAGCCACAACAGTTCATCCATGGTGCTGGAACAGCTAGATAAAAATCGATCTTGCTGGAACAGCTAGTATAAAAATCCATCTAGCTGGAACAGCTAGATAAAAATCCATTTAGCTGGAACAGCTAGATAAAAGCATGTCAACGAGTAAAGTTGGACCTGATCTCACAAGAAAACTTAAGTGGAAATGGATCATAGACCTAAATTTAAGATCTACAACTTATAAAAAGTCTCATAAGAAAACATAAGAGTAATCTTTATAGCCTTAGGTTAGGCAACGGGTTCTTAGATGCGACACCAAAAGCACAAGTGACAAAGAAGAAATAAATGTTCTTGGCAGCACCATTTATAATGGTCAAAAAGTAAAACCCAAAGGTCTATCAACAAATGAATGAATAAAATGTAGTATACTGATTCAACGAAATATTATTTAACCATAAAAAGGAATGCAATACAGATACATGCTATAACATGAACGAACCTTAAAAACATTATGTTAAGAAAGAAGCCAGACACAAATGGCCATATATCATATAATTCTACGTAATTCTTATATATATTCTATATTTAATATAATTCCATCATGTATTCTATTATATGAAATGTCCAGAATAGGCAAAGGCATAGAGACAATACAGATTAGCAGTTTCCATGGATTGGTGGCACTAAGAATGGATATGTGATAGCCTATAGATATGAAATTTCTTTTGGATATGATTAAAAACGTTCTAAAATGAGATAATGGTTAGGGTACAACTCTGTAAATGTGCAAAAAACTGAATTATGCAACTTAAAAAGGTGAATTTTTATGGTACATGAATTATATAATATTTCAATAAATCTGTTATAAAAAAACTGCATTCATAAGTATTTGTAAAGGGTGTCACTGAAACAACATGTGAAGGTTTGTTGCAGGGATATATTGCATGATCCTGAGGTTTGGGGGTCTATTGAACCTGTCACCCAAATAGTGAAGATGGTACTCAATAGGGAGTTTTTCAGCCCTTCTCCTCTCACTCTCTCCTTCCTTTTAGAGTCCCTACTGCCTATTGTTGCCATTTTTATGTCTGTGTGTACCCAATTTTTAGCACCATAAGTGAGAACATGTGGTATTTTGTTTTCTATTTCTGTGTTAATTCACTCAGAATAATGGCCTCCAGCTGCATCCATGTTGCTGCAAACGACATGCTTTCATTCCTTTTTATGGTTGCATAGTATTCCATGACGTATATGTAGCAAATTTTCTTTACCCAATCCACTGTTGATGGAACCTAGGTTGATTCCATGACCTTGCTATTGTGAATAGTGTTGTAATAAACATGCAAGTGCAGGTTTCTTTTTGGTAGAATGATTTATTTTTCTTTGGGTATATTACCCAGTAATGCAATTGCTGGGTCAAATGGTAATTCTATTTTTCGTTCTTTGAGGAATCTTCAAACTGCTTTCCACAGGGGCTGAATTAATGTACAATCTCATCAACAATATATAAGTGTTCCCTTTTCTCCACAATATCATGAAAAAAAATCGGCTTTAAAAAAAATTTAATAATAACCATTCTGACTGGTATAAGATGGTATCTCACTGTGGTTTTAATTTGCATTTCTCTGATGATTAGTGATGTTGAGTATTTTTTTTTTAATATCTCTTGGCTTTGTGTATATCTTCTTTTGAAAAGTGTTTCCTTTTTTTTTTTTTTTTTTTAAGAGAGACGGAGTCTCGCTATATTGCCCAGGCTGGTCTTGAACTCCTCAGCTCAAGTGATCCTACTGCCTTGGCCTCCCAAAGTTAATGGCGTTATTTGTATTTTGTTTGATCAATTGTTTAAGTTCATTGTCGATTCCGGATATTAGACCTTTGGTCAGATGGTTTGTAAATATTTTCCCACATTCTATAAGTTGTCTGTTTATTCTGTCGATATTTTCTTTTGCTGTGTAGAAGCTCTTTAGTTTAATTGGGTTCTAATTGTCAATTTTTGTTTTTGTTGTATTTGTTTTTGAGGACTTAATCATAAATTCTTTGCCTAGGTTGATGTCCAGAAGAGCATTGCCTAGGTTTTCTTCCAGGATTTTTAGTTTGAGATCTTACATTTAAGTCTTTAATCCATCTTGAGTTAATTTTTTTTTTATGTGGTGACAGGTAGGGGTTGAATTTCATTCTTCTGCATATGGCTAGCCAGGTTTCCTAGCACCATTTTTTAAATAGAGTGTTCTTTCCTCATTGTTTATTTTTGTAGACTTTGTCAAATATCAGTTGGTTGTAGGTGTGAAGCTTTATTTTGGGGTTCTCTGTTTTGTTCCAAAATCAGCATACAAAAAGCAGTAGCCTTTCAATACTCAAATAAAATTCAACCTGAGAACCAAATCAAAAATGTAATTTCATTTACAACAGCTACAAAATAAACAAAATTACACCTAACCAAAGAGATAAAAGATCTCTACAAGGGAAACTACAAAACACTGCTGAAAGCAATCACAGATGACACACAAAAAAACATGGAAACACATTCCATGATCATGGATTGGAAGAATCAATATTATTAAAATCTCAATACTGCCCAAAGCAATCTACAGATTCAACATAATTTATATCAAATTACTAATGTCATTTTTCATAGAATTAGAAAAAACTATTATAAAATTCATATGGAAGAAAAATGGAGCACAAATAGCCAAAGCAATCCTAAACAAAAAGAACAAAGCCAAAGACATCGCATTTCCCCACTTCAAACTATATTACAAGACTATAGTAACCAAAACAGCACAGACCAATGAAGCAACTGTTGAATAGGACATAGATAAGCAAGGAAAGAAATAATTCACCCGAATGCATTTAAGAATACTAATAACACATGGAAACCTGATCATACATATCTCCCAGTTTTTTGGTAGAAGCTCTGACACCTGAACCATTTGTACTCAAAAGCGACTTTGAGAGTCTCTGTTTTAGGGCAAATTGCATGATAAAACAAGTATGTTTTACATGAAAGGCATACAAAAGCCTTACTCTGTCATTCAATGTCTTACCCTGTTAAGTCAATCTACCCAAGCTTATCTACCAATTTCCCCATTTTAATATTCTTTGTTTAGAACTGTATGCCTCAGTATTTCCCATTTATCTCATTATTTACCACCTGTTTAGTTTTTCTTATGCTGTTACAGTCCCTGAAACACCCTATCTTATGGGTCACTTCTACTTATCTTTCAAAGCCCTTCTTAAATGCCATCATCTCTATGGAGCTATTGCTCATTTTCTTAAATTAAATGTGTTTCCCTTCTACTTTGCTTCAGTTTACTGTTTCATATTAATTATTCGTATATTTATAATATTTTATCTTTTTCTAGAAATATCTCAGTGGTTGTCCAATGAGTGAGTCAGTGAGGATGGAGATTGCCCTTTATGGCATTTGGAGCATTCAAACTTGCTAAGGAAGGCATATAAATGTTTGTTGATTAGACTGGACTATCTGCAGATTTACAGTTTTTCATCTTCATTTACATGTGTGGAGATGGAACATTATTTTTAATTATTTGACATTTTAAAAAATCAGTACTTTAACCTATTGAATTGTCTCTTCATATTGAAGTTACTAAACAGGGACATCATGTATATTTATATTATATATAAATAAATTTATATTTATGAAAATATAAATTTTCATAAATTTGTATTTATGAAATTTTAGGGTGGAAGATAAAACATGTTTCCTACTATAGCAGCATTCAATTTATTCATATACATTTAGAAATGAAATTTTCATGAAATTGCACTGCATGTATTGATATATGGTAAGAGAACTATTTAATTGGAACAATTTGACCTTAAGCTACCCTTTTATTGAAGAGTTATCCTCAAAATCATTGTACCATATTAAGCATAGAACCACAATTATCACTTATCACCTAAGTTGACTGGCAAACCTTTGAATTGAAAGGTAAGTCCACTGAGCTGCCTGCCCATGACCTGTCTTTATATCCCATTTGCCACATATTTCTTCGTAGAATGTCATGTCTCTGAGAGCAGGGACGGCACTTTCCATTTCTCTATGCCAGTTTTATTATGCTTCCATGTGTGCAGAACACCAGTTTTTGCTGACTTTCATTTTATAAAAAGAAACAAATTACCCATTAAAAGGAAAACCCTGCTTTTCAAAAGGTTGAATAATATAGATTTTTTTAAAAATTTAAATAAAAATCCAGCTGGTTAAACTGAAGCCATTGAAAAGAAGCTTAATTGAGGAATATTTTTTGGCTCTAAGCCCATCATCTTTTCATTTGATTGTAAATTGGATACAATTTTATTCACTTCAAGCTCTTGTCTTTCAGTATTTTATTCCACTGAGACCAGTAAAGAAGTGTTAATAGTCATGTTGAGCTCAGTTAGACTACTTCCTTCACTTAAATTACCCATTTTGGTTGTATTATTGCCAGCCAGCATTTTGCTTGTTGACATTTTTATTGAATGACTGTGCAAGAAATGTTGATACCTTCATATATTGTTTTGACCCTTCACTAATCTCTTTTTATCTGTCATTTTCTTCACCTGAAATATGCTCTTCTTCCCCCATGCTTTTATCATCCATCCATGAAAGCATGCCCTTTTATTCTCCTACAAAATTATGTCAACTTGTGTCCTTTAAGAATCTTTCCAGAGGTTGTAACCTCTTATCTTTAAGGTAATATAAGTCAAGCAGATGCTGTGATCCCTTGATGGAAGAGAGTTTTATCTTCTTTCTTTCTTTGTCAAACATTGTTTTGTTTCTCAAAGGGAGTGGAAGACAAAATTGTTGAGGTGTGGAAATGTTCAAAAGCAATAAATAATTGCTTGTAGAAAAACCTGCATTTTCTAAGCTTTATGCTTCGTCAATTTAAAGCATTTGCTAAGGAAAGCAGCTGTTAAGTAATATCAACAATTGAGACCTGTTTTTCATGCCCACATTCTTTTCCCTCCAATTTCCAACTTCATTTCTATCTAAGTTTAGGACTTGGAGTCATGCTCACAATTCAACTCCTTTATTGCCCTCATAGAGTCTTTATTCATATGAAATGTTCAGAATTTAATATATTTTGTCATACACTATATGTAGGCAAACAATGTGGAGAAACAATGATGAACATATTGGAGATACTTTCAATAGGTTGAACAGAAGGGGAATACAGCACAAGAGTGGGCCTGGGTAGAGAGAGGATGTGTTTATCTTGTGGAACCTGGGGTTTCTCTTGGGTATCCAAATGGAGAGATCCGAAAAGCAGATAGACATACAAATTTTTCTCTTAGAAAAAAAGAGATCTTGAGAGACACAGAATAATAACAAACATGTATTGATTACTTAGCATATAACAGGTACTATTATAAATATGTCTATTAACTCATTGAATCTGTACAATATCACTGTTAGTTTAGAAGACACAATTATCTTTGTTTTCAAATTAGGAAACTAATCTGAAACTCAGAAAAGTTTAACAATTTGCTGAATGTCACAGATAGCTAGTGGTCCAGTTGGCATTCCAAGTTAGGCAGTCTCCAGAGTGCACACTATATTGTGCATTTTCTCTGTTTCACATAAGAATTATTATGTAAGCACAGAGGATAGTTGACATTTTTGCAATGAATGTGATCACTGGAATAGTGAAAAAGTGTATGTCAGACAGAAACTAAAGAACACCCAATCTACTGATCGTTCCCTGTAGTCTTTAGTTTTACTTTCCATTCTGGCAGCTCCTGGTCATTGATGTCTGCTCTCCAGCACCATCCAACTTGGTAGCTTTTCCTTGTACAAGTACCTTACAAACAAATCCAGGAACTATCTCCAAGCCTGCTTTTGAGAACCTGAATGGACTTGAATTTGCACTCTAAGCCACATAAAATAACCTTTATGATAAAACTTTAAGTTGACTATTAATGGAACTTTCTTCCCCTTCCTACTTTCCATTATATAGCCTTTTCCGAACACACACAAACAATGAATGTGATCAAGGTCAGATATCTCTCTCTAAACTATCTCATTCCTTTTCTTGAGATGCTTTCCCCCACTTTCATCTTCCTATGCACCAAAACACCTCTTGCCTCTCCTGCAAAACATACCCTTCAGATAGCCTTTTTACATACATCCCTACTTAATCTACTTCCATCTTGCTCTCATTATAAATCACTATGATTGCTCAATACACATAACCATTTCTGTGCAGATGTTGCTGGAAGCAAATGTTTATCTGTTTCTCTAATTTTGTTTACAAAATATCAGAGAATGGTGTACTCTAGTTCATCACTGGTTCAAGTTACTGGAAAAAATAAGTCTATCCTATGCATGAATGGACAATTGTCTAGTATTAAAATTCAAGAATAGTCTCAAACCTAGACTGCAAATAATTTAACCTTCCTTTAATGATTCTGAAAATACTTTAGGGGTTTGCAGAGTTCCAATCCATAACTGTAAGAAAATACAAGCAGTGTCCACTGTTACTGACTACTGAGTAATACTTCTTTAAGCATACCTCTATTATACATCATACAGCAGAAACTAGCACTTTTCACTAACATGAAATTCTCCTCTATTTACAGTCACATAGGGTGGTTGTATAGTCCTGAGGCAAAATTAAGCATGGCTATACAACTTGCTTGGGCAATGAAATATGTATAGAAGTGTCAAATGTCACCTCCTGTTAGAGTATTTAATTCTGATGCCCTACTCCCCAGCTCTCTGTTCCCTAGCCATGAGGATTCTGAAATTACCTGTTGATGTGGGATTGTTACAAAATTAAAGCAGCTGGAACAAGAAACTAACACATGGAGAATACCTGCCTTCTAGAGACACACACTGAAAGCAGGCAATGCATAAGCAAAAAACTAAAAATTTGTTATGTAAAGCCACTTAGATTTTGGGGTTACTGTGTTATCACTGCATAACTTAGCATAACTTGATATAGTACTTACTTTATAAATGTCTTATGTATCTTTCTTTCCATAAACAGTACATTCCTTCAGGTCAGGGACCAGGTCTGAAGCATTTCTTTACTCTCAATATTATGCAAAGATAGTTTTTACTAGGCTGTCAAATAGTATTTGTGGAATAAATAAATGAAAAGTAAATAATCTTTATTTCTATAGAAAATGTGATATTATCCATTTGACCATTTCTTTCATTTTATCCTGTCGAATTAGAGTTCAGCCTTAGGAATTGGCAAGTCTACTACACTTTCGTCAGTAAAAAGTTTTTTCTTAAAGCTGATTATTAAATTTATTCCCAACCATTTTGTACTTTTTTTTTGTTTTATATATTTGTATGTTGTTAAACGTTCTTTTTAAATTTTAATTATTAGACTAAATATTGTAATCAAAAGGCAGATATTGTTAGACTAGTTCAAAAAAGCAAGACCAGCTATATTCTGTCTAGAAGAAATAGACTTTAAGTAGAAGGATACAATAAGTTGAAAATAAAAGGAAGAAAATAAGTGTACAGTCAAAATAAGAATATTGGATTGGTTATATTAATATTGGAAGATTTGAGAAAAGAAAAATGCGTTCAATAAATTGTGCTGGAAGAGACTAAATATCTTTATGGAAAAAACTGAACTTTAATAGTTACCTTATACCATAAACAAAAATTTTCTTAAAATAAAGCTCAATGTGAAACTAACACTCTAATACTTCTAGAATAAAATATAGAAGAAAATCTTTGTGAGATTACAATAGGCAGATTATTCAGATAAAAGCTAAAAAATCATGAATCATAAATTTGATCAAGTGAATTTCATCAAAATTGAAAACTTCTGCTTTTTGAATTCCCTGGTTAAGTAATTGAAAAGTAGCGCAAATGATGAAAAAATAAATAACAATCTCTATATATAACAATAAGCTGGCATCCAAAATATTCTTTCAACTCAATAATAAGTAGCAAATTAAAAATGAGTAAAATATTTGACCATATACATCACAAAAGACGACACTCAAACGATCAATAAACACAGGAAAATATGTTCAATGTCATTAGGGATAAGGGAAATGAAAATTAAAATCACAATGAATGATCACTGTCAAACTGTTAAAATAGATGAAACTAAAAAGACTGATAATAACAAGTGTTAGTGAAGATATGTAAAAACTGGAAACTACATAAATTCTGATAAACTGAGGAATGAATAAAGAAATTATGATACATTTATACAGTATAATTCTACTCAAAAGAAGAATGAACTTCTAACATACATATAAAAACATGGATAAATCTTTTTTAAAAAATCTTCCTGAGTTCCAGCCCGTTGCTTTACTTTTTGTTTCACCGACATAGTCATTATGCTGAAGAGAAAGTCTCCAGAGAATACAGAGGGCAACGATGGATCCAAAGTAACTAAACAGGAGCCCACAAGACGGTCTGCCAGATTGTCGGCGAAACCTGCTCCACCAAAACCTGAACCCAAACCAAGAAAAACATCTGCTAAGAAAGAACTTGGAGCAAAGATTAGCAGAGGTGCTAAAGGGAAGAAGGAGGAAAAGCAGGAAGCTGGAAAGGAAGGCACAGAAAACTGAATCTGTAGATAACGAGGGAGAATGAATTGTCATGAAAAATTGGGGTTGATTTTATGTATCTCTTGGGACAACTTTTAAAAGCTATTTTTACCAAGTATTTTGTAAATGCTAATTTTTTAGGACTCTACTAGTTGGCATACAAAAATATATAAGGATGGACATTTTATCGTCTCATAGTCATGCTTTTTGGAAATTTACCTCATCCTCAAGTAAAATAAATATCAGTTAAATATTGGAAAGCTGTGTGTAAGATTGATTCAGCATTCCATGCACTTGCTTTAAAATTTAGTCCTGTGCATACTGTGGTGTTTTTACTGTGCATATTTGAATTTTTCATGCAGTTTTTCTAGAGCAATAATCAGTGGTGCTTTTGTACCTAGGTTTTATGTGATTTTAATGAAACATGGATAGTTGTGGCCACCTGCTGACTATTTGTGGTTTAAAATAAAAGGTTTACTTGTCTGAAAAAAAAAAAAATCTTCCTGAGTGTAAAGGGTCAGATACCAATGAGTAAATGGTCTATGATCCATTTTTATGAATTACAGAAAATACAAAGATAATCTATATTGCCATAAAATAGATCAGTGGTTGGCTGGGGTAAGGGTTTGGGGGAATGGGCAGCAAGGGGGCACAAGAGAACTTTTCAGGAAAGGAAAAGTGATGAAAAGCGTTCCATATTTTGATGGTAGGAGTTGTCACACAGTGTATAAAATTTGTAAAAACATCAAAATATATACTTAAAATAGATGTTTTATTGCATATAAGTAATACATCCATAAAGCTAAATAAATAACAATACCTCTCAGAAATAAATATTTAGGAATATGTACTGTTAATGTTTCTGGAAATTAAGGATAAAATGGAGTGTCTCCTCTCATTCCTAGTGATGAGCTAGCAACGTATTTTCACCCCAAACTCAAAAGTTTGGGTTTGCTAGTCCAAAGACCTTATTTCCCAAAGGAAGAATCCCATAACCATGGTTTCATTAAAACTGAAAGTTGGTACTGCCACCAGGCCACTTTGGGATTCTCAGGCCAATGAATCAATAAGCAAAGAAGGAAGTTACCTTGCCAGTCAGATTGATGGATCTTGACTTTCAGAAATGAAATTAAATTGCCCCTACAGGTGATACACTGAGGAACATCTCCATAATTCCATGTCTTATGGTAAAAGTTAATGTAGAACTACATTAAATATTAACAATAAATGTTAACTTAAACAATAAATGTTAACATTAAATGTTAACAATAAAAGTCTAACAATAAATGTTAGACTGTCAAAGGTCCACACCTTTCTGAAATGAAGTCTTGGGTTACCACACCAGACAATAAACCATTAACATCTGAGGCCCTTGCTCAGAACAAAGGGAACATGAAATGGATAGTGAAAGAAGATAGTTTTAAATGCCAGCTATGACCATGTGACCGGTAATAGAAATGAGAACTGTAATAGTTATTCATGTCTTCTATATTTTGATATAAACAAATTGTGACTATATTAATCATTTGTCTTTCCCTTTTCTATTTCCCATAAGATATGTTAACAGTAGTTAACCTTATATCTTAGTAAATAAATGCAAATATGCTCATGTAGATTAAAGAACATCTCCCAAAGACTGATAAAAGGACTTTGTATCTTATTTTGGAAGAGGGTTAGTGAAGAGATTAATAATAAACAACATAGCTGTTTTTGGATGCCAGGTTAAAGAATGGAACATGATAGTTTTCCCAGTGTTAATTTAGCTAAACTGGAACTAAATGTCCCAGACTTTTCTTACCTGTATAACATTGATTTCGAATTGGCCATTTACCTTATCTACAGGATTTGGAAAGCAGAAGCGAAGAAACAATGAATTTTTTGCTCTGAAGGCTAGTGCAGGACACTAGGCACTGTGGCTGCTCATGTAGACTTTTATTGATCTGCTGGTTCACTTTATTGACGTGGACAGAACCCAAATCTACAACTACTGTAGCTGCCTCCAAAATCTTTTCCCTCAGCTTCTCCAAGTTCTTATGCAGAATCACATGGAAAACTGTGTAAAAAAACATTAGCTAATTCCACAGGTCACCAGCACTATTGAGGCTGAAGGTGATAAGAGAGATATGTGGACTCCAGATTGTCTTTCTGTGTTCCTGCTGGTTTTTGCTCCCCCACTTCACAACAAGCTTTCCTTCCTAGCTACTTACCCAGTTTACCTAATGCCTGTCTACCATGAATATATTTATGATTTTCTAGAAATCTGCTATTAATAATGTAAAAGCTATATTAATTTAATAATACTGTATAGTAAAAGCAACAATTAGTAGCCAGGAAGAGATTTCACAACTCTCTGATGTCATTTATCATTTGAAAAGTTAGCATGTATTTCATGTGTTGCAATATAACCATTGGATAAAGACCCCGTTATTCAGGAAGGGCTAGAAAAGGAGAGAGGGTGTGTAGAAGAGTACTTGATACTTTGTTCTAAAGATGGGAGACACACTAGGGAAGAGGGCTAGGACTATGGCGAAACACATAGAAATCAAATCACTAGATGCTATGTAAGTTGGTATTGCATTCGCCATGTTTATATAGGTAATGGTATTTACCAATACATTACTCAATAATCATTTGAGAAGATCCACTTAAGAACTATAATTCATACCAAAGTCCAAAGG
The DNA here is from genome assembly GCF_000951045.1 of Mandrillus leucophaeus. Taxonomy (NCBI): domain Eukaryota; kingdom Metazoa; phylum Chordata; class Mammalia; order Primates; family Cercopithecidae; genus Mandrillus; species Mandrillus leucophaeus. Next base: position 609,722 of record NW_012110019.1, on the reverse strand, counting down.
AAAACTGTTTCTCCTAAAAAACTGATAGAACTTTTTTTTCCTATTAAGAATAAAAGTTATATCATCAATTATATCTCATTTTCTTTTACTCTGACCACTTGGAAGCTCTATATCACTTTTTTAAAATTAATTACATAAACTATTTTTCTTTCTGTTCTATTATTTTCTTGGCCTTTTGGCAATAAAGTTTTGAAATTATGACATATAGTTTTATAAAATCTACCTACTAAAATAATTAAAATAAAATTCATGAATAAATGAATGGATTAAAATCAAATTTAATAGACATTTTTGAAATAAATATACCAATATAAATAATTAAATTTATATTGTTAATACTAAGTGTAGATCTGCTTAATTCATTTTTTATTAGTAAAGAGTCTTAGTCATTTGAGACCATTTTAGCTAATGTATTTCACTTAGAGTAATGCATTCTAAAAGACATATTAAAAATTGCATTTAATGTTAGGTAAGTTTGACACTCAATCTTTTCCCCTATGTCTACAGTTTCTTTCTTGTATAATAGAATTATTTCAAACCAATAGATTACTTTCAGGGAGGTCAGTCCTAGGCACTGGCAACTTATGGCGCTGTAGCCCTTTTTTCAGTTACAGAAAATTTAATGTATTTCAATTTTTAGATGGTATTCAGTGTTTGGGGTTTTTATTATATGATATGGTTAAGACAATATCTGAAATTGAGGAAAATATTAAGATGTAGACTATAGTCTTATATACAGTTCATTTCAATCCACATATCATGGCAGTTTTCTGTTCCACTGTAAAATTGTTCTTATGTTTTCCACATCAGTGTTACTTTAATACATGAGCTCTAAAAGGAGTGATATCATAGTCATTCCTGATTCCACATGTCCTAGCACCATTAGCATTCATACTAAATGAATGCCATTTAACTTAATGAGAAGTTCATTTCCTCTGTCCATTTACTACCCCTTTAAGTGCCTATCTTCCTTCCTAAGCCTGCTGCAAGGCATATAGTCAGCTAGCAAATTGAGGATTTAAAAAAATTTTTATTTTATATGCCTTGAACTGAATTGCTCTTTACTGGCATTCTAAAAGTAGAGAGACCTATGGTTGTATCATATTTTCAGTCTTCTTTTCTCATATCTTAGCAACTTCCATAATATTCTTACCGAAGTGGTTTATTCAGTAATATAATAACTGAATTGTCAACTTTCCAGCCCCATTTGTGTTTTGATGAATCATTTGAGTTTTTTAAAGGAATGAATGTTTGGGTACCATTGTTGTGGCTGAAAGAAAACCATGGTACCTTGTTACATCTCAGGTAGATGTTGTACTGCAAGTATTTGAATACTTTTTAATATTTACATGATTGAAGTTCACAATAAGAAAGCACAAATTCTAAGAAATTATATAGCTGTTGAGATGAAGCTGCCATTTTCCAAAGCATAACACCCATTTCTAGTCATGAAATTTTATTCAAGATGCTGAACTGCACACCACAGAGAATGAGATATCGGCAAAGGAGATGCTAGAGAAAACACAACAACAAAAAATCCTGATGGATTCCTTAATCATATAAGCCACTGGTGAACAAAAAAGCACTGTTAAGATTGCTTCAGAAATTAGGTCGTGACCTGACTTTTTGAAAAATAGCACAAAGTAAATTGAAAACATAAATGGATACATGTTTCTGAGAGAGGTTGGGAGAACTGCCTTTCAGTATAACGAAGATGAAGGATGTTTGTTCTGTCAAAGACAAACATTAAAATTAACGACACTGGTCCTAAAAAGGATGAATTATTTAATTTTGCAGTATATATCATGTATTCATCTCATCAGTATGTGTGTAAAGGGTGTGACTCTACTCACAAAATAATTTGACTGAAATGGGGAGAACCAAGCCAGGAGCGCACACAGTGTATTCAGAGGTGCATGTCTGCCCCGACAATGTGAGGACCTGAAGGAGATGTGGTATGTCCATGACAGCTTGCACACATAGCAGTGTTATCCTATTGTGCCCTACCAGATGACTTTGTTTTTCTCTCTAGGGTCTTTGCTGTATTCTAGTTTCATGGCTCAGCTTTCTTTCGCTGATGCTGGCCCTCCCCTTTTTGGCCTTTTTCACTACCTGTCTGGCTCCAGATTTATGGATATTCTTCCCCAGCTCCAGCCAGAGACTGCTGAATTAGCACAATGCATACCCCAACTAAAGGGAAACTCCCTGGCCTTCAGTCTCAGGTGTTAGGATTCCGCACTGCTTACGACAGGAGCCAACTACTGTATTGTTTATTATAGTTTTGACCATTTTTGTGCTTACTGTTACCTAGTTTCAGAAGCCTAACCGAAAACAATGCCTGATCCCTTGAATGTTGCTGTCACCAGGTGCTAGCAAGAGCCAGGTGCTTCAGTAGCACTAATAGAGAAGCCTGGTCACTTTGCCATTTGCATGAACTAGACTCATTAGGAAAATAGGAATTAAAGAGAATAGTTTCAGTCAACATGCAAAGGTTGGAGAATTTGCAAACCAATATTCTAGTCCATATAATACTTAAACCTAAAATATTGACTAAAAAGAATCACAAAATTTCCTGATACACACGATGTTTATAAAGTTTGCACTGTTTAAATTGTGGATGATTCAGTGTTGTGCCAAGTGGTTTTTGTTTGTTTTGTTTTGCTTTTAATCAGACTGACCTCAGAACTATGACTCTACCTTAGGACTCTGCCACTTAGAGCCAGCTTCATTAAGGGACTTAAGCTCCCTGAGCTGTAGTTTCTACATCTCCGAAGTTGAAATAATATCTACTTTTTAGAGTTGTTTTCAGTATTTAAGATAATATTGATAAAATAGCACACATCAGACACTAAATACTACATTTAGTTTTAAGAAACTAAAATTACTATAGCACACCATATATATAAGTATGCATATAGGTAACATTTTTAAGACTCTGACATATGTAGCATAAAAATGCTTAATACTTTTAAAATGCTTCAAATATAATAATGGACTTGCCCTGCACAGCCACAGTCTCTGATGTTTTGTCACTTTGCATCTTTCTCCCTTCTCCTCTTAGCTGATGAGAAGTCTCTCTAGGTTCCCTAAGATAAGGAAGCTTAAAAGCCTATCTGGCACCTCAATTCTTGTGAAGAAAGAGAAGGAAAATAGGATAATCTCCACATTCTTTAATACATTCTATGAAGGATAAATAATTTTCAAAACATAGTATTGTCTTTTCCAATCTGATTTATTCAACCTGAAGTGACATTAACATAGAAAGATCAGAGAGCAGTATGATTTAATGTAAAAACCAGCTTTCACCTTAGACTAGTCTTCACTTGAAATACTAACCGCTTGCTTGCTTGCTGTTTCAAACTTCCGTCTGCCTCTATAGCTTTAGACACATGGTGCTGTCCTGGGGATGACTGTGTTCATGTAAATTGTGCCACATTGGCTGAATTCCTTTCATAACACAGCCTCCATCATAAAATTGGAATAACCAGGTAAAAGTCATCCTCATTTTCCTTGTGCTGATGAATGCTTTGATTTCACAAACCTATCGTTGACTGCTAGCCTCTTTACATTTTCCTTAAGAAGCCTTTTGTCCCCTCAATTTCCCTGTACATGCTAGAATTCCTTCACTAACGTCATTTTTAAGGCTTTTTTAGTTTAATATTTTATTGTTTTAAATTTATTTTAGATACTTAATATACTGATTATCAGTATATTTGCATAGTTTGAACTTACTCCATATACAAATAGACCTCAATTATTAAAAGATGTTATGCAAATTGACTTGTTTCCAAGATGGTCTGTCTAGGATCACTTTGGTATTTCCCAGACAAAAAGAAGTATCTCCATATGTAAAAAGCCCCCTAAATCCAGATATGATCAGACAAGCTAGAAAAAAAACCTGTATCGAATGAGAATTTCAGCTTTAGGAGTTGAAGTTGAGGCTCCGTGTGTGTGTGTTTGTGTGTGTGTGTGTGTGTGTGTGCGCGCACGCGCGCACCTCTCTCTGCAACCCTTAACGTGACAGACGTTCCCTTCCTAGCTCCTCCTCCTCAAACACTCAGTGACAGCCTCAAGCTTTCTCAATCCAAGAAGACCTCAGTACTTCAGACTTCATGTCATTTATTCTTTACAATAACTGTGTGAAATAGGTTATATTATCCTCATTTTAGAAATGTGAAAGCAAGGCTCAAAAAGTTAAACCACTTGCTTAGGTGAAATAATTATGTAGCAAAGCCAGGATTTTAACTGAGATTCATCTAGAATTGAAGCTCACATTAACTTCATAAAATAGTATTTATCCATGGACGATCATACAAATGTTGGTTATTTTCACCTAGGGAAGCCAAAAAGTGGGAAATGAACTTTAAAGAGAATAGAATATGGACATTCACAAATGGGGAAAAAATATATCTTTAAAAAGAAAGCATATAAGCACAAAAACTACTGTGGAAATGTTTGAGTCATAAATGAAGAATAGCAACCCTTCCATTTGGTTATTTTTTCTAATGTGAAGAAGAAAATTAGAGACATTTTTTGGAAAAGAATGCTTGGGACAACCCTGAAGCCTTGAAATGACAGGCTAGGGAGTTTGAACTTTATTCCACGGGCCATTGGGAACCTGTGGAGGCATTTGAGAAGATGGGTACATTTCAAGAAAAGCTATGTGGAAGAGTTTCACAAGGAAGAAATACAGGAAAAGAGACTCAAGCTGGGGAGACCATGTATCCAGTTATCAGAGTGGTTAGAGAATAATAATGGGATGGAGATCATTGAAAAGAAGGGAAGGAACATGTGCAATGTTAGAGAAAGGTTAAACATGCAGTAGGTGGTTATTCTGAACAATCCTCCCCACCGTGTTTTCCTCAATTGCCCATGATTTGTGTGTAAGTCCTACATTATTTAGCAGTTGTAAAAAGTTAAAAACTAAATTTTGATCAAGAAGCACTTAGAAAGTTTGGGCAAATACTGTAAGGAGATAGCACCATTCTAGCTCAAAGTGACTTACGTTAAAAATACATATTATTATCTTCATGGAAATATGGGGTAAAGGTAAGAGAAAATGAAGTTGACAGGTGAATCTATACAATTAGCTTGATATACTTTAAGCTGAAGTTTCATCATTGGAAAGAAAAAGAAATGTTCAGTGGAAAACTTAGAGGGCTATTATTGAGTGAGATATTTGGAAGGACATAGAGTCCAATACACTCAGGCTAGGGGTTTCCCTCCAGCTGATCACCTTATGCCTGTACTTTATTTTATCTTTAACGGCAAAAGAAAGTGTGAATAAAATTGAAACCACACATGTAAAGCAAACACAATTTAGATAAAAGGCAATACTGTAGTATAAAGGAGATAAAATAGCAATCTAAAAATTCAGAATAGATAAAATATACTAAAAAAGGCAAGAATAAAACAGAAAAGATTAAAGAAGATTAAAGTAAGTAAGCAAATATTGACTAAAAGAGTATAAGAAGAAGATAGGCTATTTAAAGTTGACAAATTTAGCTATAAGAATGTCCTTTTTAAAAGGACAGGAAAAGTACTACAGAGCTCAGAGTTAACCCTTGGGACAGACCGACCTATCAATTTCCAGCCGCCACCCTGACGCATATCCTCCTTCTGAGCCTGAGTTCCCTCTAAAGGGTCCACCGCCAAGAGACAGAGCCCCCGAGAGACTGTCCTTTAGAAAGAAGCCTTTCATTTCTAACACCTGGGCTCCTTTACATATGTGGCAAACAGTTTTAATAAGCACAATTCCAGCCAATTTTTTCTACCCAGGTTCTGCAAGTTAGCAAAGTCTCTTTCACACATAACCCAGAGATAAGACAGATGGATTGAGAATATTCACCAGCTAATTTAACATGGGAAACAAAGGAACGGCAGCACTGGTGAGAGGCCCAACATTACAAGTGTTCATCCATGGCTATTGCAGGTACCAAGGGGGATTTAAAAATATGAGATATGTTCCCTTCTTATGTGTGAAGCCATAAATACTGAAAGAGCAGCTTACAGATAAATCACATGGAGACAACAAGAACATGGAGACAAAATCACATGGAGACAACAAGAACCACTACTAGAAAAACATGTGTGTCTCTAGTCAATTTGATTGTTGGAGAAAACAATACTTACATTTTATGAATTTCACTAGTAAATTCCACATAGTCATTGACGAGCCAAGACTCAAAAATTCTGGTTGGTTACCAATCATACAATAAGGCTGGAACTCTTATTTGGTCAAAGAAAAAGTAAAAGCGATCAACTTGGTGGCTGGTTGTAGTTACAGCAGAAAGTGAGGTGTGCCTCTGGAGCCAGCCTGCAGACCTGGCTTGTGTCTCTGCTATTTCCTGGCTGGACAATCTCTGGCAAGATCCTTCAACCTTCATATACTCAAGTTCTTCATCTGTCACATGGGGATAATGCTACAGGGTTTTTACGAGGAACAGATGCATTAATCCATGCAAAGTGGTAATGTGCATAAAGCCTGGCACATAAAATGTGCTCAGTAAACATTTGCGATTATTGTTATTATTCTGATAGCAAGGGCTTGCTTGATGTTTGGAAAAGATGATAGCCCAAATATCTAGATTTCCTCAAAGAAATCTCAAAATGCAGTGCAGCATTTGGGTAGAAGCTAGAAACCTAACACAAATGCTAAAACAAATGAGAAAAAAAAAGAAAAAAGGAAAAAGGAAAAAAAAAAACCCACAAAAAACACCTCAAACCACACACAAAGCTTCTAACACCAACACATGACTTTTCTTAAGAAAACTTTGACAAAATGTCTGCAAAGGATAAAAGTTACACAAACAATAAGAACTAGCACTTATAGCATACTTACTTTGAAGCAGATACTGTTTAAGCATTTTACATTCAGCTTACTGATCCTAATAATAATATCATAATGTAGGTGTTACTATAATCTATTTACTGATGAAAAGCACAGGGTGGTTAAGTAACTTGCCCAAGGCCAAACAACCTGTTTGCAGAGGAGCCAGGAATCAAATACAGGCATGAGGCTGCAGTGACTGCTTAGTTAAAACTTCTGGGAGAATTCTATTATTCCAATGAAGTAAAATTAAATTTTCTCCTCTTCCCAGAAGCCCACATCTATTGCATGGATAGCCATACTTTTCCATAGCTTAATTTCCTTTAGGATTCTTTAGTTGAAACTTGAAATGAGCTTTAATGGTGTGACCCTTGGTTTCTTTCTTCTCTCACATTCTCCCTTCCTAGGCTATGTGTGAGTCATAGTTAGAGCTAGATGCCAAAGGGAGAGAAAAATGATTAAATCTCGATTAAGATCTGTATACCAAAAACAGATCATCTTTATTTCAAAGGCTGTGAGCTTAAAGCTTTTGTTAACTTTAGAAACGTATTTGGATTAAATATACATATAATACTTACACATTATTGAACAAGATTATTCTGCAGTCAACATCATTCTGTTTACAACACGTTTTCAATATTGTTTAACAATGAATTCCGACTAGTCAGCTCCAGACTTCACCTCACATTTTCTGTCTCAATTTGACATTTGTAATAATTAAATCCACTTGCTTTTCAGCAGTCCCCACCCTCTCCTGACATCCATTCTGTAGACATAAAGCTACAAAACAAAACCCTCTGGAACAAACCATGAGGGAAATAATGGATCCAGGCTGACCAATCAGCTACGAGCAAGATACCTTTGAGAAGTATAAAGATAAAAACTAGATAAGCAGACAATACGCCAATTTGGAATGGGATAAGATGGTGACATCACATAGAGGGGCTATGGCACAGAAGTAGCAACAAAATATTAATCACTATTCCTTCCCATTGATGTATGGGCCAAGGTTCCAGGGGCCCCACAGAACTAGAATCGCAAAAGCACAATGCAACACTCCCTAATCAATTCATAGGGTGACCTCAGAGCATCAGTCAATGGAGGTTAGCGGTCATTTTCAATTTACTGTGAAAGAAGAGCTTTTAAGGAAGCCCTTAATCAAATGTAATTAGTGTGGAGGGTGATGGACGATCCATTTAGCCAAGACTGTGTGAAGTAATATAAAGTAACCTTAAGTAGGGTTGGCCTTGGGGCATCTTATTTACCAAACCAAATTCAGTTTGATTTTATGCTTTGTTCAAAATGATGTGGGAGCAGTTTCTCTCCTTTACTTACCTAATGTGATCCTGACCCATTGCAGTGACCGAAGACATCCCTTGGTTTTTCTCTCCACACTCTACCTTATAGTTACAAAGTGAAGTAAAGCACAATTACTCTCACTAACACCACATATCATTTTCTTTCTGATGCCTTGTTTCTGATAAAAAGTAAATTTGGAAAATAGAAAAGAAATACCACCACCCAGAAATAATTCCCGTTACTATTTTGATATATAGCCTTTCAGTTATTTTTCTTTGCCTCTTTATATTTAACAATCTAATAAGCTTTTCTTTCCCGTGCTGTCTTATTTTGAGTCTTCCCCTACTTGGAGTAATCCACAGGCCTCCAGGAGAATTGGAGTTCTTAGAGCAGGAAGGCAAAGATACAGTAAACTAGCAAACTTTAGTCGGCTTCATCTACTAAATAGGCAGTTAAGATGAAAGCAGAAGGCCGGGCACGGTGACTCACGCCTGAAATCCCAGCACTTTGGGAGGCTGAGATGGGCAGATCACGAGGTCAGGAGATCGAGACCATCCTGGCTAACACGATGAAACCCCATCTCTACTAAAAATACAAAAAAATTAGCCGGGCGAGGTGGCGGGCGCCTGTACTCCCAGCTACTCGGGAGGCTGAGGCAGGAGAATGATGTAAATCCGGGAGGCGGAGCTTGCAGTGAGCTGAGATCCGGCCACTGCACTCCAGCCTCGGCGACAGAGCCAGACTCCGTCTCAAAAAAAAAAAAAAAAAGGATGAAAGCAGAAGACTCCGAGGGGAGCTAGGCATAGGATTTAAGACAAAATAATGGATTGGAAAGAGAATAGGAGATGTGAGTTGTCCTCCCCTTGGGAGATGGATTGAGGGTCACTGGGGAGTGGGGACATGCAGGTGACCAGACTAAAGGAACCATGTACAGGACAGTCATGTCAGGATCAAGGGACTATTGAGCCACTCTTCCCACTCCTTCTCCTGTCCCAGCACCTCACAGAAGCTGAGCCCATGTCTGCCGGCTTCCTGTGCCTGAAAGCCATAATTTTGCCATGTGTGCTGAGGAGACCTTTTGGCCATCCTTCTTACTCTTGAGAGAAGGTCTTGCAATTATAGTAGAAATCAGTTAATTATAGTAGAAATCAGTTTCGCTAGCCAACAGTGTCCCCAAAATGAAACATACAAAGCCTGCATGTTCAATTCCCAGACAAGGGGTAATAACTGACATTTTAATATCGGGTTGTGATTTTTATGATGCTAACTGAATGTCTTTTTTGTTACTGTAAGAGGACTTTAATTTCCTTTGAGTTCCTCAGAAAAGCAAATCCTAAGGCATCCCTTTATATCTGAAGTATTCTGCGATATATATTTTTTTCATTTAAACCTTAGATCACTGGATTATGACTTTAATCAAAATGAGACAGATGACTCACTCAGAACTTCACAGCTTTTATGCCATCACCATCACATTATGCCTAAGTATATTATTCTGAGAGCTGCAAAAAAAAAAAAAAAATGATTTTGAATGTGTTCGACATGTAGTAACCAACATCAGGTTGACAGACATATGGTGAAAGGTATGTATGGTTGCACATGGAGACAGTTAACAGCATCATTTGCTCAGCCCCAAACCCCTTGGGAAACAGTCAGTTCAGTTCTCCTTACAGCTCAGGCAAATTGGTGCTCCGTGCAAGAGAAGAGCTCCCTTCACCCTGACCCAGGTTGCTGCAGTAATCACGGTAATCACATCCATCAGCTCCCATGCATTTCCCTGTAGGGTGCCCATGGGAGTGGACGGTGCTGGCTTATTGCTTCTCTGCTGCTTCCCCAAGGGGCGGTCTGGCAGTGGTTGCTGCTTAGCCAGATGGGAGCTTGCTCCTGGGGAAGTAAACAAACATTCTCTACCTTGCAAAAGAGAGGGTCAGGCTTTATTTTTCTAATGTGTACTGGAAAGCAAATGCTACTGTTTCTACTTTATCAATGATGGTGTAATACCACCAAATATATAAGACTTGTCCATAGCCTACAGAGCATTAGAGTCTGAATTCAGAAATTCCCAAAGCCTGATTGCTGGTGGGCATCTTGGATAATCCTGCCAGATTTCTGGTGGGCATCTTGGGTCCTCCTGCCAGTTATATCCATGGTCACCATTCCTTATTTCCTTCATTCACATTTTATTCCTCTGCATAACCCGTGCACAGGGCAGCTGCTTTATTTTCATTGACTAAATAATCCAAGTGTGGCCCTGTACATGCTACTGTCTCTCTGGGACTTATTTCCCATCAGTATATAAGGGATTGGACTAGATAATTTCTAAGTTTCCTTGAAGCTTCAAAATCTTCTAAGGTCCTCCACTAGCAGTTTGCCTGTACTGCCTGGTTTTCTGCCTGAGCTGCTCTCTTCCCTGAACCAGTACAGGTGGGCACTTATAGTATGTGGCCTCCAAACCTGGGGCTTCATTTATAATATTGTACATTCAAAGAGAGAGTTTTCCAACTGAGGGAGGAGAGCAGGGCAGGACACGGAAGTCTGAGAGCAAATCAGGACAGCATAAGCAAGACCAGAGCAGAGGAGAGAAGCCCTCACTACGGGAGACATCCCATCCCGAGGGATTGCTGTGGTCAGGGGTGCTTCATCAGGACTCTGGCTGGCTCATGCAAAATAGGCACCTCCTTGTTCATTCATTCTCTAGTTTCCAAATCACTTTCTTATACTAATTTGACTTTCCAATACCAAGAAAGATTAGGCTGTGTCATCAATGGAATAACATATTTTATTTCATCAATTAATTAAAATTATGGTTTAAACTTTGTGGTAGGCTAAATAGCCCCCAAAGATATCCAGGCCCTAACCCTTGAAACCTGTAAATATTACCTTTTACAGAAAAAGTGGCTTTGTGGATGCAACTAAGGATATTGAGATAGATAGGAGGATTATCCTTCCTTATCAGGGTGGGAGCTAGGGAGAGGGATATTTGACACAAAGATGAAGGTAATGTGACAATACAAGTAAGACGCTACACCAGTGGCTTCAAAACTGGAGGAAAGTCTGGACGCAGTGGCTCATGCCTGTAATGCTAGCACTTTGGGAGGCCGAAGCGGGCAGATTACCTGAGGTCAGGAGTTTGAGACCAGCCTGGCCTACATGATAAAATCCTGTCTCCACTAAAAATACAAAAATGAGCCGGGCGTGGTAGCGCATGCCTATATTCCCAGATACCTGAGAGACTGAGGCAGGAGAATCACTGGAACCCGAGAGGCAGAGACTCCAGTGATCCCAGATCGCGCCACTGCACTCCAATCTGGGTGACAGAGCAAGACTCCATCAGAGAAGAGAAGAGAAGAGAAAAAAAGAGAAAAGAACAGGAGAAAAGAAAAGATAAGAAGAACAGGAAAAAGAAAGAAAAGAACAGGAGAAAAGAAAAGAAAAAATGAGGAAAAGGCCAGGAGTCACAAAAATAAATTAATTTAGGCAGCAGCCTCTAGAAATTGGAAGAGTCAAGGAATAAATTCTTCTCTGGATCCTCCAGAAAGAACAAGCCCTGCTGGCACCTTGACTGTAGCCCAGTGACACTGATTTTGAGCTTCTGGCCTCCAGGATTGTAAGAGAATAAATCTGTGTTGTTTTAAGCCTCTACATTTGTGGTAGTTTATTACAGCAACAATAACAAACTAATACAAACAAACTCCCTTGTGATAATAGTACCAATGGTCCTTTGTCTAAGAGTCTAATTGCTTTGAGTTAGCCTAAAATCTAGTTTTAAAAATCTAGTTTCTGGACATGCAGACCCTGGACCATACATAGCAGAAACCTTCTGATAAACCCACTGCTCACCCAGGCAACACCTTTAATTTGGATTCACGCTTTCTTTCAAACTGCAGTAGGATGCAGTTTCCCCTACTGTGGTGCCTCTGAAAAAGACGTCAGCTGGTTGCTTTTGCATGTAACTATAAGGCATCTAGTAGGGTTTGAAAAAAATAAGCCAAAATAAAGTATCGAGTTTACATATTATTAATGAGTGCACCTACTGTGATTCAAATGCAGCTATTCTCCCTCACTTTCTTATTACACAATGTCCTTATTAATCTTCTATAGGCATCAATGCCACCCAGCCCTGTCTGGACTGGATGCTAGTCTATTTCTCAAAGCTTAATATGCATTATGTACATTGAAATCACCTGGGGATCTTGTTAAAATGCAAATTCTGATTCTGTAGGTCTAAGGCAGGCCCTGAGATTCTAAATTGTAATAAGCTCCCAAGCGATGCCAGGACTGCTGGTCTACAGACCACACTTTTAAGTAGCAAGGTGCTAGATCATATTGTGGAAGTTTTAGCCTAAGGTGGATTTAAATTGGTACTACCAACAACAAAGCCTTGTGATATTCCCAAACCCTTGTGGAACTTACCTTGAAATACCTTTGCTATATGCAGCACTCTACCTAGTGCATCGTCTCTGGTCCTGGCCTGCACATTAAGCACTTCCTTTGCATGCCTCTCTCAGCATAACACCCTTGAATCCTATCCTGGTCTTCTGAGAATGTTTTCCTTATGAGGTGGGCACTGACCTTGTAAGACTTTCTTCTGCTTTTCCTAAATGTCAGTGTTTCTTCAGTTCCCTGAAATCTTACCCTAAAATGTTTCCTTTATCCTGTTCACCTGTACCCCTAGTTTGCAAAGACTTGCTCAGTCCTTAAGTAAAGGATTTTTCTCCTGGTTTGGGTCTGTGTCTAGGCATAGGTTCACCGGGGCCTGTGTCTCAGGAGCTATCAGGTGCCCAGCATCCTGCCATAGCTGGCTTACCTTTGTAGGCTCCCAGAAATATCTTAGAGCCTATTTCTATCCCTTCCTGTTTTAAAACTACCACTCCCTATGGCATCCCCTATTGATTTCAGTTTCTGATCTGAGCAATGACTCTAGTGTTTGGTTAATTTATGGAGCACACACAACTGGCATACCCTGCACCCCAGAAAGGATCAAATATTTTCTCCTTCTCCGTTTAGTTCGCTTCCTTCAGCCTCTATCAAAGGGCTTCCCAGCTCTCTGCTGCCCTCTCCTGGCATTCTTTAGCACTGTGCTCACAGCAGCCCTTGGAAAGCCAAAACCAATGGGATCACAGACCCTTGATCTACAAGACCTAGGAAGACGATCTAACTAGCAAGTTGGACTGGGCATCTACTACCTTTATCAGCATTTTCTAAGTAAGAATTTCAACAGAAATAAAGAAGGATCACATCCTTAACAGAGTTTCATTTCTAACAGAATGAAATTCACAAGAATAAGAATAGAGGAGAGAAATTTTAGAGCACATTTAAAGAAGAACAAGGACCCCCGGTTTGGCTAAACTAGTGGTTCCCACGTCTAGCTGGAAAGATTTCAAGAAATATTGTCATCTGGGTACCATTCCAGTTCATTCCTGATTACTTATATTTTGGATAACCTTCCTGGTGATTCTAATGACTGTTAAGAGCCCCTTGTTTAGACTATAAAATATGAGAGATATGAACTAAAATCTGTCATATTATGGAAAATATTAAATGACACATTCACATTTGATAGACAATTTTTGAATATTTGTAAGGAGCAGCAGATCCCACAGAAAAGGGTGCTTTGGTTTATACTTTCAGAGTACAGATCCTCCTGACTGGACTTCGTTCTCTGGCCTACGGCCATCCTTCTGTGCTTGTCCAGCCTCCTGCCTCATTAAGTGTTTTGCACTGTATCTGTCATGCTGACCCACACAGAGGACCCATGGCTCCTCCCGACTAGGCACTGCCCCTTCACCCTAGTACCACAGTCACAGCCCACTCAGGGAAGCCCCCACCCATTTCATACCCTCCAAGCCACACACCCCTCCTTCTCAGACTGTGCTGCCCCTGCTCTGTGGGCAGACCCAGATGGTGAAGGCCCGCAGTGGGGGAGACAAGTGGAGCCACACTAACAAATGATACAGTAAGGCTCTCTGATACTGTTTTCACTCCTAATGTTGCTTCTATCTAATAATATGTTCTGATTCTATAAAAGCTATTGTCTCTCCCCTTGGCTGGAATCTTTCCCATCCTATCCTACTTATCATAAGTACCACCCTTTCCCAAAAGACTCTCCTGGCCACTCCACCTCTCCCTAGTCAGAGCCTCCTTGTACTTCTCTTGTGTACCATTATTTTGCATTTAACATGCTTTAATTTTCTTTCCTTCAATATGTGCAAGTTCTCTATCTTACTTAACACGTTGTATTTTTAGTTGTTACACTGCAAGACTATCTCATCTTTATACTTCTTTATTGCCCTGGAAAGGCAGACCACGATGCTTTGCACACGGTGGCTGTTCAGTTAATATTTGCTGACCGGATTTCTTCCAAGCCTCACTGGCTCAGTCCTTAGAAATAAAGCCCTAATCCTGGTAAATCTGTCTTTTTTGGTCACTTGGCTTTTTCCCTTCCAATTCACTAGGGCTTACCCAATATTCTCTTATTCCTCAGAGGCTAGACTCCATGTTCCTTACCTCCTTGGTACCTATTTCTTACCTCTTTTGGATGATCATTTCTATCCTTTAGCAAACCTCAAAGTGCCTTTTCTCCCTTCCAGTGTTTACTCTGCTTAGCTAGAAGATCACTGGCAACTTCGAATTTGCATTTTTAATCAGGCATTGCATCATATTTTTACTCTATTATTCTTAGTTTCTCTTTGCATTTAAGGTACTGCAGGGTATATGGGTGAGAGTATAAACATAAATAAGAAAGTAATTTGCCTTACTTCATCTTCTAAAAAAATCTCTAAGCATTAGATAATTTTACATAAAGCAATACCACTTTATCTTCCCTTCATGGAAACGTTGCCTGTTATTTTTAAGGTAAAAATAAGGGCCCTCTTAGGGCAAAACCTACCTATTCCAAAGCCCCTTCTGGAAACAAATATTGTTTAAATTCAGTTAGACCTTTTGCCCAAGATACATCTTCCAGAGGAAATGAAAGCAGTACACTTCATTCTGCTCTCCTCCACCATGTTCCTGTCCTGTAATTCTTGTCCATTACAGCTTATTTCTGACTCTGGGATGGGGTGTGTACTTTGTACATAGATGAATCTGATCCTCACTAAGCTGTCCAACTCCAGGCAAACCCCAGCTCTGTGATTATGGCCGGGAACTGCTGTAGCCTGCCAGATTTCTCCGTTGCAGGTTTACTTCCTGTGCAGTGGAGTCCCCCTCTCCCAGGTGACTGGCTTCTTCTATCATCCAAGAGAACCACACAACCAACCGAACACCCTCAAGTTCCCTGCATTTAGGCTCTTTGCTGCCCTCTCTTGATGTACTTTGACACTGACACACCAACCCAGGAACATCAGAAGTGAGCCTTCGTCTCTCTGCTCACTGCTGCCTCACTCCATGCCTGACAGCCACTGAATGATCTCCAAATGAACCTGAACATTTGATCGTCTGAAATGGAATTCAAATTATCTCTGCTCTTCAAATTAGCTGAGAATGGGAAATGACTTCCCAAATCCTAAACACCAAGGCAATGGGATGCCCCACAATGTGGGTAGTTGTTAGAAGGTTGCAGGGAGCTGAGAGAGGAAATGAGTATTAAGGTACAGGCTCCTCCACCTCTGCCAGCAGGATTTCCTTTTGCCAAGTTGTTTTGGCCATTTATGATCCATGTTGCACATCCACAAAATGAATATAACATTACCTCTGGGCCATTTGAGTAAGCAAAATCCCAAAATAGTTAGCACTCAGGTAGTGCTTATTAGCGTGCCAGGCACCGTGCTGAGAGTTTAGTGCATTCCATCTCTTAATCTTCCTAATATCCACAAGAGATAGAGACTACCCCAATCTCATTTTACAAATGGAAAGACTAGCTATGGGGGTACTTTTTTAAAATGTTGCAGTGTGTTCTATTTGACTGAGATTTTGACTTAGGACAACAGAAGCCGAAGCCAAGAAAAATAGCCACATAGTGAATACATAGCCAGGACGTCAGGGACACAGGGAGGTGACTGGAAGGGTGAAAGGGGAATGAGCAGCAGTGGGAGTCACATAGAGAAGGGCTTGGATGGGGTACTGAAGAGCACAGCTGTGGCCTCAGCCTTCCTAGATCTGAATCTTATTTGGCCAATTATTAGCTAACCTTAGGCACTTAACCTTTCTGACCTCTGTAAACTGGAGATAATAACAAAACCTACCTCACTGGAAATATTACAGGTAAAACACTTAGCAGAATGCCTGGTAGATGGTAAGTGCTCAATTAAATGCTAGCTATTGGCTTAATCACTTGTGAATCTGCACAGTTCTTTTTGAAGATCAAAAGCTGCAATTCCAGCAAGTCATTTAATGTATGAATAAAACTGGCCTGTGTGGTATGATATTTTTAAGGATCCAAGGAAACTAGCAGTTGGCCAGAAGCATAGTTCAGGGTTTCTAGAATGTAGAATGGCAGAATCCAGGACTGTGGCAGGTGGCTCCCAGGAAGACCAGGGACTAGGAGATGAGTCCAAGGGAAGAAAGACAGAAAACAGAAAACTGCAGTTTCCTTTCTTTTATGTCCCTTTACTTACTGTACACACACACACCACCCCCCCAAAAAAAAAAAAAACACACATGCATGTGTCTCCTTCTATGGCTGAACAGATTAGCTTTTAGCCTCATCCCTCAGACCTGCTGCATGTTCTGGACAGCACTTTGACCTTCAGTGCCAACCCTAGCACATGCCTGGGTCCTTCTTGCCTTGCCAGCCCAGTAAAACAGAAGGTGCCAAACAGCTAATAAACAGCAGGTATGGCCACTTCACTGGTGGACGTGAGAGTCAATAATCAGTAGTTGCAACAGCGCGTGACCCTGGATGAGGACCATCTGTCTGGCAGGTATGGTTTAATTGAACTAATTCTTAAATCGAAAATTAGCACATATTGGATGGCCAAAGGCCAGCTAGCCAGCTCCCTCCAGGTCTCACTTCAGAACAGGGACAGACAAGAAGGACTTAAAACCTTCTTGAGCCATTAACTTTACCAGTGTAGTTATTTTTCTTACTCCCTGTTTTACTGTAGTGTTCCTTAAAAGGATGAGGAACAGTGTGCTTGTCTCACACGCATAAAGGAAGAGAGAGAGTGTAGTGCATTTTTATCTACTTCACAGACCGTCCGCTACTAAGTGGAATTCCTTAGAAAACACCCAGCTCTACTATCCAGAATGGAGGGTGGTCCTGTTGGCTGACTTAACTTTCCTGAAGAAGAATGGGAACATGGGAATAAAGGGCTCAAGAGAATAATGTCTCTGGACTTTAATAGGAAATGTGCAGTTGAGTGACCTTCCTCTGGCCATAGTTCAAAGTACCACCAAATTGGACTCTATTTTCCTGCGTTCTGTTTTCATTTTTTAACTTCCAGATAGGCAGGCACTATGGTCTTGGGGAAACAGTTCTTCATTCTAGATCTCCACAGAGTTGGAGCTGAACCAGCAGCTTGAAATTTGCATCTCTATCAGTCTTCTCTGACACCTTCTTCAGAAACTCTTGGAATCGTTGCCTCTAGCTGACTTCTTACATTTTGGCTGGAACTTCATTTTAGAAAAGACCATTGCCTCTCATGAACATCAGACTTTGTTCTTTCTGTGTGTGGCTTTTTAACTTTTCCTGGCTGAACAACCTATGCTTGACAGGAAGACTTCATCTTCCCTCCAGCTAAGTTAAATCATTAGAGTAACTTCAAATTTAGAAGCCTCCATTTCTTACCATTTCTAAAAGATGTCTTAATTGTTCTGACTAAAATAATTTTTTTCTCATTCAAGTTTTATTAATTCAGAAGTGTTTCTCTGATTTTACAGTTCTTAAACTACATTGGACTAAACACACACCTCCAGGATTCAATACACCTTAAATATTAAGGGCAATTTCCCACTTCAGAGTAAAGAGAGCGCCCTGAGTCAGATTCTTGCCTTTCTCACTTTCTGGAGGCCCAGAGATTATCTTTATTCCTAACAGTAACTGTGACTGAGTCCCATCTGTGAACCAAACTAGGCATTCATTCATTCATTCATTGATTTATGAGACTGAGTCTCACGCTATCGCCCAGGCTGGAGTGCAATGGCACGATCTCGGCTCACTGCAACCTCTACCTCCCAGGTTCAAGCAATTCTCATGCCTCAGCCTCCCAAGTAGCTGGGACTACAGACACCTGCCACCATACCCAGTTAGTTTTTGTATTTTTAGTAGAGGCAGGGTGTCACCCTGTTGGCCAGATTGGTCTTGAATTCCTGACCTCAATTGATCTGCCCGCCTCTGCCTCCCAAAGTGCTGGGATTACAGGCGTGAGCCACCACACCTGGCCCAAACTAGGTATTTTAATCCTTTCAGACTGCTGTAACACAATTCCATAGACTGGATAGCCCATAAACAACAGCAACTTATTTCTCACATTTCTGGAGACTAGAAAGTCCAAGGTAATGGCACCAACAGATTAAGTGTATGGTGAGGACCCGTTTCCTGATCCATAAGTGGTGTCTTCTTGCTGTGTCCTCACATGTGGAAGGAGCTCGCTACCTCTCTGGATTCGCTTTTATAAGGACACTAAGCTCATTCATGAGGGCAGAGCTGTCATGACTTGACCACCTCTGCATCTCCTAATACCTTCTAATACCATCATCTTGGGGGTTAGGGTTTCAACATATGAATTTGGGGGGTACAAAAATTCAGAACATTGTATTCCACTCCTGACTCCCCCCAAAACCTCATGTCCCTCTCATATTAAAAATGTGTTCATTCCATCTTACTAGCCCCTGAAGTCTTAACTTGTTCCAGCATCAGTTCAAAAAACTTAAATCCACAGTCTCATGTAAGTATCATCTAAATCAGAAATGGGTGAGACTCAAGGTATGATTCATCCTGAGGCAAACTGCTCTCCAGTTGTAATACTGTGAAATCAAACAAATTATGTGTTTCCAAAATAAAATGACAGACACAAGACAGACATTCTGATTCCAACAAGGAAAAACAGGAAAGAAGGAAATTGTGATAGGTCCCAGGCAAGTCCCAAACCCAATTGGACAAGCAACATTAAATCTGAAGACTTGAGAATAATCTGCTTTGCTGTCATGCGTTGTCTTCTGGACACACTTGGACAGAAGTCGGTCTCCTCTGGCTTAGCTGGGCACAGCCCACACTACTCCTTTTATGGCTTACAGTTGGGTGGCTTGCAGTTGGGTGCCTGTATCTCTCCCAGGCTGGAATCCCAAACAAGTGGCTCTTCCAGTCTGGGGTCTCCGGGGTAGCACTTCCCTCATGGCTGCACTAGGCATTGTCCTAGTTGAAGACTCTCCACAGGGGCCCTGCCCTCTCAGCAGACCTCTGCCTTAGCTTAGTGCTTGAGGTTCTGAGAGCCCCGTCCTTTGAAATCTAGATGGAAGGTAGCCATGTCTTGCCAGCTCATGCACTGTGTGAAATGGCACCACATGGGTATTACCAAGGTTTTCTGCCAGCAACCACCACTGCACCTAGGCCTGCTGGAGCTGAAGCTTAGGTAGTGAAAAAGTGCTTGGTGGAAATCAGGAAGCAGAACTTTAAAAAAGCACTGGGTAGTGAGCCCAAGGTTCCATGGGCCCCTCCTTTGAAACTGTTCTGCCCCCAAGGCTCTTGCACATCCGGCCTTTGGTGGGACTGGGGGCCTCAAAGATCTCTGAAATGTCTTTGGGGTCATTCTCTCAGTGTCCTGATGACTAGCACTTGGACAATCTATACTAATTTCCTTATCAAACAGTTGTTTGCCCACACCTATGAGTTACCAGCTGTGTTATTCATCCACTGGCTCTTGTTTAACTTTGGCCAAGGGCTGCTCCTAGGAGGTTAATTCCTGACACTTCTGAACTGTTCTGTGCGTGAGCCACACGTGCTACTATAGTCCTATAAAGCTCTTGAGCTGAGAGTTGCAGGTGCTTTCATAAGAAGCCAGAGTCATGTAGAAGAGGGGGATGGCAGTGGGAGATGGGCGGGATGATACCAGCACCTGCTTGACACTCCCCTGCCTAAGATCCTTCCATTGGTTTTCCACCAACTTAAGATTTAGCTAAACTCCTTCTCTTTGCTTACAAATTGTCTCCTGTCTAACCTTGTAAGATTATCTTCTACCCCTGAATCCTAGACAGCGATACCCACTGACTATGTCACGCTCTGTCACACCTTCACTCATCTGTCTAGGTGATTGCTTCCACCTGAGTTACCCTCATTAGGCCTAACACACACATTTTCTCTTTCAAGACTCCATTCATGAGCTCTCTCTTCCATGATGCATTTCCAGCAGTTAGTCTCCTCTATTCCCTGTGCCTGCATGTTACATGTACTGCATTGTAACAATGGTCTTTCATATTTTTTAAATATATATATATGTATTTGAAATACATATGATTATATGTTACATATAATTGAATATATATTATATATATTATAAAAAATACTTCTTAAATTTAAACAGAACAAAAATGAACAAAAAAAATGCACTGAAACTCTACCTCAGAGAGATAAATATCTTTAATTTGGCGAACATGCTACCAATTATGTATTTCTTCACAAACATATGCTCACAATCACATAAATTTATTCAAATATGATTTTCTACTAGTTTTGTAATTTACTTTTATTTTTTACTCAACAGTATGTCGCATTCATCTTTTGAAGACAGTAAATGTAGATCCACACCTTCACGTGTGATGGTTGGATATGTTTGTTAATATATGCTGTAATTTGTTTATCCAAGTCTCTCCGAGTCGTGTAAGCTATTGTCTGCTGTCAAAAGCCCCGTAATGGGTGGACCTAGCAGGGCCGTTGCTTAGTTACCTGTCTGTCTCCCCCTGTTGGCAGCTCCAGAATGGTGTCTTTGACTGCTCACACCCGCTTTCTTCTAAGGAAAGAAGAGATCTTTCTCTTTGGCTTAGTAGTTTCTGTGTCTTTTAAAAATACTTTTCTATCAGGCAGAAGCGGGTGATCACAATCTATTAAATCATATACTTCATCACCTATTACCTAATTAAATCAAGGAAAGCCTCACAACACTGTAGAGCAATGGGTTTTAAACACATTTGCTCATGACTCGCTTTAAGAAACATATTTTATTATGAATCAGTATGTGCTTTTATATACACAAAAGTTTATCAAATGATGCTCTTACAGCATGCAATGTATTCTGATATTTTCTTTCCATTCTATCTCATTTTAAATATATATTTTTAGTGACTATGGTATTGTATTTATTTGTTTAAATGTGGATGTAACTCTCTAAATTGACTTCATGAGTCACTATTGGGTTGCAACCACAGTGTGTAAAACACTCACGTAGGATGCCAGGAGGAAGACTGCTGAGGCTAGTCCTGCTGCCATTTTTTTTTTTTTGACCTTACAGATTCACTACAAGCATACGACCCTGAAATAATATTTTCTTCTCCTAGCTGCCCAAGGTTTTATATTTTAAACACCAATCTCACTATCACCACTACCACTAGCTAACCACATACACATCTATTCTCGTTGACAGAAATGGCTTCCAGCAATGAACTTTTGAGGGATTATACTCATGTGCCAAATAAAAGTATGACATTGTATGTGTGAGTACGTGCACATACACACAGAGGTGGTCCAGGCTAGGCAGAAACTGAAACATAGGAAATAGAGTCCCTATTCATAAAGTGAGTGCAGTCTAATGAAAAAAAGGATAACAGTTTCAGATAGATTGAAACTCCTAACACAGTTCTGCTTCTGTGATTTGGGATGATGTCAGAGGCCTCAAGTCAGGATCCCAGTGTTCTAAGGAGGCAAAGCTACCCTCTAACCAGCACAAAGGACAAACTGTCCAGGTTCAGTTTTCTTCATTATTGGGAATTCACCTCACCTCCCATCCACACTTCCAGCATAGGAAAGCAAATCTTCTATCAATTCCCCTTCATAAGGACCAAGGGGTCTCCATGGGATACCGCCTTTCCCCTACCAACGACATGAACCTCTGGCAGGCAGGACTCTCCCCACTTAAATGATTAGCCACTCCCCTGCTCTCCTTTGTCACCCGAACCTTCCCATCAGAAATTACTTTCCAGAAAAGACATTTGAAAGAATCATAAGAGTGACAATCACATTTTCTTTTTGGCCCTTTTAGCTTTAGTTTTGAATGACAGCCCTGAGAAGTAGGGGTTACAGGTGAATTTATCATTTTTGTTGATGTCACTCCATTAGATAACAGCACCAACCAACCATCTGATATCTCACATATCCCTTTTTTTTATCCTAGCCACCTATAAGTCCTCAAAAAAAAGCACTAGGATTCAGATCTTGGGTTCCATGCCAGCAGAAGCACTGAAACTTTGGGAGAAAAAGGACTATTCCGGAATCGGAGCTTTTAAAATGTATTTATTGCTGACTTACGCAGCTTCTCGGTTTTTCCTATTTTAATCAGGTACATAGCTGCTATGCTTGTATAAATTTATCATTTAATGTAATCAGTTGATAATTGAGTGTGCTGTGCTTCTCAGATTGCAGGGCACAATTCAAGGTTCTGTGAGGAATATACAAAAGTAAAGAATATATTACTGGCTCTCAAGAAAAAGTAATTCTGCTGGAAGAACAGGGTGCATGTATATGAAAAGAGAAGGTACAGCAATGATCACTAACTACAAAATAAGTCATTTAGAAAATCAGTTCTCTAGGAGTTCAGAGCAGGTTTTATAAACATGGGCTCTAGCTACAGAGGTAAAATGTGGTGTAGATCTGCAAGATAGGTAGCATTCGAACTGACCGTTGCCTGAAGAATAGATCCCGGACTGCTAAATACAACAAAATGACAGAGAGGAACTATGGTAGGGTTTGGGAAGTAGTGAGTGAATCCTTCAGGGTTCCAGAGCTACCCTGGAGGTCAAGTTTAGGACTGGACCAAATCAGTCTATTCAAGACCCAATATGACTGCATGCTTAGAGCATAAATACATAAATAAATCCTTCGATTTGCAGTTTGTCATCTCGTCCCCCATTTGTGATGAATTTTTTGAATGCCACCCCTAAGCATGTATTTCCAAAAGCTCTCCAGACGGCAATCTGTGTTGGGCTGGCTCAGTGCGGAGCATTCTGTGGAATCCTCCGCTAATGAGTGATTGGAGAGCAAACGTGAACAGTGATTGAATGGTAGTCACGTACAAGCTCACTTGATGCTGCTTCGGGGATCTGCAGTGTTGTTTTTAAATCCCTCGGCTTTTCCTTGATAAATTAGTTACAGTATTTATAATATGCAGCCAATAGTCTAATTATAAGACTGTTTATCTCTTGCATGCGGAAGGCAGGATAATGTGAAGGAAAGCACATTGGTTTCCAAATTGGAACAGACCTCGATTTTGCAGTTAACTCCCTGTGGAACCTTGGGCAAGTCACTTATTCTCCCTGAGTCAAATTATCTCATCTGCAAAATGGAGGTAATACTTTTCAATTCACAGCGAGTGTGAGGATCAATTTGAGGACACTGTATACAAAAGGATTTTATGAACTCTAAATCACTGTATAAGCTTAGGGTATGATGGTTTTTCCTCATCACCACCAGACTAATTTATTAAACTGCTAATTGGTAATGTTACAGAAATTCATCAACGTTTTGTTTCATCAAGTTCTAGAACAGTGAATCTGAAGTTTATTTGATTATAGATGTAAATGAAGATAACAAAAAAGAAGAACAATGACAGCTATTACTTATTTGCGCTAACTATATGGCAGGCACTACCATAAATGTTTCACACATACTATATCATTAATTGTCAGAACTCCACGACGTAGGTGCTACTATTATTTCCACTTAGCAGACAGGGACGGTAAGACACAGAGAAGTCATCCAGTAAATAGACGAGCTGGACGGATTCCAACCCAAGCAGTTTGGCACTAAAATCTATGTTTTCAACAACAACCTCATCCCTGAGTCAACAGACATTCAAATTTCATAGTTTCCCTAAAGATCTGTGGATCACAAATTTAAAGCTCCCACTTTGCAGGAAAATAATAGTCCACAGTGAGTTTTCTTCAGAATGTATGATTCAGTTACACATTTTTTTTTTTCCTAACACTGCAGCTGTATTTCAGGAGAAACACACACATAGAGACCTAAAATGGAATCTCCTGTTCCTCACTTCTACCTTCCCTCCTTTTTATCCTGATTATATGTGAACGCCTGTGTTTGAAAATGTGAACGCTAGAGATCAACGTGCTCCACTCTTCCCTGCCAGTCCATGAGGTTCTCTTCTATCAACTTGACCAGGTAACTCCTTGCTGAGAACAGCATGAATGTTCACAATGCACTGCTGCTCAGTCCTTAAAAGTGAATATTGTTTGGATGAATGTCGTCCTACTTCAGAAATCAAAGAGCCTCCTCCAGAGTTGGCAGCCAAGAGCTCTTAGAAAGGAAATTTAAACAGCTTCCCTAACTCACAGGGAAACCTGCTACCAAAAGAATTACATATGGAGCCAATGTAAAGTGTGGCTCAAAATGGCCATCATGGATAGCAATTTTCAGTTGGCAAACTCCTTCCCAAAATGTTCACTCCAGGAAGGAGATGCTCGAGAAGGCAGATAGATACGTGAAACCACAACTGCATGCCAAGGGGCCCTGGAAGATGTGTGAAGGTCTCTGATGCCGGGAGATCCCAGCTAGAACAGGGATTCTGAGGTCACAACTTTCATTCCAGAAGTCTTTGGACTGCACGTAGCTCGTTCTTACATATATTTTGCGGAATGAGAAAAGAGAAGATTTCAGCAGCATACAGCTCAACACTCCTATGAAGTCATCATGGAAGAATTACCGCACTCCAGAGTGTGAGCTTTCTACCTTGACAACATTTCCCTAGGTAACATTAAAAATGTATCATCTGTAAAATTAAATGACATTTGTTTTAAATGTTCGTTCTTCTTCTCACTTTTTCTCATGAAAAATAGAGGGCGTTTAATTGTTTGTGGGGAAGCTGGGAACGAGATGGCAGACCCACCCAGCAAGAATGAGGATGAGGAAAGCTAGCATCACCAGCATTGTGTTAACATTTGCACACGTTATGTTATTTTATCCTCCTCATAACTTACTGGGGGGACACTATTATTTTCTTACCATGAGAAAATGGAATCTCAGAGAGTCTGCATATCTTGCCCAAGGTCGCATAGCTGGTTATTAAGAGTGTTTGAACCTAGGCATTCAGGCTCCACAGCTCCTACACTCTACTCTCAAAACCAACATACTGTTTCCTTTTTGAGATGCAGTCTTGCTCTGTCGCCCAGGCTGGAGTGCAGTGGCGCGATCTCAGCTCACTGCAACCTCCACCGCCCGGGGTTCAAGCCATTCTCCTGCCTCAGCCTCCTGAGTAGCTGGGATTACAGGTGTGCACTGCCACATCTGGCTAACTTTTTTTATATTTTTAGTAGAGACGGGGTTTCACCATGTTGGTCAGTCTGGTCTTGAACTCCTGACCTTGGGATCCGCCCACCTCAGCCTCCCAAAGTGCTGGGATTACAGGCGTGAGCCACTGCACCCGGCCAACATACTGTTTCTGAACAAATATTTATAAATTACTTACTGTCAGCATGTGAACTGGAGGAGGAAAGAAGCAAATCCTTATTGCATACTGACCTAAATTTAACATTAAGTTGAATGACTAGATAGTTTTATCCCTATTTTAATTCCAGTTTCATTGTTTTCTTTGCAGAAATAAAAAGCACAGGTTAAAGAATGTGCTCAAGGTTACTCTGTAAGGAAGTAACGGAGCCAGAATCCACGGACCATGTGGGACCCTGATACCATCAGGAACACAAAAATGGATGCAAATCAAAGGACCCTCTTGATCTCTTGATCTTGCTGCTGCCTCATTTCTTTCTTTAATAGCAGGTGGACATCCACCTCAGAGAGGGCTGTGATACAGGCAGCTGTGGCAGAGCCATCTGGCCAGATTCTGCACGGCCCTCTGTTTCATGCCTGTTTATTTATTTATTTATTTATGTTTTTTGAAACAGAGTCTTGCTCTGTCGGCCAGGCTGGAGTGCAATGGCACGATCTCAGTTCACTACAACCTCCATCTCCCCAGCTCAGACAATTCTCCTGCCCCAGCCTCCTGAGTAGCTGGGATTACAGGCATGTGCCACCACGCCCGGCTAATTTTTGTATTTTTTTTAAGTAGAGACGGGGTTTTGCTATGTTGGCCAGGCTGGTCTCGAACTTCTGACCTCAGGTAATCCACCTGCCTCGGCCTCCCAAAGTGCTGGGATTACAGGCATGAGCCACTGTGCCCGGACTTCATGCCCTTATTCTTACCGCAACTTTAAACTGGCCTCTGAATTTGGACTTGCTTGGACCTCCAAGCTCCTCCTCATCTTCCCAGCCAATCCAGCCCTCAGAATTGCTAGCTGGGTTTGTCCTCCACTCTTTCCTAGTTTCCAGATATATATTTTCATGCTGCCCACTGGTGGCTCCAGTTCAGCGCTAGGCCACTCCCTCATATTCTCTTCCCACTTACAAGGTGGGGTAGAGAACATGGGATCTGAAAGATGATCTCCTCCCCCTGGAAGCTTACAGCATAACCAGAAATTCAGAATGCACATTTGTGAAACAACAGATCACAATACCAAGACAGCTTGTAAACACTGAGAATGTGTGAAGATTGAACAAAGAAGCAGAGAGTTCAAAGGAATTCAACATAAATCTAGGCTGTTTTCTAGGAGCCTGGTGACAGCTGAGCTTTCCTCTTACTGACAAGTCCAGAGCTAGGCAACCTCCCCAGTGGCCAGAGTTTTGACTTTCAATAGAGATTAGCTAACTAACTACCAATAAACAAGCCCATATGCTTTTAGCAAGTGGTATGCAAAAGAAACCCACAGGGCTCCTTTATTTACTTAGCTGGATAATGAATCTCCCTAGGATCTGCGCAGGGAGGATACCTACTTCTGAGGATGCAATGACATGGCTTTTAGCTCAAACCTTGACATGCCACCCCTCCCTCATTCATTTTCTTACCCCACAATCATTACCCTAAAAAGAATTTTCACTTTAGAAAGTGACCTTGCTGGGCTGAAGCTTGAAGTTTTAAAAGCCCCCTAAGGTTTCATTTTGAAAAGTCATCACGGACTTCAGATTGACTTTCTCTTGAAGGCAGCTTAAACCTTGTTCATTTGGGAGCACAAAAGAGAAGGTTTAGGCATCCCAAGGCTTTAATTGCCAGCTGTCTTATTTCTGTGTTCACATTTTTTTTCTTCTCTCCAGGAAGATTAAGATGAGTGAAATAATTTCTTTTTAGTTCTCATTGTAACATTCGGGTTTTCCATTACTGTCAATTTTTTGAAACTTGTCTCATTAGCATTTTCAGAAGAGTTTAAAAAAACCTTTCATCAAGGAAAAAAATGTGCATGATATCTAAATGCAAGTAAGTTGTCACGGGATTTCATTGACATAAATTTGTCCTCTCTTGTCTTCATTTCTGCTTTCTCAGTTCCTCTTCTGATGATATCTTAGAGCAAGCTTGTCCAACGCGGCCCAGAACGGCTTTGAATGAGGCCCAACACAAAGTCAAAAACTTTCTTAAAAACATTACGAGATTGCTTTTTGGGATTTTTTTTTTTTTAAGCTCATCGGCTATCATTAGTGTTAATGTATTTTATGTGTGGCCCAAGAAAATTCTTCTTCCAATGTGGCTCAGGGAAGCCAAAAGATTGGATACCTCTGTTTAGAGCCTAGGAACCATACCCATGGCTCTTTAGAGACTTAGAAATAAGTGGCCTAGATTAACAAATAAAGCATCTTAAATGCAAGTTATAAAGAAGGATTGTGGGGCTGTTATAACATACCCCCTAAAACTTCTAAGAACAAAGAAATGCCAAAAAGCCCAATAGAAGCAACAATATAAATAACAAAATAACATTCTAGAGGAAATCAACCCATGACTACAGGGTTTCCTGCAAGCTTCACATATTTTGTGTGTTTTTAAGTGAGAAGGAGAGCTAGGTTAGTGAGCAGACCTAAGGAGTCTTGGGTCTCCTTATTGCCAATACAACCAGCAGGTAAGAGCTCCCTGGTGTTACACCTCAGTGATGGATATGTAATCAACTCTTTATTTCTCCTAACCCAAAAGTGCTTTTGTAAGTGCACATGGATTAGCACTAAGGAGCTAATTATTTTGTAAGCTGAGATCACTTTTCCAAAGAGACAAACTCTCCCAGGATCTAGAGCAACAGCCTCTTTTATAGTTTTTCCTGGAAATGGAGACATTGACTTGGAAGTTGCATCAGCAAATTGAGCATGCGTTCTCCTGTGGGAGCATTGCAAGTTAGGAAATGTGGGTCTTGTATGTGGCCGCAGACAGAGAAGACATGTAGACTGAATGGCTTTCAAGCCAAAAATGCAGAATTGGCAATATCTAGAATTGCTCACTCCTTATCTCCTAGGCGATGTTTTCTTCCAGCTCCATTTGTTAGAAACTGTGTGGTACCTACAGGACATAGAAAGTATCGTTGTCATTTAAGAGAGCCAGCATTTTTGAAACAGGAAAGATTCGCTTGTCCCCCTCTCAGGGCATGCAATGGGGGTGTGGCTCCCTTCTTCAGTGCCCTGCTGCTCAAACCTCCAGGGGAGCATACAGATGGGCAGGCTGTGGGGCTCCAATCCCACGGCAGTGTCTAGGGGTAAATGTTCACAGGTGAAGCCCCAGTGGGCGGGTGTTACAGCATGCCCTTTTTTTTTCTGAGATGGAGTCTCGCTCTGTTGCCCAGGCTGGAGTGCAGTGGCACGATCTCGGCTCACTGCAAGCTCCGCCCCCCGGGTTCACGCCATTCTCCTGCCTCAGCCTCCTGAGTAGCTGGGACTACAGGCTACTCAGGAGGCTGAGGCAGGTGGGACTAGCCGCCACTTC
>NW_012110019.1:576893-578967 GCF_000951045.1 Mandrillus leucophaeus | reverse complement strand
CGGGGGCAGGGCGGGAAATGATCTAAGCAGAGGCAAAAGCACAAGCAAGCACCCTGAGAAGAGTTCATGCCTGTAGAACAATGCGTGAGGGGGAGAGGCATAAGGGGTCACGTTGAACTTGGTAGCTCATTGTGAAGGTTTTGACTTTTTATTTGAAGTAGGATGGGACTCCTTGGAGAGTTTTAATCAGAAGAGTAACATGATCTGACTTAATATTTTTAAAGGGCTTCTGCCTCTAATGTTAAGGCTAGACTCTAAGACGATAGAGGTGAAAACATGATTTTGTATTTTTCTGGCAATTAAGATAAAATACATTAGGTCAAATAAATTGGGTGGGCAGGAATGTAAGGTTTCATCTATATAATCTGTCCTCAAATGCTTGCCTTGACTTCCCAGATGCAAATGTTTTTATAAAGTCACCGTTCCCTCTTAAATTTCCCAGAGTTTGAACCTGGATCACTCTTCATCAGAATAGTTGTACTTTTTATTGCTCTTGAAAAATGAAAAGAGCCTATAACCTTAAGGCTTTTTTCTTAATGCAGAAAAGTAGAAGTTTAACTAGTTTCCCTAAATGCCTAAGAATATAAGAAGCATTTTGAGACAGCTAATGACCTTTTTAAGATAAGATATCTTAAGTGTTCTCAGCATAGATATTCCTAAGAACCCAATTTACTAACAAATACAGCAGTGGCCATAATCCTATAAATAGGAATAGTGGTAGGGAACCTAGTGGTCACCATCCCATTTTACAGATGGAGAAACAGCCCAAGCTCACACAACTAAGAAGTGGCAGGGATGAACTTCAACTCTGTCTAGCTAAAAGTCTTTCACCACTGGTTTCTGGCTAGAGTATTCTGTGGCTTCTTTTATAGGAAGCTTATTTTAAAGCATGTCAAGAATCTAAATTACCTTCTTATTCCACATTCTACACTTCCTTAGGAAACAAACCTTTATTTCCCCCTTTAAATAAAAAAAGCAAAACAAAAAGATAAGGGGTATCATTGGCCATCATTATGGGGAGAGAAGTTGGAGATAGAAAGGCTAAAATGAATCAAGCTGAGAGGCCTGAAAACGAATGCCTGTCCCATGGTCCCCTCTTAAATTGTCCAGTCACAGCACAGGCACAGGCACCGCATGCCAAGTAACATTACCCAAAGATGAACCAGACCTGAGAAGGCAGCTGACTTTGCCTTCCCCAGTGCTAAAACTTGTTAAAGGAATTTACTAAGTCTCAGAGGGCATGAACTGAAATAATCTCCTTCATCCTCAACTGAAAGAAGTGATAAAAACCAAGAGACAGCCAGTGGCCTGGGTAGGGAGCAGTTGGCTTTCAGAAAATAAATCGAACATGTGCAGACAACTCAAACTACCAACAATTCCCCTCTGAAGATGCAGGTGTCCTTCTGGGTAAAGTCCATCAAACCTGACCTTTAAAAAAACAGAATGATTGGATAATTATCATCAATTATTTTTTATATCTATCTGTCAGAATTGGAATAGAACAACCTTCAGGGTATTCTAAAAACTGAATTTCAATAGAAAATAGCAATTATTTCAGAATGATGCCAGGAGTCATGGTGGCCCTTGCAGTACCTGTTGCAACCTTGTGTGGGAATCATTCCTGAGCCTGACTATCCCGCTTGGGACACAGAGAATGCAAGACCAGGCAGCCGCTGATTTGAAACCAGTCACTTCAGGAAATCAAAGAAAGTTGGAAAGTTGTCGGGAGCTAGTTTTGCTGGAGAACTCTCAGAAAGAGGACTGCCCTGGGGTTTGCGTGAGAAGTAACCAGTCACCCAGGGCAGGGGGAGAAGAAGCACATGACCTGAAAATAAAGCTTTGATTGAGGCTCTGAGGAACAGTTTCAGGTGCTGCAGAAGGGAGCAGCGGGTTCTAGGGGAACCAAAGGGTTGAGAGGCAACCTCTTCTTCCTGCTACCGCCACAAAGACTCACCTTCAAGGGAAAGTTTTGCGCTGCCTGAACATAAAAATTACTCTAAGTAGGAAAAAGTGTGTTTATTCTCTGAAAAAAGAAAATTCAGAATATTGATTGCTCAGTTTTCTGTCTCTCAGG
>NW_012110019.1:569749-572053 GCF_000951045.1 Mandrillus leucophaeus | reverse complement strand
ACTACCAACAATTCCCCTCTGAAGATGCAGGTGTCCTTCTGGGTAAAGTCCATCAAACCTGACCTTTAAAAAAACAGAATGATTGGATAATTATCCTCAATTATTTTTTATATCTATCTGTCAGAATTGCAATAGAACAACCTTCAGGGTATTCTAAAAACTGAATTTCAATAGAAAATAGCAATTATTTCAGAATGATGCCAGGAGTCATGGCGGCCCTTGCAGTACCTGTTGCAACCTTGTGTGGGAATCATTCCTGAGCCTGACTATCCCGCTTGGGACACAGAGAATGCAAGACCAGGCAGCTGCTGATTTGAAACCAGTCACTTCAGGAAATCAAAGAAAGCTGGAAAGTTGTCGGGAGCTAGTTTTGCTGGAGAACTCTCAGAAAGAGGACTGCCTGGGGTTTGCGTGAGAAGTAACCAGTCACCCGGGGCAGGGGGAGAAGAGGCACATGACCTGAAAATAAAGCTTTGAGGCTCTGAGGAAGTTTCAGGTGCTGCAGAAGGGAGCAGCGGGTTCTAGGGGAACCAAAGGGTTGAGAGGCAACCTCCTCTTCCTGCTACCGCCACAAAGACTCACCTTCAAGGGAAAGTTTTGCGCTGCCTGAACATAAAAATTACTCTAAGTAGGAAAAAGTGTGTTTATTCTCTGAAAAAAGAAAATTCAGAATATTGATTGCTCAGTTTTCTGTCTCTCAGGCTGTCATCTATATGCACAAAGTGTTTTGACTTTACAGTTAAAAGAAAATCCCAAGGGTAAAATAGTTTTACTTTTTTAAGACATGTGTTTTCTATTTTTTCTCTTTTCTTGTGTTAAAGTTGGAAATGAGTGATCCGCATCCGCCCGTCTCGGCCTCCCAAAGTGCTGGGATTACAGGCTTGAGCCACCGCGCCCGGCAACATGCTCTTTTAGTTTGTTATCTATAGGTGGCTTGTATTAACCAGCTCAGTTACACCCTCTGCCTTGTCACAAGGACAGAGGATTTTCTGTATCCCGGGTTCTTGCCTTGGTGTACTGGAAGAATCGGATCACATGTGGGCTTGGAGAATTAGTGCAAAGTTTTATTGAATGGAAGTAGCTCTTCGCCAGTGGGGGAGCCAGAAGGGAAGTGGTTTTCCCCTGGATTTGAGCCACTCGGCAGCCCCGGCTCTCCTCAGACTGCCCTGGCCAAACTCTTCCTCATCCTGCCAGCTGATGGCCTATCGGCGGGCCAGCCTCTGTCAGTGTGCTCTTCTGCTCACCAGCTCCTCTAGACGTCCTCTCAATGACCAGCCACTTGTGCCTTCTTCCATGGATGTGCTCCTCTGGACGTCTGGCCTCCTGGGTGTCTGCTGGCTAGGGTCTCATGTTTTTATAGGCGCAAGATGGGGATGTGGCCCGCCAGGGTGGTCTTGGGAAATGCAACATTTGGGCAGGAAATTCCTGTCCTCACCTAGGCCCATGGGGTGGAACCCTAGCCAGGGACCCACCTTTCCCTACCCAGCACTTCCCTTCTTTCCCCCTTCTGCGTTATTTAAAGGGACCATGCTCTTCCCTTCCTAGTACTCTCATATCATTTTGACTGGCAATTTCTGCTCTGCCTCTCTACTGCAAGAGAGAAGGTACAACTCAGAGTACGAGTTGCTCACAGTCTGAGATGAGCAACTTCCTAGGCAGGGCTTTCTAAATGTGGTGAAAACAGACATTGAAGAGGGCACCTGTTTTTAAGCCTCTGTCATTTCACATACCCTTTATTTACAAACTCCACTTTTTGTATGCCCATTGAAGTTTTACCTTGTTTTGTGAAAGAAATTATTTTGTCTAATGGGGTTAAAAAAATCCATCGTCTGCAATCCATCATAGGCTTCTAAAATTTTTCTCCTAATTCAAAAAACATTCATTGACTACTGCTACGCTCCAGGCATAGTTTCAGAAGCTGAGGAATCATTCATGAACAAAATTAACCAAATCTCTGCCTTCAGGGAGTTTCCAGGCAAGGACAAATTATAGAACAAATAAATTATTAAATTATTTGATGTATTAGAAGGTGATAAACATTATGGGAATAAATGAATTCTGAAAGGAGGTTAGAGAGTTGAGGAAGGGGAGGGTTTCATTTCAAACGGGGTAAACAAGACAGCGTCACTATAATGGTGACATCTGAAGAAGGAGAGGGAATGAGACATGTGACTACCTGGGGAAGGTGGGGTGCGGGGGCAGGGCGGGAAATGATCTAAGCAGAGGCAAAAGCACAAGCAAGCACCCTGAGAAGAGTTCATGCCTGTAGAACAATGCGTGAGGGGGAGAGGCATAAGGGGTCAC
>NW_012110019.1:562244-565019 GCF_000951045.1 Mandrillus leucophaeus | reverse complement strand
AAAAAAAAAAAAAGGAAAAAAAGAATACAAGTCATCTAAACAGATGTGAATATAACCAAATTGAGATTTCCAGAAATAAAAATGTAATCACTAAAAACTCCAGCAGATGAGATAATTGATTAGATGTGACTAAGGAAAAAAATCAGTGAAATAGAATACAGACCTGAATGAATTATGCAAAATGCAATAGAGTAATAAAAGCAGAAAATGTGGAAAGGGATTAAGAGACACTGAAGATAGAGTGAGAATTTCTAACGTATGTCTAATTAAAGTTTCAGAAGGAAATAATAAAGAGAATTTGGAACAAGAAATAGTTTCAGAAATAATGACCAAAAGTTCTCATAACTTTTAAACAAACAGTGATCCTCACCTTTAGGAAGTTCAAAAAATCCCAGGCAAGATAAATAAAAAGAATTCCTTTTCTAGATATAAATCATAGTGAAACTGCAAAACTTCAAAGGCAAAGAGAGGATCTGCAAAGCAGCTAGAAAGTAAAGACATTTCTACAAAGGCACTCATTGTGTGTAAATAGCCTCATTGTGTGATTTTTCTATATAAATAATAAACACCAGAAGACAAATGGCATCTTTAAAGTGCTGAAGGAAAATAATTTTCAACCAACAATAAAATATGTCTTTAAATTATCTTTCAGGAATAGGAAGTAAAAATAATATACTCAGCTTAACAGAAAGTAACAGAATTGACTACCAACAGGTTTTATTAAACATAATTCTCAAAAGTGAGCTTCTTATTGAAGTTATATCAAATGAAAAGTCTCCAATACAGAAAGAAATAGTAGGCAAAGATTTCTGTAAGTATGTAGGTAAATCAGAGCAAATATTGATTGTATAAAATGACATCTCCTTTTCAAATTAAAGAAAAATTAAACCAACTACCAACAACCATAGCATAAAATCTGAGAGAAGATCGATTCGATCTGAAGCTTTCTAATGTCTTCTTATTGAGGAAAGGGTTAAAAATACTCATTAGCCTTAGATTTTTTTTTTTTTTTACGTATCCATGTTAAAATATCTGGGGTGGATTGTGGAAAAAGATGGCCAACTGGATGCAACCAGGGGAAACATCTGACATGGAGGGACTGAGATATCAGGAAGCCTGGTACACTCTGAGCAGATCTTTGGAAGGAAGGAGGGAGGATACAGACATTGGGCTGAAGGGAGAGAAAGCTGGGAGCCCTGCATAGGGTACTGTGCACTGGGGCTCATTCCTGGATCCTAATGACGCCTGGGGAAGGAGTGACTTGAACAATCAATTGAGCTGGCAGGGAGAGCCGCTGAGAGAGGTGGCAAGGTCAGGACCTGTCTCTTATACACATCTAGATGTGTATAAGAGACAGGTCTCGATCTCCTGACCTCGTGATCAGGCCGTCTCAGCCTCCCAAAGTGCTGGGATTACAGGCGTGAGCCACCGCGCCTGGCCCTTAAAGACATTTTCTTAAACACCATGGGGGAAGGGGATGAGGTTACTTCCAAACAACTGTGTATTCCAGAGTTGTCAAATAAACCTTATTATTTTTATTGCACTCAACTCAGGTGATTCTTTCTGTATTCATGTATAATAATATATCTTATGTATACATAGGCAAATGTAAAAAACAGAATTTTTCAGGCTTAAAAGCTTTTTTTTTTAGCACAAATAACTTTTGAGACAACAAAGATACATTTTTGTTTTGAAAGACAATTCCTTATCAAATTAGCAAATATAAAATATTAACAATAACATCTACTACTGATGATGCTACACAGCACTGTCATTTTTATTGATGATCATGTAAATTGGTAGAACCCGTCAGAAAAGCACTTTTGTGAAGTACATCAACAGACATAAAAATACGCATCTCTTTTGTCTTGGCAATGTTACACAAGGAATTTATCCTACGAAAATAACTTCAAGCATATAATTATAGAGCATTATTTAAAACTGTGTTTATAGCAGGACTTTTAAAAATAGTAAATAAATGCAAAAATAAAATCTAACTCTGAGGGAATTGTTAAGTACTTCTACTTGTTACCATAATGCTCATCAATCTTATGTGAAATACCTTTGATATGATGTTGAGTGATTTATTTTAAAGCTCACTTCTGATTTGATATTTTAAAGCTCACTTCTGATTTGACTTTTGATCCTGGCAATATGGTGCATCAGACTTCCTTGATAACCATTCAATAATCACTGAAAACAATAAAAAGTCTAAATATTCTTTTTTAATTGCAATGGTTCTCCAGATACCAAAAACAAGTAACAGAGGCAATTACTGCTAAGTAAGCCAGCATGCAGCCCAGCATTTACTCTGACTGCATCTGCCAAATCCTGGTGACGTTGAGCTTCTGATTTAAAAGCTGCCCAGGGTCACACAGTATCGGAGACAGGAGATACAGCCTATGACCTCCCTAAGGAGGAGAATCTAATGGTAGATTTCTACATTAAGCTGTAATCCCAAAGGTCTACACTCCTATCTCAGTGTAAGGGTAAATGAGAAACAGACTCATTCTGCAGAAAGGTAAACAGCAAGATGACGATAAATAAATCTCCCTTCAAAATATATAACCGCAAGCCAGTTTTCACACAGGTTTATGGTCAGAAGTTATTTGAGTTATGAATTGGCAATACACCAGTCAACATGAGAAGCAAAGACAAACTCTTCTCTGAAGAGACCTAATCTCAAACCAATTCTTAGACAATTTCTACAAATAAAGATCCAAGGAATATGCACTTACAGCAAAATATCACAAAACATCATGAGGAACTTCCAAC
>NW_012110019.1:557842-560654 GCF_000951045.1 Mandrillus leucophaeus | reverse complement strand
AGAGAGGTGGCAAGGTCAGGACTCCAGGTGTGCAGAGCCCAGAGGGTTTGGTGCAGGAATGTCTGTAGAGGAGCACAGCCAGTGATGCGCGTTCCCCAGAGCTTGCCATGTTCCCCTAGGAGACTCACCTTGGGGGCGCTGTTGGACCTGAACAGAGCAGGGTGGTCTTACTTATGAGATGGAACCAGACTGATCTGAGTGACCTCCTGTCTGCTGGACTCTTCCAGGGACTCAGGCTGTCCAAGCCTTGTTGCAGCGCAGCCTTGGATGCCCAACCAGGATGCCTCCTGAGGTCACGCATGATAAGTCCTTTGCCAGAATACTGTGGCGGACCATCAGAAAGTTCCAGCAGAGTGATCTCTACTGATGCATACCAGCCCACCCACACCCTCCGCCTTCCCATTGCAACCTCCTCCATACTGCTTTGCTGGCATGCATTTGCCCATGGATACTCCCCCACTGCTGTGCTGGGTATGCACACAGGAAGGAGGACCTTGCCTCCCCTCCCAAGCCAGCGTGCATGTGCATATGCACCCTACCATGCCACCGCCACAGGCATGAGCTCACCTTTCCCCTGCTGGGCCTCTATTACTGGCACAGACATGTACACGGATACCAGTGGCCTCATCCCCTGACCTGCACCGCCACCACAAATGTGAGCATGAAGGCTGGTAGCCCTACACCTGCCAGCACCCCACCATCACACTAACACTGCCACTGGTGCAAACATGCACACAAAAGCCAGCGGCCTCACCACTCACCCAACCTTGACCCCTCCAGCACCAGGTCCCTAATCTCAAGCCAACAAAGATAGAGGCCCAGTACTAGCCACTCAGAGTTAGAGAATGCAGTCCAAGAAGGCTGAGTTGAGCCTTGGCCGCCTAAAATATTCTAGAAATGAAGCCACTCAACTGAACCCACCTTATACCACAATCAAACTTTGAGGATATCAAATAAGATAAAAGAAAAAACAAATATCCATCCAAAGGACAGCAATTTCAAAGATTGCAGGAACATCATCCCACAAAGATAAGAAATAAATAGTGCAATAACTCTAGAAACTCTGGAATTCATAGTGGCTACTTACCTCCAAATGCCTGCACTAGTTCCATAGCAATGGTTCTTAACCAGGCTGAAGCATCTGAAAAGACAGAAATAGAATTTAAAACATGGACAGGAATGAAGATCATAAAGATTCAGGAGAAAGTCAAACCAATCCAATGATTCTAATGAATATAATAAGAGTATACAGGAGATGAAAGATGAAATGGCCATTTTAAGAAAGAACTAACTGATCTGATAGACCTGAAAAACTGCAAGAATTTCAGAATACAATCGCAAGTATTAACAGCAGAATCAACCAGTCTGAGGAAAGAATCTCAGAGCTCAATAACTGGTTGTCTGAAATAACTCTGTCAGATACAAATTTAAAAAAAAAAAGTTTAATGAAGAATGAGCAAAACCTCCAAGAAATATGGAATTACGTAAAGAGATGAAATATATGACTCACTGGCATCCTTAAAAGAGAGGAAGAGAAAGCAAGCAACTTGGAAAACATATTTCAGGATATCATCTATGAAAATTTCCTCCACCTCCCTAGAGAAGCCAACGTTGAAATTCAGGAAATGCAGAGAACTCCTGTGAGATACTACAAAAGATAAGCACCCCCAAGAAACACAGTCATCAGATTCTCCAAGGTCAAAATGAAAGAAAAAAGTTAAAGGCAGCTAGAGAAAAGGAGCAGGTAACCTACAAAGGGAACTCCATCAGGCTACCAGTGGAACTTGCAACAGAAATCCTACAAGCCAGAAGAGACTCGGTACCTATATTCAGCATTTTAAAACAAAAGAAATTCCAAGTAAGAATTTCATCCATATCAAACTAAGCTTTGTAAGCAAAAGATAAATAAGATCCGGCCGGGCGCGGTGGCTCAAGCCTGTAATCCCAGCACTTTGGGAGGCCGAGACAGACGGATCACGAGGTCAGGATATCGAGACCATCCTGGCTAACCCAGTGAAACCCCGTCTCTACTAAAAAATACAAAAAACTAGCCGGGCGAGGTGGCGGGCTCCTGTAGTCCCAGCTACTCCGGAGGCTGAGGCCAGAGAATGGTGTAAAACCGGGAGGCGGAGCTTGCAGTGAGCTGAGATCCGGCCACTGCGCTCCAGCCTGGGCGACAGAGCGAGACTCCGTCTCAAGAATCAAAGAAAAAAAAGATAAATAAGATCCTTTTCAGACAAGCAAATGCTAAGGGAATTCATTACCATCAGACCTATCTTACAAAAGGTCCTGAAAGGAATGACTGTTACCAGCCACTAAAAAAATCACAACTAAGTACATAGATAATCAACACAATAAAGCAACCACACAAACAAGTCTGTAAAATAACCAGCTAACAGCATAATGACAGGATCAGATTTGCACATAACAATATTAAGCTTGCATGTCAACAAGCTAAATGCCCAATTAAAAGGCACAGAGTGGCAAGTTGGATAAAGAAGCACAAACAAATAGTATGCTGTCTTGAAGAGATTCATCTCATATGCAATGACACTCATAGGCTCAAAGTAAAGAGATAGAGAACAATCTACCAAACAAATGGCAAACAGAAAAAAGCAAGGGTTGCTATTCTAATTTTAGATAGAACAGAGTTTAAACAATGTTCAAAAAGGACAAAGAATAGCAATATATAATGGTAAAGGGTTCAATTCAACAAGAAGACCTAACTATCCTAAATGTATATGCACCCAAAACAGGAGCACCCATATTCATAAAGCAAGTTCCTAGAGACCTATGAAAAAACTTGAGTAAC
>NW_012110019.1:554908-557792 GCF_000951045.1 Mandrillus leucophaeus | reverse complement strand
AAAAAAAAGATAAATAAGATCCTTTTCAGACAAGCAAATGCTAAGGGAATTCATTACCATCAGACCTATCTTACAAAAGGTCCTGAAAGGAATGACTGTTACCAGCCACTAAAAAAATCACAATTAAGTACATAGATAATCAACACAATAAAGCAACCACACAAACAAGTCTGTAAAATAACCAGCTAACAGCATAATGACAGGATCAGATTTGCACATAACAATATTAAGCTTGCATGTCAACAAGCTAAATGCCCAATTAAAAGGCACAGAGTGGCAAGTTGGATAAAGAAGCACAAACAAATAGTATGCTGTCTTGAAGAGATTCATCTCATATGCAATGACACTCATAGGCTCAAAGTAAAGAGATAGAGAACAATCTACCAAACAAATGGCAAACAGAAAAAAGCAAGGGTTGCTATTCTAATTTTAGATAGAACAGAGTTTAAACAATGTTCAAAAAGGACAAAGAATAGCAATATATAATGGTAAAGGGTTCAATTCAACAAGAAGACCTAACTATCCTAAATGTATATGCACCCAAAACAGGAGCACCCATATTCATAAAGCAAGTTCCTAGAGACCTATGAAAAAACTTGAGTAACCGCACAATAACAGTAGGAGACTTCAACATCCCTCTGACAGTGTTAGATTATCAAAGCAAAAAGCTAACAAAGATATTCAGGACCTGAACTTGACACTTGATCAAATGGACCTAAAGACATTTACAAAAACTCTCCACCCAAAATCAACAGCATGTACACTATTCTCATCTGCACATGGCACACCCTCTAAAATTGACCACATAATCATCCATAAAACAATCCTAATAATCCTCAGCAAATTTAAAAAAATCATAGCAAGCACACATTTGGACCACAGAACAATAAAAATAGACATCGATACTAAAAACAAACAATCACTCAAAACCATACAATTACATAGAAATTAAACAACCTGCTCCTGAATAACTCTTGGGTAAACTTTTATTGTTTCATTGTTAAGGCAAAAATGAAGTAATTCTTTGAAACATATGAGCACAAAGATACCACATACCAGAATCTTTGGGACACAGCTAAAGCAGTGTTAAGAGGGAGGTATAGAATGCTACATGCCCGCATCAGTTAGAAAGATCTCAGATTAACAATGTAACATCACACCTAGGGGAACTGAGAAACAGAAGCAAACAACTCCAAAAGGTAGGAGAAGACAGGAAATAACCAAAATCAGTAAAATTGTAGAAAATTGAGACACGACAAAAGACAAAAAAAATACAAAAAAAAAAATCAACAAATCCAGGGGCTGGTTTTTTTTGAAAGACTACTACTAGACCACTAGCTAGACTGCTACTGAAAAAAAGAGAGAAGATCAAAATAAACACCATCAGAAAAGACAAAGGAGACATTACTACTGCCCCACAGAAGCAAACAGACAAAAAAAACCCTCAGAGACTACTATAATTACTTCTACAAACGCAAGCTAGAAAACTTGGAAGAAATGGATAAATTCCTGGACTCATATAACCTAAGATTCAATCAGGAGGCAATTGAATCCCTGAACAGATCAATAATAAGTTCCCAAAATTGAATCGGTAATAAAAATTCTACCATCCAGAAAAAAATGCTAGGGCCAGAAGGATTCAAAGTCAAATTTTACCAAATGTGAGCAGCTGGTACCATTCCTACTGAAACTGTCATGCATGTCTCTGTGAAGAGACCACCAAACAGGGTTTGTGCGAGCAGTAAAGCTTTTTAATCACCTGGGTGCAGGCAGCTGAGTCTGAAAAGAGTCAGCAAAGGGAGATAAGGGTGGGGCCGTTTTATAGGATTTGGGTAGGTAAAGGAAAATTACAGTCAAAAGGGGGTTGTTCTCTGGCAGGCAGGAGTGGGGGGTCACAAGGTGCTCAGTGGGGGAGCTTTTTGAACCAGGATGAGCCAGGAAAAGGAATTTCACAAGATAATATCATCACTTAAGGCAAGGACCGGCCATTTTCACTTCTTTTGTGGTGGAATGTCATCAGTTAAGGCAAGGCAGGGCATTTGCACTTCTTTTGTGATTCTTCAGTTACTTCAGGCCATCTGGGAGTATATGTGCAAATCACAGGGGATGCGATGGCTTGGCTTGGGCTCAGAGGCCTGACAGAAACTATTCAAAAAAAAAATTGAGAAGGAGAGACTCCTCCCTAACTCATTCATTGAGACCAGCATCACCCTGATACCAAAACCTGGCAGAGACATACATAAAAAAGAAAAATTTAGGTCAATATCCTTGATGAACATAGATGCAGAAATCCTCAACACAATACTAGCAAACTGAATCCAGTAACACGTCAAAAAGCTGATCTGCCATATTCAAGTAGGCTTTATTACTGGGATGCAAAGTTGGTTCAACATATGCAAATCAGTAAGTGTGATTCCTTGTACAAACAAAACTAAAATTAAAAACCACATGATCATCTCAATAAATGCAGAAAAACTTTCAATAAAATTGAATATTGCTTCATGTTAAAAACCCTTAACAAACTAAGCATGAAGGAACCTACTTCAAAATAATAAGAGCCATTTATGAAAAACCCACAGTTAACATCATACTGAATGGGCAAAAGCTGGAAGCATTTCTCTTGAAAACCAGAACAGGACAAGGATGCCCTCTTTCACCACTACTATTCAGCAAAGTACTGAAAGTCCTGGTTAGAGCAATCAGGCAAGAGAAAGATGAAGGGGTGGCCTGCCCCTCCACACCTGTAGGCGTTTCTCCTTAGGTGGAAGAGAGACTTGAGAAAAGAAATGAGACACAAAGAAAGAAAAAGTGGGCCCAGGGGACCGGCGCTCAGCATACAGAGGACCCATAACAGTTTTTGTCTTTTATTTTCACATTGAAAATC
>NW_012110019.1:531284-554088 GCF_000951045.1 Mandrillus leucophaeus | reverse complement strand
CTATATTCCTTAATGCACATGCTTCCTAACTCTAAAAACAGCTTGGCTTATTCACTGATTCCAAATACATGCACAGTACCTCTCCACCATTCCAAGGGCTGTGCCATGCTTTTTCCTCTCCACACATCTGTCCTTCCAGGATTGACTCAAACTTTACCTTCTCCGTAAATTCTTAGACCAACCCAGACTCCACTGGATTTTCCCTTCTTGCAACTTCCATTTTTAGCCTTTATCTTTTGGTGTTTTGTATTAAGATGACCGATATTTGTTCTAACCTGTTTTTTAATGTACCTTTTGTACTTAATTTTGGCTCTTCAAGGTCTAAGCATTCAATGCCACCCATCTATTCACAATTCTCAGCCTAGCTAACCTATCAGCGCCCATCTTTCATGCTTTAGCATGGTATTTCTACACTTATCAGAAGTTTTGAGATGCTGAGGTTTTCTCTATGATGTAGTTCAACTCCAGGTTAACCTTTATGAATCAGTTGCAAACTCTTTACACTGAAGACAAGTATAGGGGACATATCTTTAACTCATCTAGGGA
Source organism: Mandrillus leucophaeus (assembly GCF_000951045.1). Lineage (NCBI taxonomy): Eukaryota > Metazoa > Chordata > Mammalia > Primates > Cercopithecidae > Mandrillus > Mandrillus leucophaeus. The sequence continues at coordinate 553,542 of NW_012110019.1, read as the reverse complement.
GTGAGGACCGCAGGAGAACATCCCCAAAAATGATACTACAGAAAAAAAAAAATGTAGGAGAATAAGGATTTGATTTCAGGATGAAGATGTATTCCTTCATTCAGATTCCCACAAAACATATCTACTCACTGAAGTAACTACCCCTTCTTGGCGAAAAACTGAAAGAAGAAAGAGAGAGAAAGAAAGAGAGAGAGAGAGAGAGAGGAAGGAAGGAAGGAAGGAAGGAAGGAAGGAAGGAAGGAAAGAAGGAGGAAGGCAGGCAGGCAGGCAGGCAGAAAGGCAGGCAGGCAGAAAGGAAAGGAAGAAAGGAAAGGAAAGAAAGAAGAAGTAAAAAAGGAAAGAAGAAAAGAAGGGAGGAAGAGAGGGAGGAAGGGAGGAAGGGAGAGTAACTTCCCCCTTAAAGTCGGCCCTGAGAAGTTGGCTCTTTTGCCTAGTTGATAGCAGAAATTGGCTCGAAGGCCCGTGGAAGAACAAATTTAGCACATCTCTTTAATCCCTTAATTGTTGTCAAATTTCTGAAACAAAAATACTCTCCAGAAATCTAGCTAGCTCAATTTGGAGTTCACTTATAGCTAAGCAGACTGAAGGTACTTGCTTGATCATGGCTTAAACTACTGATCTTTCACCAGACACTGGACTTTAGTGGTAGCCAGGTAACCAAACTCTAAATGTCTATCATCTGAAGCAAGACAAATCAATGAATTTCCATAAAATCTCTTTAGGCAACCAGATAAACATTTTAGTTCAATGATTAAATGGAACTTTTGGTTATAGAATAACCTGTTTGGGGCGAAAGCCAGTGGTTCTCAAGAATATTGTACTCGGACCTATTTAATGCCAGCTTCATATACAGCTGCACACCAAGGGAATGCATAGATCATTAGAGGAAAAAAAAAAAAAATCCTCTCTTTTCCACTCATCAAAGAACAAATAAGAGTAGCTATGAGGGGCGGAGTCTTTTGCCATTCTCTTTTAAATAATCAGTGGCATAAATGCAGCTGCTGTTCCTGGATGACCCTAGTCAGAAGCATCTCAGTCACCGCCTTTTACTGCTCCATCACCTGAAAAGGGTGGAGCTGAGAAGTCATTGGCTGTCATGCATCTGAAACCACCTGGAGCTGTCAAACCAGCAGCTCTCCATCACAGCTCTACAGTAATGACACAGCTATCTTTGTCCATAGAGATCATTTTAGTTCTTGTCTGTAGTTCAAGATATCTGAACTGTAAGATAAAATGTTATTTTATCTCGATATAATATATAACTTTATCAAATTGTTCTACCTAGGTAAGTTGCCTTTTAAAATAAGGAAAACCAGAAGGGAAATCTTTGTATGGACTTGCAATCTATCCAAGTCTCCTTACAGACACGAAGCCTGCCTGCTTCCTGCATATAAAGGACTGGGGCTGAGTGCTCTTCTCTCTGCTGGTTTTGTACCCAAGTCACTGCATAGGACATGGATTTTCACTGATGCTTGGAGTCAAAATGAGGGCCAGGAGGCAGTACTAGACTATGGTCAGGTATGAGAAATAGCTTGGTGTCTATTTTGCATGCCCTCTACTCTTCACCAAAAACACTGTTTATACATTTAGGCGTGGGATTTAAAAGGCAAAGTAACAGGACTAGTTCAGTGGGAAGATAATGTCGAACTTTCTATATTCAGTCTCAAGACATGTGTGTTTGCTAATGAGAAGTTTATTAAGCCTTTTACGTCTATTGCCCCCTTTAATCATCCTGTAAAATAGGCAGGTCATCTCCTTTTCTCCTTTTCTGAGAAAACTAGGGTAAAGTAACTTGCTCAAAGTCAGACAAAACAGTCCTGATAAAGGCAGATTCAATCCTAAATTTTCTGACTCTCAAACCGGTGCTTTTTGCACTAGAGTATCCTACCCCTCTGTACCTTGCATTCTCTCAATAATGCGTGTGGACCTGCCATCCATGAATTTATGCAGATACTTTTATAATTTTCAAACTTACAACATAACCAACTCATACCAACTTGGAATAACTAGTTCCACAAGACTGGAAAAATGGAAAGCAAAATTTTTCTCCTTCCTCCCTTCCTCCCTCCCCTCCCTTCCTCCCCTCCCTTCCTTCCTTCCTTCCCTCCTTTCCTTATTTTAGGGGGGTGTTTATGTATTATTCAAAGGAAACCTTCCTATTTCTAGCACTTCTCCATTTCTCCATTCGAGAAAAATGTTTGTGCTCACTCACTCCACTTTTTATAAATTTTTATCACATCCCTTCTCAGCCTTTGACTTTTCACACGGTTCAAGTTTGCACTGAACCATACCTTGCCACTTCTAGTCCAGGGCAGACACAGCTTAGATTGGCAAAACCTATGTGACAGCTCATTTTCATTGACTGCCCTACCCTAAGAAACTCGGAGTTAGCTCAACACGCAGAGCATTTTTGTTTCCAGCTCCTTCATTTAATCCCACGCATTATGTAGGTATATATAAGGCTTTTCTCTGTTGAAATGTAAGCCTCTTTTGGGTTAAGGTAAAGTTGTATTCCTTCCTGCCTCTTCTTACAGCACCTAGTCTAGTGTCTAAAAACTCAGCTGCCTAAGAGTATTTATTTACGAAATGAACAATTATCCTTTTGGTTGTACTAGGTTCTCCCATCTCTTTGGCCATTTTAACATCTTTTTTCAGAAATTCTTTGATTTCAAGGTCGGAAGCTTTAGAGAGACTTTGAGGTGTAGATTGTTGTTGTTTTGTCCACAGGTGTGGGTGCTATTTTCCAGCTTACTTCTAAGCCCTGACTGACAGTGTCTGGCATCTTACTGGACTTCATGACCACATGGCTTCGATAGGTTCATAGTGACAGGATTAATTCCCTGGTGCATGGTTAATAGATCAGAATGTTTTGGTCCTTAACATATATCTACACAAATAAGTTTTCTGAAAGCGTTTTTTCATATTTCTCTCACAGACATTTGGATGCTATTTTTCTTCCCATTTCCATAGCCTATGAGATGTTCCTATCAGGTATTCCAGCATCTTGCTGTTTCACTTCATCAATAAATTGAGTGTCACATATAAACATACAGATCACAAGACATTCCCTTCTATAGGTAATTTATCACACGCTTTACAAATAAAAAAAAAAAAAAAATCCAGATCCAGTTAACACCAGGGCTCACATTTCCTTCCCTAAATAACCCATTTGCCTCTCCATTTGCCTGAGACTAAAAAAGATGGGTTGGCTCTGACCCTTCAGTAAGTTGTAACTTCTACCTATCTTCATTTAAATTACCCAGATAGAGCAGGCCTATCATTTTATCCTCACATTAAGTAAAGAGGGTTCTCATTTTGTTTATTGTCTTGAGTAAAATCAGATAGTACTATCGACCTGGATTTGTAGAAAGTTCTTCTCAAGTAACTCAAATCCAAATATTCATGATAGAAAATGTATCTGATAATTGTTAGTGCCATTTTTGACAGATGTTCAATATGTAATAATGATCTGCTGCTTTGACTAATCCAGCAAAATCAGCAGCTTTAGACAGAATCCAAAGGCCAGTTTGGGAGCACTGCCAATATTTATTCCAAGAGATTTTAACAATATAAATCTTCAAATAAAGAGTGAGAGAAACGTGAATTATCAGACTATTTTTCCAATAGCTGAGCATAGCATACCTAAAAAATGAAAAAAGCTGGACAGAAAACAAAAGCAAAACAACACAAAAAAATATGGCCAGTATAATCATCCGTAGGCTCAATATTTACCAGTTTGTGTGCCATCTGAGCGATTTCCTTTCATCAACCATGCACATGGCATTTTTATTCTCGGGGGACATTATCGCCATGACAACTTTATCAGACTAAACAGTGAAATGCAGCTCTTGGCGCGATCTCAATTTGGGCATGGTTTAGAATATTATTTATGTCATTCTTTTATCAACATCCTTGGTGTGCCCAACAGGGATGAGGACATTCTTTAAATGACTATTAAAATCACAATAAAAAATGTAGAAACTTTACAAAGAGAAAAGGAATAAGCCATTAGGCTGAAAAATGGGCAATCAAAGGAGCTATTGTGCCTGGCAGATGGAGAAGCAGCAGGTGCCGTGGTGTGACGGGACCTTGCTTCCCATCATGCACGCTCTACAATGATGCAGGCTGACAGGGAAGGGAATTAATGTGTCGGAGCAGGTACTTTCTGTCCATTAGCTGATTCCCAATACGTCCTCACAGACTGCTACCCGTGGCTCTTTGATAAAATGGCTTACAATGCACGGCTCCAAAAGTTGTATTGGGAAGGACAGCTGTGAGCAACTCTCCCTTCAATGCCTCAGCTTAACAGAGTGTGAGTGACCAAGTAAACACTTCTCCACCCCAAACTGGGATTAGTGATTTCAGTCCATGAATAAATTATTTGACTACAGATGCTATGAATACATTATTGTGACCAAGGGCCACAAGCTCTCAGTGTGGGGGATGGATGGGGACACTGATGAGGAGAATTCTCAAGGTAACAAATTAGCTTTCAAACAAATGAGAGTTGGAAAGGCCTGAGAGAATGCTCACCTCTCTGCTTTCAGAGAAAAAAAAAATGTCAATTTATGAAGCAGCCACCTGAATTGGTGGGTCAGTTTAGACAGACATAACACATTAGATGTGGTAAACCCGTATACTCTGAGGCTTTGTCATGTGTCAGCCTGGTTTCCTTTCTTTTCTTTCTTTTTATCTTCCCATCTTTTTCTTTCCTTTTTAATTTTGAGCTTATGTTCCAATTCTGCAACACAGTCACCTGTGAAAACTCAAAATGAGACTGAAATAGAAACAGGTTAAAATGTGTACAGTTGATAAGATTAGCTCTTTCCACATATCTGTCCAATAAACTAACTGAATTGCCAAATTGTTTATTAGCTTTGGCTAAGACAATCAAGACAAATGGATTAAGAAATGGTAGACTTTTTGCTTTCTTTCTATTTTCTGATCTGAATTGAAAAGTCAGGGCTGGCTATCCCACTCATTATGTTTAGCTATCAACGGAAAGATGAGCATGGGTTGGCATTTATGTTAAAACATTGGAAATTACGTACACATCAAAGAAACATTAGCAATCTAAGGACTCAATTCTAGCCTTCCTCATCCCCTAATACAGATAAGGGCCATGTTATTCTACCTCAAAAAATCCTGTACTTTTTCTGCATAGCACTTGCTACATTGTCATGAATAAATACTTTTCATTTACTATCTGTCAAACCCCACTACATTCTGACATGAAGAGGAAAAAGATGGATATATCTTGCTTACCGTTGTATACTCAGCTTAGCAAAATACTGGTCCCCTGGTGAAAGCTCAGTAAATATTTGTGGAAGGAAAAAAAAGAAAGAATAAAGGAAGAAGATGAATAAAGTGAGAAAGAAAGAAAGAAAGAGACCAAAGGAGGACCCAAAGGATAAGGAACAATCTTCAGCACCTCTCTATTTTTGCATGTCTTCTTTAGAACCCTCTATAAAAGTCTTTGACTCCTTGAGATGACTAAACAAATTCTACATTAATGTTTTTTAAGGAGGAAGAGAAAAGGAAGAGGAAGAGACTACATCTAAGCTGACAATGATAGGACAGGTATCACTGAATGACATCCAAGGATATTTGGCAGTTCAAAGACAATAGCCAGGTATTTACAGCCTTGGTCTTGAAATCAATTTCATAAAGAGATGATGGAAATCAGAATATTTTAGTCAGACTGGAGTGGGTTTTAGCCTATTCAGAGACCATACTCAGAAAGTTTAAAATTATCCTTGGATGTCTTGTGGTTCTTATCACATATGTTTGGAATGAACATCTACATTTTATATTGCAGGACATTTTATTCAGATCAGATAGCTCTTTTATTCATGTCTCCACTTAAATCAAATATGAGTGTATTGACTACATAGGATTATACAATGATAACACATATTTTAAGAGACAGGGTCCTGCTATGTTGCCCAGGTTTGAGTGCAGTGGCTATTCACAGGCAAGTAGTGATAACATATTTTAAGTGTTGAAGTAAAACAGTGGATACTATGAATCTGGTGGGAATTGTGCTACCAATGATAATAACACCTAAACTTCACAACACCTCATAGTTTCCAGAATGACTTAATATTATTTTACTTAAACCTTATTAAATCTTTTGAGTGAGCACTTACTAGCCATGTCACACAGGTAATTACTTAACTTCTCTGTCCCTTAGTTTTCTCTTCTAAAATTTTATTAGGTTGATCAAAGATTAAATAAGATAATGCATGAAAAATACTGTGCTCAATAAATGCTAACCATTGCTATTATTATCTTTAGTAAGTAGCACAGATATCACCAACTCCATTTTATAGATCATAAAAGAGCCTCAAAAAGTTAAATGATTTCACTGCCTGTTAAGTGGTGGCCTCAGAACCTTCATTTCAAATTCTGAAACCATCTCACTTTGTACTATGCCAATTTGACTCTGAACTCTACTTGACTTTAAGACCTAAGTTTGAGGATATGTGGCCCCATTGGAACAGCCTTCATTACAGGATCCTAGGGACAGCAACTTGGTATAGAGCCAATGCACCATGCCAGCAGTGACAGGGTCCTGGAACACCAGGCCTGCTAAAGAGGTCACTCAATATCAAGCGCTTCCCAAAGCCTCCAGAGAACCTGACATTTCCGCTTTCCTTCTTTTTAACTTTCTGTCAGTTTCAAAAGAGACAAGCTTCTAGGGCTGAAATTGATGTGCTTGTGTGACTATTCCATGCTCCTGAAATTGACAGAGGCTGAAACTGATGAAAGTAACCAATTTGCCAATTTCAGCAAAGGGCCCACTTTGAAGGCAGAGATTGACTAAATCTATACCTTTCCACTTGATCAGAAATTTAATTTTTTCCTCACTTTAAAAAAAGTTTTGTGTTTACTCTCAAAAATTATTTTGGACTGTTCTCTAGACACAATTTGAATTGGCCTGACAGTTGAAGCAGATGGTCAATTCCATCAAAATTCAATCCAATGTATTGTTTTGCAGAACTTTTGTTTTATATTGGATTGACTAGTCAATTTATCCAAAATGGTTTTTTAAAAGTTGCAAAATGTGGAATCTAAATCCTGCTGCTTGTGAGTTTTGATACATTCCATGAAAACCACATAGCTTTGATTTGCCAGTCAAAAACCCAGTCAAATCACTCCAAAAATCACTATTGCGTTTTCCAAATATTTGATTTTGACAGATATTTTTATTTTAACTGACACATCATACTTGTATATATTTATGGGATACACAATCATATTTAATTTATGTATACATTCTAAAATGATCAAATCAGGGTAATTAGCAAATCCATCATCTCAAACATTTACCATTTCTTGTGGTGAGAGCATTCAAAATCCTCTCTTCTAGCTGTGTTAACATATACATTATTGTTAACTGTAGTCACCCTACTATGCAATAGAACAGAGAACTTATTCCTCCAAACTGTAACTTTGTACCTCTTGACCCTTCTCCCCACCTTAAGAGATTTTTGATTGATTAAATCAAAATGACTTGTAGAGGTTTAAAAATATACTAGGGGAAGCAGGTTCTATTTACCAGTTGTATGACATTGTCCAAGTTACCAGCCTTTGATTCTTAGCCTTTTCCCCTACAAAAAGAGAAGGTTGGACTACAGCTGCGTTTTCCAAAGTGTAATCTTTAGAAAAGTACTTTCATGAGACATTAATAGGTATAAGAAAAGAAATGAGTAAGTAGCTTTGGAAAACACTAGTCTAATATGTCTGTTGGCAGGACTTCCCAGGGCCTGTATTATCTCAACATGTTTCACAGATATGAATCTCAGTCACAAACTCTGATGCATAATACAATTAACTATGCTATCTAGATCTCAACCTGCCAAACCGATGATAATCTTCTCTTCAGTAATGTTGGGGTCTTGGTTCTAGAATCTTCACAGATATGGGTAGCCTATCTTGTCCTAAGTCATCAGTCCACCAAATGTGTTTCTAGAGCGGTCTACATTAGGGATCAGCAAGCTTTTACTGTAAAGGACAAGAGAGAAAATAGTTTAGGCTCTGCAGGCCATTTGGACTGTTATAACTATCTGCTGCTTCTCAGTTCTATCATTGTTTTATAAAAGTAGCCATATACAATATGTACAAAATTTTAAAAACCATTTTAAGATGTAAAAACTAACCTTAGCTTTTGTCCTATAGAAAAACAGATTCTGGGCTGGATTTGACCTGCAAGCTGCAGTGTACCAGCCTCTGGTCTACATGGTTGGTTCCAAGATGCTCTGTGCCATGCTTGCAAAATTCCACATGGTCTCATCTACCTGAACATACCCACAGCCATTCCTTCTTAGAGGTCCGACCATCACATTATCTCTATTCAGTGAATAGAGGACAGGCTTGTTTTCTTCTAAGACCTCCAGACTTCTGTAAATGTGTTCACTACATTTCACCTCCTTCTCAAGTGTCAATGAATTCACAGGGAAATTAGTCTCTTTTCACATTTTGATAATAACTCCAAACCTTCCTCCCTCTTCGGGTTATTCTGCTTTCCATCCTCCATAAATCTCCCTGAGACAGTGATAACAGGACCTAATTCCATGGGAGGAATTGGAAGCTACAGGATAGAAAAAGGTAGATAAGTGTCTTAAAATGCCATCCTTATCGTTATACTTATGTGTATTATGAATCCTCAAAAGCAATGCGACATTTTCCAAATGGTTTTCACCATGTAACTATTTTTCAGGTAATCTTTTGGAAGAGTTTTCCAATGGCTGCACTTTGGGAAACAATGGCTTACAGGATATTTAATGTTCCACATAGCCTTACTACTCTCACTACGACCCAGTGCCCTGCAGGAAGAAAGGATCACAGATTAGATGTGGGCTGATGTTATCTCCAACCTTTTCTTTTTCTACAATAACCCAAAATTATCTCATGTATAATAACTTTTGTATATTTGGGAATATGTTTTTGGTATAACAAATGTCAAGATGTTCATAGTTATTACTCTCTTATTGCCTCTTACGTGTTATATTGTAGCTAGATGGTTGGAGGTATGGATGGTTGGATGACGAATAAATAGGATTTCTCCACTTTAACTCCTTTTGTCTTCAACTTCTTTTGTAAATCACTGCTTGATTTAACACAATTGTCAAATATTTCTTTCTGAAGGAAATTAATTTTCTCCAACTAGATATCCTATATGGTCATTGTGATTTCTTTATAAACCCTTAATCAGCACTCAAAAGAATGCCTTTAAAATGCATGTTCCCTGAACCTTTGGGTTGGAATAAAAGAAACCTAGAAGCAATCTCATTCTTGAGATTACTTCCTTGGTTTCTGAGGCATGATCTATTTTGGTTATCCTATCCTCTGATCCCTATTCTCTCTTCTAGTCATGTCTCCCCTTCCCACCACCTATATATAGAAACAAAGCATCTATGTCTCACTCCCTTATAGAACTCAAAGAGCTCTCTACATCCTACACCTGCAACTTTGTGTAGCTGACTCCAAATGTAAATTTATTGTTCTGAACTCCCATCTAGTTTGTTGATTCATTCATTATTCATTCATTAAATATTTATTGAGTACCTACTAAGTGTCTGACTCTATGAGAGATATAGAGTACACAATGTGAGCAAAAAAAAGACATGGTCTTCTACTCCATGGACCTTAATGCCTAATGGAAGAGGTAGATGTTCCACAAGTAAACAAACAAAAATATAGTTAAATATAGTTCAAAATAAGTAAGTTCTATGAGCAGAATAACCAACCATCCTTTTTTTGCATATTGCTACCCTAGATTTAGTACTGAAAGACCTGCATCCCAGATAACCCCCCAAGTCCTAGGCAAACAGGAAGAGTTGATCACTCTAAATGGGTAAAAACTAGGTGCTATTAAAGAGAATAACACATAGCATATAATTTCACAGCCTAAAAAACCTTTCTAAGGAATTATCATTTAAGCTGAGAACTGAAAGGTAGGAAAAAACAAAACCAAATAAATAAATAAATAGTCATACGAATAAAGAAAGGAAAGGAAAACCCGAGCAAAAGGAATCATTTGTTTGTCAAAAGCTTGGGATATTTAGAAAACTGAAAAGAAAAAAAAAAAAAACTATTTTAGTTAAGGCATATTGATCACAGTAGACATCAAGTTGAGATAAAAAGTGAGAGGCCTGAATGACTTACATCACAGTTCCTGCTAAGAAGTATGGGTCATATCTAAATGTAGCAGAAAACCACTGTTTAATTTTAGAAGACAACTTTCTAAATATTTACCGAGCCCGTTTTTGGCCTAGCCCATGGCCACTCATGGATACCCAAAATTATTAATAATTCTTGCTTTAAGACATACACAGTCTATCAGATGAGACCATTCTTGATGTAACCAACTGTAATACAGGGGATTGAATGCTAAAGCAGGATCAACATTGAGAAAGCAATTCCAAAGTGAAGTAAATGGCTTCACCTATTCTTTCCACCTAAGGAATTTCTCAGGCTCTTCCTCTGAAGTTTTGCTTCAAATTCTCCAACAGTCAGGTAGTTTCACCATTTGCGTACAATGTTCTCATTGTTTGTCTGCTTAAGCTGAGGCCAATGGAGTGGTAACCTGGGTTGATAATCTCTGTAGGGTTAATTTACAATTCTCTCCAGATACAGGCTTTTGGTTGGCTTCTCTTGACCCCACCCACTACATCCAGGACAGTAACAGATTCCCTTTCTACACACTCCAAGACCTCATTGAGCACTGCAGGCTATGTTCCTCCAGGAAGGGAAAGACAGTCTAAGGCAATAACCCAAGGCATGCATTTTATATCTACAGGTGCAGTCACAGCCCATCTACATGTTGATGTTTGAAACTTTAAAGAAAGTCCAGTACCCCTTCATGAAAATCTGTAAGAGATGTTACAGACTTTGATTTCTGACTCAGGTCTTATCCAGGAATTATGCATTTCATCAGCCTGCATGAACAACTCTGCAAAAGAGAATGGAGTTTTTGACAGACATTTTCATGCCATGGAGTGAATACTCCATCATAATGAGGCAGTGTGTGGTTGTTAACTGCTGTGTTATTAGCACAGGGAAATCAAAATTATTTCTCATCATTTGTCCCATGTGAAAAATACCCTCATTTAAATGTCCCGAGATTGCTCCCAACCAAGTCCAAGGATCAAAATTGGTCTACAGATTTGCCTTTGGTTAGTATGATAATGAGACTTCAACTGCACACCAAATAATTGTATTTATTAAAATTTATGATTGTACATTAGTGAGTTCAGTAGTATTCAGGAGGTCTTGAAGCCATAACTTACAGCCTCAACTTCACCTTCTTCTATACATTTTACTTTTAGAAACTGCAATTTAAATGCAGATGGCTAAATAAATTTCGACTCCTGAACTGAAATATTTTCACCAATGTATGCTATGATGAATTGGCACTTCAGAGCTCTGTTTGTTCCCCGGGGATCCTCTGTTTTGTAGCCTGTGAGACAGAATGATAGTCTCTTCTCTACCAATACACATTCTCTGCAGCATTCAAAAAGTAACATCTCACAGCAATGGTGGGCATTTAATCTTGATTCTCTATCAGGGCTCATTTTTAAGTTATATCCAACAGTCAGTAAAGCTCTCGCTTTGTGAAGGCCACTCTCCCTGAGTTTCGAGTTTCTCAGTCACTTTCCTTTTTTATTTTTAAAGGTGAAACTCAGAATCCCTACGTCCATCACTGCTGAGTGTTGACAAGCCACAAACACTGACACTGACAGTAGTTAAAATACAGCTGGTTTAATGCTGGCATATTGCTGTCTTTGAGGGCTGGTTGATATGTGTTCATTTATAATCTAATTGCATGTCCACTTTTAAAAATCAGCTCCCAGTGTGGAATGGATAAAAATACAATTACCAAACGATATGCGTAATCATTCAGTGCTGTTAGTCCTGAAAGGTGATATTGCAGTGACATTGAGAAAATTAGATCTATTCTTCATACAATTATATAGCTACACTTTCACTCTAATGCCATTCTAATTGGGAAGGAGCATTGAAATGTGAAGCTGGGTGCATTTCACTCTCTAATTGTCACTGAGGAACTCATTCTTAAGATAGGTTTCTGGAAAAAGACAGTTCCCAGAAAGCTTTGATAATCCCAAATGTTCATCATTGATTTCATGGCAGGTAAAGCTTGTTTTCCTCCTATAAAACCTAGATCGCTACTGAAAGCAAGCTCACTAGACATAGATATTTGAGTGAATGCTTCCGATATATTTAATATATTTCTATTTTTGCAAAGAAAATATCCATATGAAAATGCTCCCCTTATTTTTACTTCTGCATGTACTCTCAGAATGTGAATAATTGCTGCTCTATTTTACAGGGTGGTTGGGAGGCTCAAATTTTAAAATAAAATGTGTAAGCTATTTTGTAAAAGCAACATATAAACATGAACTATTACTATTATCAGTTATTAGGTTGGTGCAAAAGTAATTGCACCAGTTACAACAGTAATTGTACCTAATTACTATTGTCAGTTATTAATATTATTGCTGTGATGATGATCATGATCATGATGATTACTCAACAGGTGTGAGGACCTAACTTTATCAATTTATTGGTTTTGTGGACCATGCCTTTGGAAATTTTGAAGTCAAATCAGTATCTTCAGCCTTAAATCAATTGGGTCTCTGTTGTACAAAGCAAGAATGTCTGAATATATGTGTATTAAGGATTCTACTTCATTTCTTATTTTTGAAATCATACATTTATAGAACCACATTATACCCCATTGATTGTTCTACTATTAATTTATATACTCTAAGAAGGCAAGAACTGTGTCTCTTCATAGAAGGCATTGAAAAACATAGCCACAGACTATCTGAACAAATGAATTAACACCTTTATATCTCTTCATTCTTTATGAGCTTATATTGCTTTATGTCATTGAGCACAGCTGTAATAAATGCTTTAAAATCCTTGTCTACAAATCCCAACACGTGAGTTATCATCATGGTATATAGGTCTCCATCACTTGTCTTCTTTCTTGAAAATGATTATCTTTTTCAGATTTCTAAATTTTAAATTATAATTCTGGCTAACTATGAGAGCTTTTGTGGAGACTCTGGATTATGTTATGTTTTTGCAAAGATTATTGATTGTTTTTGTTGCTTTGGTGAGTAACTTGACTTGCCTCAAACTAAAATAAAACTCTCTCTTTGGCAGCAACTCAAATATCACTTCAGTTATCTTATTGGCAGATTGGCTATTTGCAGTCTTCTGTGTGAATGTATAGTTCAAAAGTCAGTTAGAGATTTCCACAGACTGTACACACAGAATGTGTTGCTTACCTTCTCTGGGCTCTTTTCTTTTCCAGGACTTCCCCTATCCTTTGTATGACTGTGGTTTCCCCAATTCTGTCCTTTGGTTCTTTATTCCAGAAATACCAAAGATTTCTATAGAATATTACCTGCTCCATGTATGCTAGCTACTCTCAGGCTAAAAGCAACAAAAAATAGGAAACTCATGCTATGTCATTTCCTTCATGCAAATGTTAACATCTCTTCAGAATCTGTCTACTCTTTTTCACTCTAGAGGGTCTTGTATTTTCCAGAGTCTAATCTGGGGGAGGGTTTCTTTTGTAATATACATGATAGAAATTAAATTCAAAAAGGTAATAATGACTTGTCAAAGTCCACAGAGCTTGCTTTAATGCTGTAGTCATAACCATAAAAACAAACATAGCAGCCAGGCACAGTGGCTTACACCTCTAATCCCAGCACTTTGGGAGACCAAGGTGGGTGGATTACTTGAGGTCAGGAGTTTGAGACCAGCCTGGCCAACATGGCAAAACCCCATCTCTACTAAAAACAAAACAAAACAAAACAAAAACCAAAACCAAAAATTATCCAGACATGATGGCATGCAGCTATAATTTCAGTTACTTGGGAAGCTGAGGCATGAGAATGGCTTGAACCCAGAAGGTGGAGGTTGCAGTGAGCTGAGATCATATCACTGCACTCCAGCCTGGGTGATGAAGTGAGAGACTCTGTCTCAAAAAAAAAAAAAAAAAAAAAAAAAAGCCATGTATTAATAGATATTATCATTTTTATTCTAATGTAAGATTTCTTTTACCCCAGATTACTATCTTCTCAGTCAATGCAGCTTATTGTGAGTGGCCCCTCAATTTAAGCATACACGAAGATAAACTTTAAAGATGTTCCAATGAGATCCAACTGCATGAAAAATGCTTCCTTTTGTTACTGAGGCTTAATTCAAAGTTTATTCAGTGACGCAATAGTAATTCCTAAACACCTAACCAACAGTTAGTGGCCACCAAGAATGAACATATAGTGATATTAGATATGACAGATCACTATATGTGACCATATAGTGATATTAAACCGAAACAGCAAGCACCAACAGTAAAATAATTGACACCCACTTCTCAATTCTTAAAAAAGTACTGGCCTAGGAAATCTAAAAATCGAGGAATCACTGCATATCATCTTAGTGAGAAATTTTACAGACTTAATTTCCTTTCTTTATAAATTGAAATGTTAGATTAAATCATCCTCCTGGGCTCTCAAAGCTCAGTGATTTTATTCTATTGTGTTCACAATGACACAGATTACCATTTGGATGGCCCTATCCAGCTTGCAAGTCTAGAAAAGTAAGACAAAGGAAAAAGAGACAGCCAAACTCAAAGTTTGTGAATCTGTTGAAAGGTATCCTTAGCTTTTAGGATAATCATCAAATAATCTTTTCTTAATTTTTCTGTTTTCAAAATGCTATGGGGCTGCTGTGCATATACAGTCATAATCATTGTCTTCACTGTTGGTTTTCTAGGAAGAAATTTTCCTGAATTGGTGATTGGTTCATTGCATGGAGGTTTAAATAACTCCGATGTTTTTCATTGGGAGATGGCTTCTTGGCTCTTCCTTTTCTGCTAGTTTCTTGCATTCTCTGAGCATCTGGTCAACAAGTGCATATCAGTTATTGGAATGAAAAAAACTAATGACGTAGGATTTTTTTTTCTCTGTCACTTTGCAAGCCAGGAACCCCCAGCCAGTGACACTCCACCTGGGCCTCACTAGACCATGCCTGTGTGCCCCAGCTTGCCTGTGTTATAGAATGTACCTGAATTCAGCAGTTCCTGAGCTCTTATACCACACCCAAGAAGCATGAGGATACGTGGGACATTGAAGGGTGAGGAGGGCAGAGAAGAATTTTATTGAATGACGAAAACAGCTTTCAATGGAGACAGGATGTGAGGTTTATCGAAGGTGGGAAAGTTCCCCATGTGGCTGGGTCTGGGGCCTTTTATGGACTCAGAATAGGGAGTGTGTGCTGATTAGTTTGTGAATATGCAAAAAAGGTTAAAGCAAAGACACCACTCAAAGGTGGACATGACAGTGTAGAAAACCAATGAGGAAAGGGGAGGTATATGTAAAACAGGTGAAAGGTGGGGATAAATCAGAGGAAAGTGCACTGAATAGGAAGACAAGTTATCAATCTGGTCCAAGGATTTCACTTGTAGCTTGACTTTCAGGCTTTCAACTGTCTTCAGCTTGGAGGCGGAGTTTTACCAGGGACCCACCCCATCTGCCTAGGCATTTGGCTGCCTTCTGCCACTTTCACTAACAGCCATGCTAATAAAAGAATAATACATTTGCTGAATCCTAGGATTAAACTAATCACTCTGATTTATAGCCACGTACTTAGAGGGATATAGTAAAATTTTAGTAAACTTGCAGACAATGGTACCCCTCTGAGAGTCAAATTATAAGTTCAACATTTAGTGGATGAATCAGCCTAGTCTCAGAAAGAGCAAAACTAGGATATATTCTCTAAAAGATATAATTTTTAAAACAAATCTAGCATTTAACACTATTGAAAGCATATTCTTTGCTTGAGATTTTAGATATATTATTCTCAAAATAACCTTTTGAATGAAAGGGTACTGTAATCTCTGTTTTTCTGACAAAAAACTGAAGCTCAGAGAGGATTTGTAATTTGTCCAAGGTCATTTGTCTGGCAGCATCAAAGTCAGGAATTAAATGTCACTTTGTTTCTACTCCTAAGTTCATTTGCTCTTTTTGGTTGTTACAAGGGCTGTCAGAAAGGGGCAGTTTTGCCCCCAAAGGAAAGTGACAACAATGAGGTCTGATTTCTATGGATCTAGAAAAGGAAGAGCCAAATGGGCTCATGAGAGTTTATCAGGCTTTTTCACGGCCTCAATATCACTCAAGTTTATTCAATCTTCTTTGCACTGATCTTTTGCATTCCAACTCTGGACCTCCAAACTATAAGCCAAGCCCTTTTTCACATCATAGGCAAAAGTCATAAAACACTGTGTCCTTGGCATTCTTACTTTGTAGGGACTGGTATTCATCCTGTAACTTCTTCCAGCCTTGGAATCTATTTCCCAGAAGGTTGCTCATCTTATCTGTGGCATCTTTTTTTATTGCTTTTTGGAACTGTTGCTAGTCTCTGCCCCTTTTGTCTTAACCTGAGCTTCAAGTCACAGTCATTCTTCAGATGACATGCACTTCCAACCACTGGAGAAACAACCCATTCTGACCCAAGTGTACCTAGACCAACCCCTGAGACTATACCCACAGCGTCTCGTCCATGCCACCAGACTCATCTTTCTTAAACGTAAATCTTACCTTGACCTCTAGGCCTGTATCCTCATTCGTAAAACAAGATGGTTGGACTAGATGATCTCTAAGATGACTTCATGCTCTAAAATTGCATAAAATCCTCTCATGTATAAGTGTGCATCTTATTCTAGTATTCTCTAAAGAGTGGGTGAGACACAAGCTATGCTCTTTTAACATGCTTTCTTTGCAGAAAAGTTTTAGAGAAGAAAACACTTTTCACTCAAGGTGTCAGTTATTAAAATCTGTCACAATATAATTTCAATATAGACTATTTAATCACAGAAGTTATTTTAAGTGACCTTGTCATTCCCACTCCATTTGATTTGTTATAATTTACATCCTTTGTACTAGAAAAGAGAAGTGTTTTTCTCTGAAGATGTTTCCTGAGCTTAGTGGACCCATGGGAAATGTAGAATTCCTTGTGAAATGCAAACACTGTTCAATTTTCTTTCCATTTTTAAGGTTACTGTTGTGACAGAATGCCCCAAAATCTTGCTGTTATGGCATTTTGTTTCAAGGAGTAATGGCTACAGGAAGATAATTTCAGAAGTGATATGAACATGATATCAAAGTTTCCCAGAAGCTGTCTGTCCTTCCTTGGGAGTGAAGTTATCCCACATTATCATCTCTCTTCAGCTGAGGATGTTCTCCCAGGAACCGTGCATTGTTGGATAGGCTTAAACTTACTCAACTTGGTACAGAGGACAGTTTACCATGAGCTGATTCAGGCATCCCAAGTAAGTATTTTTTAATAATTTATTTCATCCTAATGCCAGGGTTCTTCCCTTCATTTATTATATACGATTCAGTCATAGCATAGAGCAAACATCAACTAGTCAATCTGATTAATAACCCTATGTTTTCATAGTTGACAAACCCAGTCCTCACACGTGTGTGTATAACATTAATATATGTCTAGCTTTACTATATATAACATTAATAATATGAAGAATCATTTTCAATCACTTGACATAACCCATTTCCTAAACAGACTCGCTGAACATCCCCCTCATACAGAATTAAATTTGTGAATATAATTTTTAAGTATCATCATCTCTACCATCTGGATTAGGCATTACAAATTAAATTTTAGAGGATTGTGATGTCAGTATCTAAGAGATAACTTACGAAATTTAAAAATACTATATAAACAAGGGCTGGCTTAAAGAATAGGAAAAAATCAAGTCAGTTTTCAAAATTGTGTTTCCTTCCTCAAAATACCAGATTGCTTGGCTGAATGCAATATTTATCTTTATTTCATTGGTTTGCTTACTTTTGCTAAATTATTTTTTCTTGCCTATTCTATTTCCTCATCTCATGCTTGTTTCTTAACTCCTCAATGCCCTTTGTCCACCCCTTAGTCTGTTCTAATTCTATTTAATTGAACTAAAATACCGTCTTCTTTCTCAAGTTTCTCTTGCCAAAAGGTAGAAACTTCCCATGCTGTCATTCTTACTTTTTCGGTATTTACCACTTCCTAGTGACTTAGCTACTTTTATCATGTTTTGATATTTTCTCTCTCTAATTAGACTATAAATTCCTCAGACAGTCCCACTTCATATCCCACATAATACAAAGCACAATGGTGGTGTATCTGAGAGGTATCTAGAGAAATTGGCATATGCAAAGAGGCAGATATGGGAGCTGGAGGCTTATCCTACATTTTCTTAATGCAATCACATCAACCAATTGTATTAGGTGCTGAACTCTAGGGTCTCAAAAATAATGAAGAGGCCTATTATTTAGGTCCACTGAGTAAAGACAAACTTCTAGACCCAAATGAGAATATTCATACTGCTCACGTTAAATCTTTTATGAGTCCCCTTATCTTGCCCAACCTTATTTAGCCTGATGCCATCAAAAGTGGAATCTCAATTAGCATTAGTTTATTTAAGGCACATTCATATCAAGAAGGGGTCAACTGTGATGAGAAACAATCTTGCTAGCATTAGTAATTAAAACATTACTATGGTGAGGGTTTTCAGGGTTTTCAGATTAACGTAACATAGTTAACTTTGCAGAGTTTACTCTGGTGCACATTTACAAACAAACTTGGCTTTTTCTTCCCCTTCTTTTCTCATTTCCTAAAACATATTAACCTCAAATAAGACTTCATGAAATTTCCTAAAGAAATTTCTGAGCACATAGTATGTGCTCAGTAATATGCAGTTATTAATTAATTTACACTATTTTTCCTGTTATTTTTTACATATGCATTCAATAATTCCTATACTAGTCACTTGGTACAAATGAGGGGAGTGGCCAAGATGGCCGACTAAAAGCAGCTAATGTGTGTGGCTCTCATGGAGAGGAAGGGAAGGGACGGGTAAATACACCTTCAACGGAAACATCCATTGAGACTCGCACTGGGGCTAATCAAGGAAACAGCTTGACCCATGGAGAACAGAGAAAAGCAAGACAAGACAATGGCCGACCTAGGGGTGACATGGAGCCAAGGGAAGCTCCCCCCCGACACAGGGAAGTGGTGAGTGAATGTGTGACCCCAGGATCCCAGGCTTCTCCCACGGATCTTTGCAATCCTCAGGTCAGGGGATCCCTTTGTGAACCCACTCCACAAGGGCCTTGAGTCTGACATACAGAGCCGCATGGAGTCTCAGCAGAGCAGCAGCTCAGGTAGGTGCAGAAACCCAGGAGTTCTAGATTCAGAAACTCAGGAGTTCTAGATTCAGAAACCTAGGAGTTCTAGTTCCAGGCATTCTGGCAAAAGTAGCTGCAACTACAGCAAGGTGAGATCCTGGTACATACCCCTAGGAAACAGGCTGAATCCAGAGGGTTGAGCAGCAAAGGTCTGCAGGCACCACGTCCATGGCACCTCACAGGATAAGACTACTGGCTTGGAATTCCAGCTAGCAAACCAGTGTTGCACCTCTCTGGGATGGAGCTCCCAGTGGGAGGGATGAGTTGCCATCTCTGCTGTTTGTACAACTTAGCCATTACAGCCTTGGGCTTCAGAGAGTCCAAACCAACCAGGGGTGAAAGGAATCTCCCAGCACAGCACAGCTGCTCTATCACAGCTGCTCTATAGCAGTCTGTTCTACATGGTCAGACTGCTTCTTTAAGTGGGCCCTTAATCCTATTCCTCCTCACCGGGAAGGACCTCCAAACTGGGGCATCCAGCTACCCCTACCAGTGTTCTCCAGCCAACAGGGATCTGAATTCCTCCTTGGACAGAACTCCCAGAGGGAGGGGAAGGCTGTTAGGGCGACTTAGCCATTTCAGCCTTCAGGATTCAGAGTGTCCAAGGCAACTGTGGGCTGAAGCAGACCCCCAGCACAGCACAGCTGCAAAAATTTGGCCAGGCTACTTTTTTAAGGCAGTCCCCAATCCCATTCCTCCTCACTGAGTGAGACCTCCCAACTAGGGTCTCCAGCCACCTCCTACAGGTACAGAAAATTGAGATGGGACTTCTACCTAACTATTTTATGAGGCAAGCAGCATCCTGATACCAAAACCTGGCAGATAGGTATCTATCTGAAAAGAAAACTTCAGGTACGTATTCTTGATGAACATCAGTACAAAAATCCTCAACAAAATTCTGGCAAACCAAATTCAGCAGCACATCAAAAAGATTATGCACTACGATCTAGTAGGCTTTATTCCTGGGATGCAAGGCTGGTTCAACACACACAAATCAATAATGTGATTCATCACATAAGCAGAACTAAAGACAAAAGCCACATGATTATCTCAATAGATGCAGAGAGGGCTTTTTATAAAATTCAACATCCATTTATGGAAAAACTCCCAATAAACTAGGTACTGAAGAAGCATACCTCAAAATAATAAGAGTCACATATGACAAACGCACAGCCACTATCATACTGAATGGGCAAATGCTGGAAGCATTCCCTCTGAAAACAGGTACAGGACAAGGTTATCTGTTCTCACCACTCCTATTCAACATAGTATTGGAAGTTCTGGCCAGGGCAATCAGGCAAGATAAAGAAATAAAGGTCATCCAAATAGGAAGAGAGAAAGATAAACTATTAAGAACTTTTAAGAACTCCCAAACTGTTTGTAGATGGCATGATCCTGTGTCTAGAAAACCCCATCATTACAGCCCAAAAGCTGCTTTTTTTTTTTTTTTTTTTTTTTTTTGAGATGGAGTCTCACTCTGTTGCCCAGACTGTAGTGCAATGGAGTGATCTTGGCTCACCGCAACCTCTTCCTCATGGATTCAAGTGATTCTCCTGCCTCAGCCTCCTGAAATCTTAAGGAGATAAACAACTTCAACAATGTCTCAGGATACAAAATCAATGTGCAAAAATCACTAGCATTTGGCCAGGCGTGGTGGCTGACGCCTGTAATCCCAGCACTTTGGGAGGCCGAGGTGGGTGGATCACCTGAGGTCGGGAGTTCAAGATTAGCCTGGTCAACATGGCAAAACCCTGTCTCCACTAAAAATACAAAAAATTAGCCGGACACGGTAATAAAGAAAATGTAGACTGATAAAGAAAATGTGGTACATACATACCATGGAATATTATGTAGCCATAACAAAAGAATGAGATCATGTCCTTTGCTGGAACATGGATAGAACTGAAAGTCATTATCTTTAGCAAGCTAAGATGGGCAAAAAATCAAATACTGCATGTTCTCACTTTTAAGTGGAGTAAACGATGAGAACAAATGGACACACAGAGGGCAACAATACACTGGGGTCTACATGAGGTTGGAGGATGGGAGGAGGGAGAGTATCAAGAATAATAACTATTGAGTACAAGGCTTAATACATGGGTGATAAATAATCTGTACCACAAAAGTTTTTCTATGTAACAGACACAGATTTACCTATGTAACAAACCTGCACACGTACCCCTGAACTAAAAATAAAAGTTAAATAGAATGGATTCCTGACTTTGAAAAGATTATAGTCTAAAAAAGAGGAAATTGATTACATAAGTAATAGTAATTCAAACTTCTAATAACAAGTCTTTAAAAAGACAAAACACATCTATTTTTTCTTTAAACCTTTATCAAGATTTCACATAAAAACTGCATTAAATTTATAATTTGATAAGTTTTGATATATATTTATGAATCCATGAAACTATCTCCATAATCAACATAACACACTCATATTCCCAAAAGTTTCCAGCTGTTTCTTTGTAAGCATTTCCTCCCACCCTTTCAAACCCCATTTATCCTACAGGCAACCAATGATCTGATTTCTGATGCTACAGATTACTATTTTCCAAAATGTTATATAAACACAATTATGAAGTAGGTATTCTAGCATCTTTCAGTCAGCATAATGATTTTTGGATTTATTCACATTGTAGCATATGGAGTTCATTTATTTTTATTAATAAGCAATATTTCTTGTATGGGTACGCTTGAATTTATTTACCTGTTGGTGAACATTTGTGTGAAGTTTTTAGCTATTACCAAAAAAACCTAACATTTATGAACTCATTTTTTGTACATAAATATGCTTTCACGTGTTTTGGATAACTACTTAGAAATACATTGGCTAGGTTATATGATTTCACTTTTAAGAACTCCCAAACTTATTAAATAGGGAATCCTTTCCCCATTTCTTGTTTCTCTCAGGTTTGTCAAAGATCAGATGGCTGTAGATGTGTGGTATTATTTCTGAG
>NW_012110019.1:465586-528859 GCF_000951045.1 Mandrillus leucophaeus | reverse complement strand
AATAAATAAATAAATAAATAAATAAATAAATAAGAACTCCCAAACTTTTTCAAAGTGGTTGTACCATTTCACAAACCCACCAGCAGTATATGAGAGTTGCTCTAGCTGGTCCGTGTTTCTAATTTTAGCCATTCTGGTAGGAGTATACTAGTAGCTTCTTTTATTTTGTGTTTCTCTAATGAATAATAATGCCAAGCGAATTTACATGTGCTTATTGGCCATCTGTACATCTTTTTTGGCGAAGTGTCTGAGCAAATCTTTTGCCAATCTCAAAACTGGCTTATTGTTTGTGTTCTTATGAGCTGTAAAAGTTCTTCATATATTCTAGATATAGATCCTTGTCTGGATATACATTTTGCAAATGTTTTTCCAGTCTGTGAAATGCTTCTCATTTTCTTGTCAGTGTCATTATGTGTCTATAGCTGAACACTTTATTCTGTTCCAATGAACTATCATCTATTTTTACATTAGGGTCTGGATCACTATAGCTTTTTTTTTTTTTTTTTTTGGAGACGGAGTCTCACTCTGTCGCCCAGGCTGGAGTGCGGTGGCACAGTCTCGGCTCACTTCAAGCTCCACCTCCTCGGTTCACGCCATTCTCCTGCCTCAGCCTCCCAAGTAGCTGGGACTACAGGCACCTGCCACCACATCCGGCTAATTTTTTGTATTTTTCACCATAGTTTTATAATAAATCTTGAAATCATGAAGTATAAGTCCCCTAAATTTGGTCTTCTCTTCCAGTTATTTTGGCTACCTTAAGCAGTTTCTTTTGATGCACATTTTAGAATTTCTCAATTTCTACCAAAGAAAAAGCCTGAATGAATTTTTATTGCAATTGCATTGAATAGATAGACATATTTTTAGGTTGGGCTTTCTGGTTTTTTGTTGTTGTTGTTTTCTTAGTGTTGAGGTCTAAGAGTTATTTGTATACTTTGGATACAAGCTCTATATCAGTTATGTGGTGTAAAACATTTTCTGTTAGTCTGTGTCTTGCTTTTTGATTCTCTTAACAGCCACTTTTGCAGAATAGAATTTTTTCAAGTTTTGATAAAGTATAATTTATCCATTTTTTTCCCATGGATCATGCTTTTGGTGTTATACCTTAAAAAAAAAAAAAAAAAAAAAAAAAAAGCTTTGCCAAACTCAAGGTCGTGTAGATTTTCTCCCATGTTTTCTCCTAAAAGTCTATTTGTTTGGTTGTTGTTTTGAAACAGGGTCTCACTCTATCACCTATGCTGGAGTACAGTGGTGCCATGATAGCTCACTGCAACCTCAAACTCCTTGGCTCAAGCAATCTTCCCACCTTAGCCTCACAAGTAATTGGGACTACAGATGTGGGCCACCACATCTGGCTATTATTTTGTATTTTTTGTGGAGACAGAGTCTCCATATGTTGCTCAGGCTGGTCTCAAGTTCCTGGTCTCAAGTTATCCTCTCATCTTGGCCTCTCAAAGTATTGGGATTGCAGGCATGAGCCACTGCATCTGCCCTCTAAAAGTTTTACAGTACTGCATTTTATATTTAGATTACTGACTGCATCTGCCCTCTAAAAGTTTTATAGTACTGCATTTTGTATTTAGATTACTGATCATATTTTGAGTTATTTTATGAAACATTTAAGTCTCTGTTGAATTTTTTTTTTCTTTTTCTTTTTTGCATTTGGACATCCAATTGTTTAACAGCATTTGTTGAAAAATGAACTGCCTTTGTTCCTTTGTCAAATATCCATTGTATTTGCATGGGTCTATTTCTGGGCACTCTATCAAATTCCATTGATCTATGGTCTATTTTTTGACAATACCTCTCCGCTTGATAACTGTACAACTTTATAGTAAAATGTGAAGTGTCAGTCCTCCAACTTTGAAATTGACTCTAAATTTCAATTTCACAATATCCATAAAATAGGATTTTGCCAGGATTTTGATTGGTATTACCATGATCAATTCCTATTAATGTAAGGGGTTGCCTTAATTGATTTTTAAATATAATACTAGTTTTGCATAACTGGAATAAATCCCACTTGGTCCTGGTAAATAATTGTACATTGTTGGATTTGGTTCGCTGAGGATTTTTCCATCTGTGATCATGAGAGAAACTGGTCTGTAGTTTTCTTTTTTTGTAATGTCTCTATCTGGTTTTGGTTTTATGGTAATGCTTGTTTTATAGCAATGAGGTAAGAGATGCTCCTTCTGCTTCTATTTTCTTGAGGAGATTGAAGAGAATACATATCAATTCTTCCTTAAACCTTTGGTAAAATTCGCCAGTGAAACCATCTGGGCCTGGTGTTTTCTTTCTTGAATTATTGCTCCATTTCTTTAACAGACACAGACTTATTCAGATTCTATAATCCTCTCTGTGGGATTTGGGGTAGTGTCTTTTAAGGAATTGGAATATTCTATTCATCACATTTGTGGCATGGGGGTTTTTCATAATAACGCTTTATCATCCTTTTGATGTCTATGGGATCAACAGGAATGACCCCTTTTTCTTTCTAATATTAGTAATTTGTATGTTCCCTCTTTGTGTTTGTTTTGGTTTGGTTGTTAATCTGGCTAGAATTCAACCAAGTTTTCTTTTTTTTTTTTTTTTTTTGAGACCGAGTCTCGTTCTGTCGCCCAGGCTGGATTGCAGTGGCACCATCTCGGCTCACTGCAAGCTCTGCCTCCCGGGTTCACACCATTCTCCTGACTCAGCCTCCTGAGTAGCTGGAACTATATGTGTATGCCACCACACCTGGCTAATTTTTTTGTATTTTTAGTAGAGACAGGGTATCACCGTGTTAGCCAGGATGTTCTCGATCTCCTGACCTCGTGATCCGCTGCCCGCCTTGGCCTCCCAAAGTGCTGGGATTACAGGCGTGAGCCACCGCGCCCAGCCCAAGTTTATTTACCTTTTTAAAGAACCAACATTTGGTTTTATTGATTTACTCCAAAGTTTCTGTTTTTAATTTCACTGATTTCTGCTCTAATTACTAAAAATTCTTTTCTTCTGCTTCTTTTAGGCCTAAATTTCTTTTCTTTCTCTGGTCTCCTTAAGTAAAAGTTAGACATGATCTATAAATTATTTAAATAGGGTTGTAAAAGTCTGCAAGTAAAATAGTGGATTTGTCTATTTCTCTGCATTCTATACACTTTTGCTTCACATATTTTGATTCATTGTTATTTGGCACAAACACATTAAGGGTTGTTATGTCTCCTTAGATAATTGACTCCTTTATATTATCCTGTCTATGGTACCCTTTTTATTCTTGATAATTTTTTTTTTCTGAAGTCTGCTTTGTCTGAAATTAATATAGCTACTTCAGCCTTCTTCTGATTAGTGCTAGCGGGATATATCTTTCTCCATCCCTTTACTTTTAATGTATCTGTGTATTTATATTTAAAGCACATTATAGACAACATATAGTTGGATTTAATTTTTAGATCCACTCTGACAATTTCTATTTTGTAACACATTTAGACCTCCACATTCACAGTTATTATTTTTATAGAGTTGGTTTATCTACCATATTTGTAACTGATTTCTATTTGTTATATTTTTTGTTTCTTTTTTTCTCCTCCTTCTTGTCTGCCTTTTCTGGCTTATAACTGATCATATTACATGAGTCCATTTTCTCTCCTCTGTTAGTATATAAAACACAACCATACACACACACACACACACACACACACACACACACCATTTGTGATTGCCATGGAGTTTGCTATATACATATACAAAGCATTGAAGTTCACTCTCAAGTAACATTACAGAGCTTCACACAAAGGACGGAAGGAAGGAAGGAGTTGGGAATACACTATTGTAAGGTAACTGCACTTATAATAGTGCATTCCCAAATCCTTCCTTCCATCGTTTACTGTTACATAAATGAGTCAAAAATAATGTCTCTGTATTGCTCCCCAGATTGCTTCTTTCTTCCCTGCATGCTGAGACCCATTCGCTGAAAGGCCCACCAGGGCCAAACACAAATTTTTACATATCCAGTTCTTTTTAAAAGAGCTCAAACAAGCAGATTTCTAGTCATTGAGAGACTGCTTGCATTGCATATCCAGTGAAACCTCACCTCACATTTGCTGGCCACTGACAATAGCAAGCCTGTGGTTACAAGACCGCAAGCTGCCAGGCACTTTGGAGTTTTCTGACCTAGAGAATCCCTTCCTTGTTGCTGTGCGACATCACCTGGATCGTAAGTTTTCTCTCCATTTTTCCTCTCCTCAAAATGTTTCCTTGTTCTTCTCCCCTTCTGAGTAGCCACCCCCATGCTGTAATCTCTGGACAGATTCCTGCTGTAAAAGATCTCCCCAACAAGCAACCCCATTAAAGCTTGTGTGTGCTATTGTCCTCATGGTAATATAGGTTTCCTAGATCATCCCCCATGTTAGTTGAATCCCTTATATTTTGCATTGCTGTCATTCATTCCACTTATCCATATTCCATAATCACCTAACATATTGTTACTATTATTACTTTCAACAGTTATGTATTAGATGAATTAAGAATTTTAAAAAGATTTTATTTTACCTTTATTCGTTCTTAGATGCCCTTTTATGTAAATTTCTTTCTAATCTATATCATTTCCCTTCTCTCTGAAGAACTTTTAATATTTCTTACAGAAAAGTTCTGTTGACAATGAATTTCCTCAGCTTTTTGTTCATCTGATAAAGATTTTATTTCTCCTTTACTTTTGAAAGATAATTTTGTTGAATATGGAATTCTATATTGATATGTCTCTCTTTCGGTAATTTAAATATTTTACTCTCTTCTCTTTTTTCTTGCATGATTTCTGAAAAGAAGTCTGATATAATTCTTTTTTTTCTGAGACGGAGTTTTGCTCTTGTTGCCCAGGCTGCAGTGCAATGGCACGATCTTGGCTCACCGCAACCTCCGCCTCCCAGGTTCAAGTGATTCTCCTGCCTCAGCCTCCTGAGTAGCTGGGATTACAGGCATGCATCACCACGCCTGGCTAATTTGGTATTTTTAGTAGAGACGGGGTTTCTCCATGTTGGTCAGGCTGGTCTCGAACTCATGACCTCAGATGATCCGCCCCCCTCGGCCTCCCAGAGTGCTGGGATTACAGGCGTGAGCCACCGCGCCCGGCCTATAATTCTTATCTTTCTTCTTCTATAGTTAAGGTGCACATCTGCCTGCTTTTAAGATTTTCTTTTTTCTTTAGTTTTCTACATTTTAATACAATAGACTTAGGTGTAAAATTGGGAGGTTTTATCCTGGTTTGTGCTTTCTAAGCTTAAGTCTCTACTGACATATCTTCAAGCTCACTTCTTCTTTCTTTGGCCAGGTACAGTTTACTGATAATCCCACCAAAATATGTCTATTACAGCACTTTTCTTAAATTTCTAACATTTTCTTTTGATTTTTTCTTACTATTTTTAGCTCTCTCTTTACATTACTCATCTGTTCTCACTTGTTCTCTATTTTACCATTATAGTTCTGAACATATCAATCAGAGTTATTTTAAATTCTGTCTGTTATCCTTCTTAGTCTTTTGGCTAAGATCAAGTGAAATTCTGTCTGATAATTCCCAAATCCATGCCATATCTGAGTCTGGATGTGATGCTTATCTCTTCATATTAAGTTTTTGCTTGCTTTTTAGCACACTTCATAATTTTTCACTTGAAAACCATTTAGTATGTATCATGTAATATGATCCAAGGTTAATAGGCCTTTAGTGACAGGTCTTATGCTTATCTGGCTAGGAGACAGGCCTTGTTTAATGTTTGCTATAGTTGTAGATGCCAGAGCCTTCAATTTCCTCTTGTGTTCTTGTATACTGGCTCCTATTCTGTCTGTGGGTTTCCCTAAAAATGCTCTTAAATACAAGTCTGAGCCTTGCAGTTCTTTCAGTGTCATCCATTTTATTTTATTTTAATTAATTAATTTATTTATTTAGAAAAGGAGTTTCACTCTTATTGCACAGGCTGGAGTGCAATGGCATGATCTCGGTTCACTGCAACCTCCAATGCCCGGGTTCCAGCAGTTCTCGTGCCTCAGCCTCCCGAGTGCTGGGATTACAGGTGTGAGCCACCACACCCGGTTCATCCATTGTTATTTTATATGGGAGACTTGTTGTGACGGTAAGGTATGGACAAGGGGAAGCAGTCTGTCCTCCTATGATTGAGTCTCAGTCTTTAAGTGGGACTGTGTCACTAGTGTGATCTTCACAAGTGTTTCTCAGCTTCCCCCCTCCTCCCTTAGGTATGAGAGAAACACTTACAGAAGGCTGAAGTTGTGTAATTTCTATTCCTCCACCTCAGATAATGTTCTGGTAAAGTCTTTTCTGTTGCTGAACAGACCTTTATACTAAAGTATTATGGCCATATTTCAAAAGTTTTGCTTCTTTCCTCCCCTGCCAGAAACATGAAGGTTTTTCGTGACTCTTCATCATGAGTACCTCCAAGTAAAATCCACAAAAATGCAGGCTTCCCAGATGTTTCTCACTCTCAGACTAGACCATATTCAGCCTCTAGGGATTCATCAAAGTTAGGATTTTTAGTGTTCCTATCAGTTTAGGGCTCCAGTAGCTTCTGTTCCATTTAGGCTGTGACTCCCTGTGTTTACCTGTATTCACCTCCAGAGTTCTGGTGGCAGGCAGTTTGCCTTGAGGCCTCAATTATCTCATGGTTCCAAGAAAATTCATTGATTTTCAGTTTGTTCAGCTTTTTCCTGTTGAAAGCTCAGGAATAAAAGTTTCCAACCTCTTTATTTGTCAAAACTGAAAATAAAAGTCCCCTTGATTTGTTTTTGAATGTTAAAACAATCTTGCATTTCAGGGATAAAGCCCATTTATTTATGATGCAGTATCATTTTTATATATTGCAGGATTGGATTTGTGAATAATTTTTGCATTTATGTTCATAACAGAGACTTGTTCGTAGTTTCCTTTTCTTGTAATGTTTCCTCTTGTCTTGATATCATGGTAATATTGGCTCCACAGAATTAGTTGAAAAGTATGATCACTTCAATTTTCTGAAGAGCTTATATGGAATCAGTACTATTTCCTCCTGAAATGTTTTATAGAATTCACCAATGGAGCCATCTCCGTCTGGAGTTTTCTTTGTAGGAAGTGCTTAGCTGTAAATTCAATTACTTTCATACATATAAGGCTATCCAAGTAATCTATTTCTTCATGAATATGCTTTGATAGTGTGTATCTTTCAGTAAACTCCATTTCATTAAAGTTGTTGAACTTATTGGCATGAAATTGTTCACAATCGTTCATTGTTATGGAATCTTTACAAATATTAGCCTTTATTTTTTCATACTGGTAAATTTGTTCCCTCTCTCCGTTCTCTCTTGGTCTTTGTCTCTCTCTCTCTCTCATTTGTTTCCTCATATGCCTGGCTGGAGATTTATCGTTATACTGAAATTCACAAAGACCCAGCTTTTGGTTTCATTAATTTTTATCTACCATATTTTTTTGCTTACTTTTTTTCTTTATTTCTTTCTTTTGCATACATTGAGTTTAATTTTCTCTTTTTTTTTCTTTCTATTATCATTAGGTGGAAGCAGGAGCCATTGATTTGAGACCTTTTTCCTTTTCTATACAGGCAGTTAGTGCTATAAACTTCTGTTTTACTTTGGGTGTCTTATAAACATTTTAATATAATATGTTGTCATTTTCTTTCAGTTCAATACTTTGTAAGTCCTCTTTTGATTTATTTTAAGTAGGAGATATTTACAAGTATTTAATATCATTTCCAAATAGCTTATATCACACAGACCTCTTTGATATTGATTTCTAATTTAATTCCTTTGTAGTCAGAGAATAGTTTGTATGAACTGAATTATTTAAATTTATTGAGACTTGTTTTATGACCCAGAACAAGGTTTATCTAGGTAAATTTTTAAAATACACTGGGAAAAAATGTAAAGAAATAATTATTTGGCTGTCTTTTGTGGAATGTTCTATAATTTTTAATTATGTCTAATTGGTTGATGGTATTGTTTAAGTCTTCTATATCCTTAATAATTTTCTGCCTACTTGTTCTATCAATCATTGAAAGATGAGTGTTGTAATGTTTTACTGTAATTGTGAATTTGCCTGGTTCTCCTTGTCATGCTATCCGATTTTGTTCCACACGTTTTCAAGCTTTATTATTAGGTGCACATACATTTAGAATTACTATGTCTACTTGATGAGTTGAACCCATTGTCTATGAAAATTCCCTCTTTATCCTCAGTAATATTGTTTTCTCTGAAATCTGTTTTGCCTAGTATTAATATAGCCACCCAAGATTCCTTTTTATTAAAGTTAGCATGACCTATATTTATCAATCTTTTTTCTTTTAACCCATTTCTGTTTTCATATTTAAAGTTAGCTTCTTTTTTTGAGATGGAGTTTCACTCTTGCTGCCTAAACTGAAGTGCAATGGCACTATGTTGGCTCACTGCAACCTCCATCTCCCAGGTTCAAGCGATTCTCCTGCCTAAGCTTCCCAAGTAGCTGGGATTACAGGCATGCACCACCACACCCGGCTAATTTTTTGTATTTTTTTTCAGTAGAAACAGGGTTTCACCATGTTAGCCAGGCTGGTCTCAAACTCCTGACCTCAGGTGATCTGCCCGCCTCAGCCTCCCAAAGTGCTGGGATTATGGGTGTGAACCACCACAGCCAGCCTAAAGTTAGCTTCTTACTGGTAACATGTATTTGGGTCTTTTTTGTTCAACCTAAAAATCCTTACCTTTTGCTTGGGTTGGGTTGTTTAGGCAATTTATTTAATGTGATTATTGTGATGATGGTGTTTAAATCTACCATCTTGCTATGTTGTTGTTTTGTTTTTTTCCATTTGATATTTATTTCCCTTTTTTTTTTTTTTTTTTGCCTTTTTTTTGTCTCTGCCTTTTTGGTTTAAAAGCTATAACTGTACTTTTGGTTTTTGTTTGAGTCATTGTTTTAAGGTTTATAATATACAACTTTAACTTATTATAGTCTATTCTCAAGTAATATACCACTTTGCATATAGCAGTGTACTTTCATTTCTCCCTTCCTAGAATGTTGGCTATTGTGGTGTCAAAAAAACAAAATTTCAAAAATTGATTTTTGAAGATCTAATTGACGTTTATTCGCTATTCATGAACCAGGCAGCATCCACTCTATAAACAGACATAAGCCCCACTGGGAATGGCAGAACAGTAGATTTTTGTAAGGGACCTTGATCAGGAACAAGGAAACAATATAGTAGAAAAAGCAGATTGGTGAACATCAAGTTATTTCAGATTACTTTCCTAGTGTGAGTTAAGGCACAGGGGTTCCTAATCATGCTGGTTCAGGTTGCCTGGGGCCCTTTTGATTGGTTGCATGAATCTTTTGCTTTTTAGAAAACTGACCTGTTTTTAAGTTCAATTTGGTTATGTGGTGCCTAGCACCAGTGACTCCATTCTGGTTTGGTCTGGTCTGTTGGAGCTTGGTGCAGGAGCTCAATCCAAAACAATGACCTCCCACAAATTTTATTTGTAGTTGAAATACATTTTATTTTTAGATATATTATAAGCACCACAATATAATCCTATTGGTTTGCTTTAGTCAACTACTTAATAAAGATGTTTTAAAATAATTTTTAAAATTTTGTGTTTACTCACATATTTAGCATTTCTAGTGCTGTTCATTTCTTAATGTAAATCCAGATTCCATTTGATATCATTTTCCTTCCACCTGGAGAACTTCACTTTTCTTGTAGTGTATACTGACTGGGGATAATTTCTTTGATTTTTTAATGGATGTAAACCTTTTATTTTATCTTCCTATCTCAAACATATTTTTGCTAGTCATAGAATTCTAAGATAATCATTGCCTCCTCCAAATACTTCAAAAACTTTGATCATTTGTCCCCTGGTTTGCTTTGTTTCTAAGAAGCCTCTCTTCATTTTCACCTGTATTCTTTTATACTCACTATGCCTTTCTCATCTGGCTGCTTTTAAGATTTTCTCTTTATTTTATTTATTTTAAACAATTTGATCATGATGTGTCTTCATGCAATTTTATTCAAGGGTCTTGTCCTTGGAGTTTGTTGAACTTCTTCGATCTGTAGACTTACAGTTTTCATCAAATTTGGAAAGTTGCAGATTATTACTTCTACTAATTTTTTTCTTTTTCTTCTCTTTTGGGATTTCAATTATACATAGAGTAAGCTGTCTGAAGTTATCCCACCACTCACCAGCATGCCATTCTGTCTCTCTTTCATTTTTGATACATTCTATCATTATGTTTTCAAGATCACTAACCTAACTTTCTGCAGTGCGTAATCTGATAATCTCAGTATCTTTTTATTTCTAGAAATTGTATTTAGATCTTTTTAAAAACATTTATATCTCTGTTTAACATGCTAAACCTTTATCCTCTTGACCATTTAAATGCCTTTACTACTAATTCTATTATGTGTGTCATTTCTGGGTCTGTTTTATTAATTTTTTCTTCATTATGAATTGTAATTTCTTATTTGTATTCCCGTTAATTTTTAATTAAATGACACATATGAATTTTACTTTTTGAGTACTGTATCTTTTAATTCCTATAAATATTCTTAAACTTTATTATGGAATACAGTTAAATTACTTGGAATTATTTATTTTCCTTTCCAATCTTGCCTTTTAAGCTTTGTTTTTGCTGTAACTAGAGCTTAAATACTGTGTTCAATGCCTCGGGAATTATGAGATTTTTCTTTCTGACTATGAGGCATGTGAAATATTCCTGACCTTATGCAAGCTCAAGGATTTTTTCCCTCTGCTTGTCTGATACAGCTTTGTTCTTGGCCTCAAGTAGTTTCCTCACATACGCGTGCTGATCACTACTCAGCTAATGACTGAACAGGTGCCCTCTGCAGATTGATGGAACTCTTTCCATGTATCTATTTTCTCTTCCTTACCCTGTCTTTTTAAAGTATAACTACTTTGGACTCCTAGGAATCCCAGCTTCATTTTCTCATTGTTGGGTTCTGCATATATTTTTCTTAAGTTGCAGCCTGAAAACTCTCTCCAAGAAAAAGAGTAAGTCAAGGATAATTTTAGGACTGACACTATTTGTTTCTGCTTTCAGTAGCCATTATCCTGGCTGCTTAACATCCAATGCATAAATGTGGTCCCTTTTATTCCACTTTTGCCCAACACATTCCTCTGTCTCTTTATTCATAAAGTAAGGGTCAGGCTGTTATAAAATCTATCTCATTTTTTAATGTTCTACAGCCTGGTAATGGATACATCAGAACTT
This sequence comes from Mandrillus leucophaeus, assembly GCF_000951045.1. Taxonomy (NCBI): domain Eukaryota; kingdom Metazoa; phylum Chordata; class Mammalia; order Primates; family Cercopithecidae; genus Mandrillus; species Mandrillus leucophaeus. The sequence goes on along the minus strand of NW_012110019.1, from coordinate 517,638 downwards.
GGCTTGGAGAGATATTTTCCCATCTCACCTTCTTTAGAATCCTATCACTACTCTTTGATATGAACAATTAATCTATTCCCCATCTCATTTAAGTAACCAGCCAAAAGCGGTTCTGAGATAAGAACTACCTCATAGCCCTGCCGTACTACCTCTACTTTTCTCCCAACATTCTAACATTCCAACAAGAGATTGTCCATGGGGTCCTCTCATATAAGAATTCTAGCACTTTCTCCTCCACCTTGTGTGGGAAACCTTCCTTAGTCCTGGGTAAGCTACCTGGATGATGTGTGATTTCTTTTTAAAGATGTAAAGCAATTAGTTCAACCATTGTGAAAAGCAGTATTATGATTCCTCAAAGAGCTAAAAGCAGAGCTGCCACTCGACCCAGCAATCCCATTATTGAGTATCTACCCAGAAAAATATAAATCATTATACCATAAAGACACATGTGCACAGTATGCACTGCAGCACTGTTCACAATAGCAAAGACATGGAATCAACCTGCATGGCCATCAGGGACAGACTGGATAAAGAAAATGTGGTACATATATACCATAGAATACTATAGAGCCATAAAAGAGAACAAGATGATGTCTTTTGCAGGAACATGAATGGAGCCGGAGGCTATTATCCTTAGCAAACTAACACAGGCACAGAAAACCAAATGCTGCATGTTCTCACTTATAAGTGGGAGCAAAATGATTAGAACTTATGAACACAAAGAAGGAAACAACAGACACTGGGTTCTACTTGATGGGGGAGGGTGGGAGGAAGGAGAGGAGCAGAAAAGGTAACTATTTGGTACTGGGCTTAATACTGGAGTGATGAAATAATCTGTAAAACCCCCGTGACACAAGTTTACCTATGTAACAAACCTTCACGTGTACCCTCTAATCTAAAAGTTAAAAAATAAACAAATGAAGTTGTACAGCCAGTGCCAGGAGATTATCCATTGATCTTGGGTGTAGAGTGTTGCCAAGGGAAATGCAATCTGTTAACATCTCTCTTACATAAGTTGCTTGGAAAACAGTGAATTGAATGTAAAGAGATTTTTTGCAATTGTGTAAATAGCCTTATTTGATTTATGTAGTGATGTGATTAACAAGTGCCTGCTTTACGACTAGGTGGCTACTTTCGTTTTTCTTAGCATTCATTAACATAAAGAGAGGCTGAAACCTAAAGGACAGAATGTCTTTTCACTTCAAGAATGACTTCCAAACAAAATACATAGATTTTATCCTTGAGTCTTATTTCATGTGATATCATTAAAAAATTAACACCCAGACTTAGAAAAATGTTGTAAACAAAGGAGCTATCTTTTAATTTTTCTATTTTAAAAAGAAGATAAATACGGAAGAAATTAGAGAAAAAGATTAAGGATGAGCAAGCTTTACTCTAGAGGAGTCATAAGCCTCACAGGCTGTCATTATGCAGGGTTTCAGAACATTTTGGGGTCCAGGTAATCATGTCATTGCTGGATTTGTACAGTCCACAATTTTCCCAAAAGAGAATGCTTGTCTCCTCATTTGCTTCAACGATTTTCAAATAGGCATATCCTCAGTGCTAATAAAGATACATTTCCGATTTTAGAAGTTCCTATTTGGATTTGAACCTGGATCCTACTGTCCAAGTTTCACCTACACTTAACACTTTTCTTTCTAGGAGAGAAAATGCTATCTGATTTCATGACTTAACTGTATGCTCTTTGGAAACAGCTACCTTTCCTCATCTACATCTTTCTGCTTGCAGTGCCTACCAAGTCCTTTGCACATAGCTGAATTATTAGTATCCAAATGATTTTATTATGTCAAGTTGGAAATTACTTGACTTTAGCTTCAATTTTTGCTCGTTTTAAAATATATGTGTTTATGTTTTAATAGCAAAGTAGCATGTCTGTGTGTGTATATATATATGTGTGTACTCGATAAATAAGCAGATGAAGAGCATGTCATATATCTTCAATTTGATCCTATAGATTCACTTTCTACCCATCTCCAAAATGTTCTCCACCTGGTAACTGCCTGTTTGGGTTATATTACCAGATTCCTCCTACGCCCTTCTGGCTTCTATGTGGGTTTGGCTAATGGGGCACATCAGCAGGAGATAGGAGAAAGGTTCCAGGCACCCACATGTGGAAAACTGAGGTAAAAATTGTGTATGTGAGGGAGGAGAGTACGTCCTATGGGTGCTATAAGGAAGAAGAAAACCCTTTACAGATATTCTCTAAAATGCCCTACTTCATCACTAGGTATTACTGCAATACGTTGTGAAAATTTCAAAGCTAGTAACAGAGAGACTGTCTGCCTGAAGCCTGCATCAGGATACATGTAAGACAGACCAGTCAAGCAAGGGAAAAGTGACAATTTTCCGTCTATTCTGGGTATCCCACCGTGATGAGCTTAAGTTCCAGGAAGGAAACTGAAGGAGTCTCTTTTACCAAGTTTTGTTGGAGGGGTTTAATAAACTTGTTAAAGAAGCACTGTCCAACATTGAATATACTATCCAAAGACTTCCTCAAAACTAATCTCTGTGTCATAATTGCATACTGTGAAGACATTTATTTTCATTGTCAATCAATTAAAAAATTTATTTCTTAGGTTACCTTTAGAGATCTCAAAATAAAAAGATTCTTGCGAACTCAACAGAGTATATATAACAACATGGAACAAAAACATTAAGGTCAAGGAAGACCATACAAACAACTCAGAAAAAAAGCTACATGAAAACTACCCTAAATTAATTCAAGTATTCTCTAAGACATATAAAAATATGGGAGAGGAGCAGGGGTAATCAGAAACAGAAGTTTTGTGATGATGGTAACAAGGAGCATAGGTGAAGGTCTTATGAACTGGTGGAGGACCCTTAATCCCTGAGACCCATGAGTCTGGATTAGGGGCAAAAGACTGGCATAGAGATGCCCTGCATCATTTCTTGCTGTGGAAAACCAGAGAAGATCTGGATACCACATACAAGTATCTGGAGAACCACCACATCAGGAAAAAGACACACACACACGGGAGGAAACAGCCATAGACAATTGTAACTGGGCATTCCCCATGGCTCTCATTTTAGACAGGACCAATTATGACAATCTAGTTTACTCTCTAATAGCAGTGATGAATGCCAACTTGAAATAGTTGTTAATGGCTACCTGGAAGAGGAACTCGATACCAGAAAGCCTGTCCAGGCCAGTGGGAAGAGTGTCATTCTGGATTAGGGACACCTGCCAAGACTAAAAAGCAGGTCTTTGGTGGTGTTTTCCCTTGATAAACATGACATAGTATTTCAATATATTAACTGCCAGGGAAAGGGGAAGGATTTCATTTAAATGTGTGGATATGTCATTACTTTGCTCTTGAAATTCATTCAGATAGAGTTTTTGATAAACCTCTCCAAGCAGTGGCTCTTCTATTGCAGTCCCTGTCCCACCAGGAGCTCTCTCTGTGCCCACCTAGTAGGCATCTTCACTCTTACATACTGTTCCTTTCCCAGACTTGTGGTTTTATTTGACACCTAAATGGAATGAAAGAGGTAAAAGAAAGAGAAGGTAACTGCAAGGATGAGAAAGGAAGAAAGAAGGTGTGCAATACACATGTATCTAAGATAAACGCTTTCACATAATATCTCATTTTATTATTTCCACTATATTTATGCAATATTATAGTGTTTTTCAAAAATGACAAAATTAAAGATGAGATAACTTATCTATCATTCCCAAGATCAATGGGTTCACAAATGAGAGCTCAGGAACTAGAACTCATTTGTTGTGTTATTTCCCCCTATGATTCCACAGCCAACATTTTTTCTCCTTTATTATATTGCCACATTTTTTACATTCAATATGACCTCCTCCTCCTCCTTTTTCACTCCTCATTTCACCCAAGCTCCACTTTTGCAAATTAAGGTGATGTGAGAAAATGTTGGGCAAGCTTCAGATTGGAAGTGAGACTGATATGGTTTGGCCCTATGCCTCCACCCAAATCTCATCTTGAATTACACTTCCGTAATTCCCATGTGTTGTGAGAGGGAGCCAGTGGGAGATAACTGAATCCTGGGGGCAGTTTCCTGCATACTGTTCTCGTGGTAGTGAATAAATCTCACAAAATCTGATGGTTTTATAAGGGGTTTCCACTTTTGCTTCTCTCTCATTCTCTCTTGCGTCTGCTATGTAAGAAGTGCCGTTTGCCTTCTGCCATGATTGTGAGGCCTCCCCAGCATATGGAACTGTGAATCCATTAAACCTATTTTTCTTCCCAGTCTCAGGTATGTCTTATCAGCGGCATGAAAATAGACTAATACAAAGACTTAGCTTGTAATTCAAGGGTGTACTATCTTAGTCCTTTATCCTTTCACCCTGATGGGAACCATTGATGTTCAGATTCCATACAAGTATGTCTGAAGTACTACAAATCAGTATGAAAAGACATTACATTGACATCCAACCAGATTCAATAATTAATAAAAATGGGGGCTCTATTAATAAAGGCAGAACATTTAAAATGGGAAAAAGAGTAAGTTCTACCTTCTTCCCTACAGGTCTGGCCAGGCCTGAGAATGATGTTAAGAATCTCTCTTTAAGATGAAAAGAGACAAATTAGCATCTAGTGAAAAATGACCAGGTGAGTTAAGACTTGGAAGCCATGTTACATATGAGAAAAATAATATTATAATAATAATAAACGGCCTGGGGATTTTTAAGCTATAAGAGAGATGTCATGAAAATTAAAAATAAGTATCTTAAAGTAAAGGGACTAATGTGGGAGAGGTAATCGACTTGTTATGTTAAACCAAAGGGTATACCATGAAATAATGGGATGAGGACACAAACATACTAAGGTGTCTGAGAAATTTAAAGATCCTTCCTTAAGTAGAGAGCTCCCTGTCCCCATAGACAGTCAAGTAGAGACGGAACTAACATTCAACCATCCTATTGCAGAAGGGAATTTAAGCATCAGAAGGTAGTTGCACTAGATAACCTGTAGATGTTTCTTTCAACACTGAGCTTCTCGGGTTCTTTACGGTCCTTACTACCTTTATGACTTGTTGTTGCAGGAATTCTTCCCAGCATAGGGTTGGAAAAATTGCTTATTTATATCCACTGTCAATTACTTAGGAGCATCCTGCACACAGTACTTGCCCAATAATTGGTTTTTTTTTTAAGTCAAAATGCTAAAGTTCCCTGCATGAGGCACAAATGTTCTATATAGAATATAGTACATAAACTTTCAGGGAAAAAGAGTCACTTAGTTACATGGCAGCAGAATGAGCTCTCCAGTGGGACTCTATCCAGCTGAGTTGTGACCACCTGCCAGTCATAGGTGATAATGTGCTGTTATTCACAAAAAGACCACAAACCTAGTGAGTTTCTCAGCATGCCAAGAACCTGGTAAATTAGTTCTGAATATTGAGGACTTGCATTTCCTTCATTTGCCTATCACTTAAACCTTCTTCTGTCACACTGTAAAACTAGGAGAAAAAATACACTTTCTCCAGTATCTCAGTTCCCACTGAGCTGAGATCAGAGAGAAAAGTGAATAGCAAGGTGAGGGAAAATGATGCTTAAAACAGAAATCTGAATGTAGCAGGAGAAGGAAAAACCAGTTCATCCCAATTTAAAAATTTCTTTAACGTGTAATTTCCTTCTTTTTACTTGCAGGCAGTTTTCTGAAGGTGCACAATTAGCTTCCAGGGTAAATGTAAAGCTTGAAGCTGCAGTTCTGCACTGAAGCTACTGTTATTGTGGCATAAATTAAATAAGGGAAAATGGAGATTGATTTGTTTTTCTCCTGGAATAAAACCCCAGTGCTCCTCCAAGGTTGTGTAAAAGGCTGAGGAATCTGTAGTACAAATACTTTAATTAGCTGACAGCATGTGGGATGAATTACATTTCATTTGTTTAAGATGCTTGTATAATAAAGGATTTGTTCCATTTTTTACACTGTAATGGATGGAGGAGGGGGATATCTTAGAAATTTGTTCATTTAAAGCAATAATTGCAACATTGTACTGCAAAGTGGAATATGACATGAAGAACGCTGTAGAGAAAGGGTGTAGGAGCCTTCAGATTCTGCGGATTCTCTGTACCTTTGCCCTTCTGCCTGGTTATGAAGCTCACATCTCACCATCTAACAGCTCGAGAACTTCTGGCCCCACCTTTGGCCCTCGCCATCTTTTGCTGGCAAGAACGTAACAGCCTCTTAATTGGTCTCTCCGCCTTAGGTTTTATGTTTCTACGTCCGTTCTCCTTCCTTCACTCTATAGGCAGAGTGTTCCATCAATAATGATAATAAGACTGGGCTCTTCCCTATTTAAAAACTATTCAGTACTACCCTACATGATAAACTCCAGGATCTTTCACGTGGACTTGAAATGCTCTATCTGGATCTCCAGCCTCAGCCCATGTCACTCCTTTACTTGCACATTAGGCTTCATTGACACCTAACTACCGGAAATCAGATGAAATCATATTCTTTCTCTCTGAATTTGTCATGCCATCCAACCTCCCTCCATGAGCCCTCCTGCCTCCTGTGTGGACAAGCTGCACTTCAACAATGCCTCCATATGACCCTGTAAGTACTGTACCAAAGTATTTCTACCATGGCATGAAAAGTGTACATTCATGTGTTCACTCCCCATCAGATGGTGAGTTCCTTGAGGATAGTTTTCAATTTATAATCATCTTCATGTTCCTAGTCGGTAGTACAGGACAGAACAGGTGTTTATTAAATGCTTATTCAATGAGTACATGAAAATATATTCCTTCTATTACTTCAACAGGATTACAGTAAAAGTAATGTTTTACCAAATATTCAAGTGAGGCAGGTGTAAACAAGTCACATACTAAAATGTGGCAAATGTTTGCAAGATAAAATGCCACTAAGAATTAAATTGCTGAGTAAGAGACTTGGGTACTAATTATCCAATATAATCACATGTGCTTAACATTTCACTGAATTGTAGCTATCATCCAAAATGCTTCTTTGCCCTACCTAGATGCTGGTTTAGAGAAACTGACCGTTTATCTATGAATATTTAAGGAGGAGGAAGGTGCCTTGCACTACCAGATCTGACTCTAGCTCCTAGCCTCACAAACACCATCAGGCATAGACACAGCCTGGGGATCGTGTCAAAACGGAGATTCTGAGTCCGTAGTTCTGGTGCATTATTTGGGACTTTGTGAATCGAGCAAACTCCCTGGTAATGATGGTGTTGATGCTGCTGGTCCTCGGATCTTACTTTCAGTGGCAAGGACTGCAAGCACTTTAACTTCATGCAGTGTAAGGTGGCTTTCAGGGAACTGAACACCAAAGTATCTATTGCTGTGCATATAACTATACTGAAAGTTTCTTTCATCCTATGTGAGCATCTAAGTGGATTTAAGTTAATTTGTGAACTCATTATTTGATGATCAAGTATTTTTTTAATGATTAAACTAAATTCTAAATATTTCAGGCAGGGATTTTTTCCTCATAAAAACTTCAGAAATTTTCATCTTGTTATTTTATTTTTATTGTTTTATGTTACATTGTTTTGTATTGTCATTTTTGGCACCAAGCCAAGCTTCCTGACCTGTGAGCCACAGAAGAGGCCTCCCTAGACTTAAAAGTCATATAGACCAACCACCAAAAACCAGTCCTGGCAATGTTTTGAGAAAAGTCATGTTCAATATAGAAACATAAGAGGAAATGACCAAAAAATAATAATATGCAAGACAATTAAAAAATTCACAAAGATTTTTAAAAAACTTTGAAAAACCTAAACCAGATATAGATCAATCAAGAGAAAAAAAAATTATTGAAAAGGTCTAAGAAGCAAGTAAAATCAAAATGTTGTTTAGAAGGTCGGTGCTTTAAGAGAAAAAAATACTCAAAATTAAATATGTGAGGACAGAGGCCCCCCAAAAATAAAAACAAATTGAGTGAGCTAACCTTCAACTATCTTGTTTTAACTTTTATTTTATGTTCAGGGGTATATGTGCATGTTTGTTACATAGGTAAACTTGTGTTATAGGGGTTTGTTATACAGATTATTTCATCATCCAGGTATTAAACCATTAGTTATTTTTCTGATCTTCTCCCTCCTCCCACCTTCCACTCTCCAGTAGGCCCCAATTTCTGTATTTCCCCTCTCTGTGTCCATATGTTCTCATCATTTAGCTTCCACTTGTAACTGAGAACATGCAGTATTTGGTTTTCTGTTCCTGCAATAGTTCACTTATGATAATGGCCTCCAGCTCAACACATATTCCTGAAAAGGAAATGATCTCATTCTTTTTTATGGCTGCATAATATTCCATGGTGTATATGTACCACATTTTCTTTATCCAGTCTACCACTGATGGGCATTTAGGTTGATTCCATGTCTTTGCTACTATGAATAGTGCTGTAATGAACATACACGTGCCTGTGTCTTTATAATAGAACAATTTATATTCTGTTGGGTATACACTCAGTAATGGGATTGCTGGGTCAAATGGCAGTTCTGTTTTTAGGTCTTTGAGGAAAGGCCACACTGTTTTCCGCAATGGCTGAACTCATTTACACTCTCACCAATAGTGTATAAGAATTCCATTTTCTCCACCGCCTTGCCAGCACGTTTTATTTTTATTTTATTTTTTATTTTTTGACTGTTTAACAGCCATTTGATTAGGGTGAGATGGTATCTCATTGCAGTTTTGATTTGCATTTCTCTAATGAACAGTGATGTTGAGTTTTTTTCATATGATTGTTGGCTGCATAAATGTCTTTTTTTGAAAAGTGTTTCTCTCCTTTGCTCACTTTTTTGGTAACCCTCAACTTTCATAGATGTTAGAAACATAGAAAATATTCCTGCACAATAGAAAAATAATCACAGTGGTTGCATATGTTGCATGACTACCATCAGGCACAGAAGCTTTTTAAAGTACATTTTGTACCTTATCTCACTTAATTCTCTTGACAACCTTTTGGGGTAGGTACTATTATTAAGGCCAGGTGACTAGAAAGCAATAAAATTAAAATGCTATTCAACAAGTTCTTAAAACCTCAAAGGAGTAAGAATCACTTTTTTCTTTAAATAGTCCTTTCTGGAATTCCGTAATGAAAATAAGAATCATTCATTTTAATAACATTTATTGAGCCAATAACCAGAAAGCACAGTAATAAGGCTATTACATGTATTATTTAATTTTCATAGCAAACCTATGAGTTAAAAATTACTATTATTTTTATTTTACTGATGAGGGAACTCAAGTTTAGAGAGGTCGAGTACCTGTCCACTCAAACAGTAAGAAACAGAACCAAGACTCAATGTCCTCCTTATGTCAGTTAGGTTGTTTACAGTTTTATAATATATTTTTAAAGGCTATATTCTTTAAAAAATAGTGTACATCCTTTAAAAATTCGTGCATATCCTGGTGTGCAAAAGTTTCCTTAGGTAAATAGCGATAAGAGGCACTGACAGATCACAGGAAATACCCATGTTCAACTTTACTATGAAATGCCAATCTGCATTCCACAGAAGTGTTACAATTTATACCCTCATCAAAAGTGAACGGGAGTTTCTGTGGCTCCACATTCTTGCCAGCACCTCATATATTCTAATAGTTTAATTTTCTCTAATTTTGTAGTTTTAATTTTCTTTCCCCTGGTTAATGAGATTTAATATCTTTCAAATATTAATAGAACATTATTGTTTTGTCATCTTTGAGGTTTGTGCTCATTGATTTTTTTCATTTTTCTATTGGGTTTTTTTTTTTTTTTTTTGAGTGACAGAAGTATCTAGATATACGACACACTAATCCTTTGTTGTTTACATGTATTGCAAATATCTCCTCCGAGTTTGTAGCATTTTTTATTCACTCTGTTTATGGTATCTTTTAGGAAAGATAAATCATTGGCTATTTTCCTTTATGCTTTGTGCTTTTTGTATCTATTTAAAGAAATCTTTCTCTACTAAAAGGTCCATCAGTTGCAAGGTTTTCTTCTAAACATATTATAATTTTCCCTTTTATCTTCCTGAATTTGGTTTGCATGTGGATGTGAAGTAGAGATCTGTGATACATATTTTCAGAGCCCCATCCATGCTCCTTAGGCCCTCCCAAATCTCTCCCAGAGCTCACCCAGGGCTTTAGGGAAGAAGAGTTCTACATTTGGTTTTCTACCTTAGGCATTTGATTGAGGGTATTCTCTGGCTACTGAAGCAGGCTTGGCCCACACACAGAACTGTCTAAAAAAGGACCAAAGTCCCAAGAGCGACTTCAGCCTAAGAAAGAAAAGTATCTCAACTTCTTCCTATGTATAAAGTTCCCCACAATCACAACCTCCTTCACCACAATGATAACCAACTTTTAACATGCATTTCTTCACCCCTGAATGAGACAGTTGGAAGGTACTTTCTACAGTGTCTGTGACATTCACAGTAGACTTGAGCCCTTGTTCCCACAGTGATAGCCAACTTATTAACATATATTTTATTATCTTTCCCTCCTCTAATTTATTTCCTCACTCACTGACTTGCTTCCTGAGATCACCTCCCAAATAAATACTTTTATTTGAATCCTTGGTTCAATTTCAGTTATTGCAGTAACCCAAAATGTTCTAGAAAGCAAACCTTCAGGATGAGATACTATAACTAGGTTACTTACCAGTCAGATGGCAAAGGGTTTCCAATGCTATAATAAATGGGATGGTAATGAACACTTCTATTCTTTAGTATCACTCTACTGAGAATCTCACCTATGGTGGACTGGGAGGAAGCACAGGTAAAAGAGGAAACACTAACATATACATATTTCCATATATATACACTATATATGCAAAATATATATATGCAGTCTACAGAAGTTCTACAATTTACACACACACATGTGTTTATGTGTATCGTGAGGGTAGAAAGGTTGGCTGGGTTTTTTCAACTATATTGGAAGGATGAAAACAAACAGGCTCATGTCTCCCAAATATTAGCTTAGGGCCTGCTATGAAAGCAGAAGGCCTCTATTGTGTCTTTAAAGAGACTCTTATCTCCAGCAGCCAGAAGGCAGAATATGCTCAAAGTCGGGATTAATATTTGATTGTAAGGATGGTAGGAGTTAAGAAGAAGCTGAATTAATAGGCACTGCAAGTCTTCTATGTCAAAAATAGAGTCCTGATAAGGCAAGTCTCAGAGGGAGATATCTGAGCTCTCAGATTGCTGTGAGCGCTGTGGGCCAGCAGAAGAAGACACCGCTTCCTTGCTAGAGAAGAGCAGATTCCGTAACTTGAAAACCACAGAAAGCTGATGATTCACAAGATGAGTCTGTTCTCCTCAATGCAAACAATTAAATAAAATTCAGCGATATAGTAAATTCAATGTCTCACCTTGTTGATTATATCTAGGTTCCTGGAGCCAGTCCAGATACACTGCTACACTTGGAAACAATGCTTCCACATCAGTAGCTCTCAAAATGTGGTCTACAAATCCCTACAGATCTCACAAACCTTTCTGGGAGTCCACAAGGTCAAATGATTTTCAAACTAAGACGCTATTTGCCTATTCTGTGCTTGGGTGACATTTCCACTGAGAGTACCAAAGCAACGGTGTATTCAGTTTCTGGTGCCTTAGCAAAAAAGTTAAAGCAATGGCACCACACTGTACTAATATTCTTCATTGCCAATTTTTAAAGTCAGTTTTTCTAGGGCTTTACTTGATGAAGCAGTCAAAATCATTATTAATTTTTAAAATTGATCCTTGGGAATATGTCTTTTTAATATTCAATGTGACAAAATAAGAAGTATGCATAGAGCTTTAACGGCGTAGCAAAGCATGAGAGTTGTATCAAGGGAAAGCACTTCTGAAATTATTTCAAAATTATTTCCATAAAGGGGCTGAGTAAACCCCTTTAATGGAACAACGTTTTGCCTTGAAATAACAACTGACAGGCATAGAGTGGTTATTCAGGCTTGGCTATTTGGCAGTCATTTTCCCAAAAATGAACGAATAAGCCTGTCAAGTCCAAGAAAACAACTGATAAATTGTCACCAATGATGAAATTGGAGGCTTCAGGTAAAAATTAGAACTGTGGCAAGTTTCTATGTTACACCTTGAATTTGACCCACTTCCCAGTACTTAAAGACTTTTTAATGAGACCGGTGATTTTATTAAATAATGTGACTTTTAAAATATTGTACAATGGAATACATCAACATTTCGAAGATCTGCATAACTCAGTGAGCTAATATTTTCCAAATGATCAATGTGTGATGTTACAAGACCATGCATAGCTAAAGAGTTTATTTAAGGTGCAAGATAGGCCAGTGAATTTTAATCCAGCAGAAGATGAAAAGTTCATGGAAATTATTTCAGATGCCATATCACAGCTGTACTTGAAGAAACTACTACTTGCCAAGTTTTTGTGTAGTATTGAAGAATATTCACAACTATCTGATAAGGCTATTACAGCATTCTTCCCTTTTCCAACTACGTATTTTGTGAAGCTTCATTTTCTACATACACGACAGCCAAAACAGCATTTAAGTACAGACTGAATCCAAAAACAGAAAACTCTATCTTCTGTTGTGTTTCATATCAAAAGACTTGCAAAATGTAAATGAACGCCACTATTCTCACTTCTATTTTATACTTTAAAAAATTCATAAAAATATATTAGATGTATTAACCTGTAATTTTGTTATTTTAAAATGAATTAACACAAATATACTTTAACATTTCTCAGTTTAATTTCTAATATGATAAAGTTTCTCAGTTTGATTTCTCAGTAAAATTTCTCAGTTTAATTTCTAATATAGTCAGGGGGTGACGAGCGGAGGGAAGAGCATCAGGACAAATAGCTAATGCATGTGGGGTTTAAAACCTAGGTGACAGGTTGACAGGTGCAGCAAACCACCACGGCACACGTATACCTGTGTAACAAACCTGCACAGTCAGCACATGTATCCTAGAACTTAAAGTAAAATAAATTTTTTAATTTATAAAAATATATTAGATATGTTAACCTGTAATTGGCTTATTTTGTCATTTTAAAATGAATTACGACAAACGTATTTTAATATTTTCGTTTAATTTCCAATGTGGTAAATATTGGTAGGCATATCCCACATAGGCAAAAACTATTCAGAGTTCTCAGACATTGTGAGAGTGCAAATGGATCTCAAGACCAAATAGTTTTGAGAACTATTAGCTTTTAGTAAATAAAGTGTAGGTGCTGAAAGTACAAAAGAAGGAGTTAGAAAAACTCAGAGAGGAGGTATCCTTACTAAAATGGATTTGTTATAGAAAATCCATTTCAGAAAATCACCAGTTCCCTATGTGTCCTGGGAGGGAGCAGAGGACACTAGAATGTATTAAAGTAATAAAAAATGCACAAATTGGGGAGGCACAGTCTGTCCCCTGTGGGCTTGAATGAATGACAGAAGACACTATTATAAACTAGGCTCCCTAGTGTCAATATGGATAGAATCCCAGAACAGCAAAGTCCAAATTATGATACAAAGCAGTCAGAGGAAAGGTGGAGATGATTATGCTAATGGACAGCAGAAGAGAATGGCAACCATGCCTCCTAACCCATCGGGATCTTCACTATGGCTGAAATACCATGGTATTCACAGGATTGAAACCGATGGAAAACAATTAGAATATTGCTTGACTTATGTAATTTTTTTAAATGCTTTGAGATGGAAAGCAGAAGGCTGATGTCAATTGATGCAATGTAAAAATCACAAGCTCTGTTTCCGGACTTGAGCCAGTTCTCAGACACAGAGTCCATCAATTGAAGCAGAGGTCAGACACTCTTAAGAAAGGACCTGCATCCCCACAGGAGTATGTACAAAATATTCCCCCAATCCTTACCCAAAAGGACTTACATGCATTTACACAGGTAACACTGGGAAAAAAAGGAATGCACAGATCTTTTGAGAGCTATTGAATACAGGGTTTGAGGTGACAGCAATACCAGGAGTCCAAAAATGCCAGCATTCTCTGTAATTAGACAGGGGCCAAATGGAGAATGTGATAAATGGAGTCCTGGACCAAATATATATAAATCTACCACACACTGGGTCGAACTGGTCTGCAGATCACTCTTTGTTCACTTCCCCAGTGCCTGGATGAGATAAATATATTTAGGAGCTAATAGAACCCTCAACTGATTTTCCAACCTGTGGAGTAAGAGCCTTTTAACAGAAAAGGCCAAACCGAAGCAATTGAAACTGCATTACCCTAGTCAAGATACTCAGTTGTAAGCAATATCATAACCGAGCTAGGATTTCATAAAAATAGTGCAACCCTTGAAGATTTAAAGAAGGTAGGGATGATAGTCTTCAACATATATCCCCATTTAACTCACTAGTATGGCCCTGCAAAAAACAGATGGATATGGCAGATGGTGATAGACCACAGTAAATTTAACAAATGGTAACCCCAATCATACGTGCTGTGCTAAAGATAGTATCTTTACTAGAGCAGATAAACACAGCCTCTGGTTTCTGGAAGCAATTAATTTCCTCAGTGTGTTCTTTTTAATATCCGTCAGGACGGAGAATCAGAAAGTTTGCATATACCCTGCAGAGGCCCTGGTTCCCGCAGGTGTAACATTTCTATCAGAGTTATAGTGAGTATTCAAGTAAACTTAAAACTATGACTGCCATCTGATCGTTGTGGACTTCTTGTGTCATTGAACCAACAGGTAAAAGAAAAAGCAGTTATTATACTCATATAGTAACCTAGCCAGTAAATATGAAGTAAATATAAGAAGCAAGGATTTCTACTTCGTATTAGACGCAAAGAGAAATATATCAAAAACTCTGAGGATTCTCTGGTGTGTCTCTTGGTTCTTACATGTCTGGTGATAGTAGTAAATGAGAAACTGTAGAAAATGAGATTGACAAGGGCGAGGTAACTAGAGGTCAGACCCTGAAGGGATGAAGGTCTCTTCCGCTCTACTGGACAACCAAAGTGCAAAAGCGGAAATATTAGATGAGAATAAGGGAGAGGAGATAATGAATATTAATTTCATTCTCACAACTGACTCCATGAAAGTAACCATATCTTGTCTCACTGCATTCCTGGGGACCTTTTTCTAAGATTGTAAAATATCAACACCAAGAAGAATCAAAGACAGAACATAGTGGATTTAAAGTGAAGCACAAAGGGAACTGAGTATTAAAATGATGCATTGCAGTGCTATAGGAGCCCTGCTCATATCCATTTTTCCTACCCAAAAGGTCCCATGCAGCTATATTGAACAATTTTTGTATATACCAACAATGGCATACCTCAGGTGTCTGCATCTCTATGTCTGAGATTTTTCTCTGACCGTGGAAACATATTCAGCCTGTGCAAGCAAGCAGGACAGAAATTTCAGAGAAGTCGTGAATGACCTGATGTGGTTCTAAAGATGATCACAAATTCTTTAATACTCCTATCATCAAGAGGTAGAGTGTATTCCCTTGCCCCTTGTATCTGAACTGGCTTTGATGATGTATTTGAAGTGGAAGTGACAATGCATGACTTCTGAGGCTAGGTTAGCAATGCCTATGCAGATTCCACCTTTTTCCTCGAGATTAGACTTCCAGGATAGGAGGACGCTCAAGTCATATGGAAATATGACAAATGGGTGTTCTGGTTGCCAGTTTCCACTGACCCCAACCTCTGGTTCACCCTCAATCAAATGGCAAATATGATGAAAGAAGCCTCCAGGTGATTCTGACCCCTTTTTCTCAAGTCACCCTCAGTCATTTGAGTCCTCTTAGTTAAGTCTCCAAGCACTGTGAAGCAGAGACAAGCTATCCCCACTATGCCCTGTCCAAATTCCTGCTGATAGAGCCATGAGTCTAATAAAGTGAGCTTTTTATTTAATGCTACTAAATCTTAGGGTAGTTTGTTTCAAGCAATCAATAACCAGAGTCTACCCCGAGGAATAACATTCAACTCATGAAGGATAGGAGTTGGTCATTTAATATCTCGGCTTCTTTATCCTTTACATTTTGACATGTGTTCTATAAAGTGTCTCTGGGTCCTATCAGAAGCATTGAGTCCCCATTGCTTACAGAAGCAAATGACTCATAAACACACCCTTCATTTGCTTTCCTCTCTTCCCTGTCCTACTTTCCCAATCTCTGACTCTGCTTCCTCAGATTAATCTCTCAGATAAATAACTTGCACCCAAATCCTTGTCTCCACGTCTGCTTTTGCATAAACCAAAACTAAGAGTGGATCCAATTTTTTCTTGTTGTTTTCTGGCTATGCTTCTAAATGGACGATAAATGTACCCTATACCATTTGTTAAAAACTCATCATCTCCCTTCTGACCAGTAGTATCACTTCTGTTCCCAAATCAACCACCTCTCTATAATTAAGTCTCCTTCTGTGACATCTATTTTATTCCACTGATCTATCTGTCACTGCACCAATATTAAACTTCCCTATCTGTTAGGGTCAGTCTTCTCATCTCTCCTCTTATTCAAGAGAATAAGCAAATATTCATATTTACATATAAATTTTACAATAAGTTAGTCAAGTTATACAAAAGTACATATTGGGGTATCTATTGGGAGGGAGTTTTTAAAAAATGTACACATGTTAAAACCATCACATTGTGCTTTGCCAATCTATGGACATAATATACCTCATATTCAGATTTTCTAAAATGTCAAGAAAGATTTACAGTTTTTTTTTCACAAAATCTTAGAGGTTATTTTTAGGTTTATTCTGAGTACATTAAATGAGTTGGTGCTTCTTTCAAATGATATATTTTAAAGATTCTCATTTTCTATTTTTGTTTTTGATATAGAAATATAACTTATTTTTGCATAACAAACATTTGAAAACAATCTTTCTTCTCTCATTGGTAGCTTCTTTCAGATTTTCTAAGTACAGAATCATATCATTTGTGTGTTAATCAAGATCTCAGCAGGATGTAAATGGCACCCTAAGACAGGGTAATTGAGGAGAACTTTTTAAAAAGTTTACAAAGTGGGGCAAGGCTTAAGAAAATCAAAAATTCATAATGCAAAAAGCAGAGTTAGTAACCTAGGGACCTGGGTAGGTGGTTGATTTGGGAATAGAAATTGTACCACTGGTCACTAGACCCGAAGGGACACAGAAGGGGACTAGTTACCTAAATTTCAAAAAAACAACGAGGGGGAGGGCCACCTGGCAGGATTCATGGCCTTTGTTAGAGGCACAAAGGGAGGAAACCAAGAAAACACATATCCCTACCTTCTCTCCCCACTAACCCTCTAATATCATACTGGCATGTCATTTTGGCTAAATTCAAATAAATGTCAGAAAATAAACACATTGATACAATTCATTCAGACCAGTCTTCTGAAGCACAGAATAAAACAGAGTGGGTGGATGAGGATGCAAAGGGGAAAATGGAAGGTAATCAGCACAATTTGCAAAGATTGACAATTTTATTTCTCCTCTCCCAGTCCTTGTCCTTCAGATGCAAATTGTTAGTTAATATGCCTATTATGATTTATAGCTTTGAGGAATAATTGACCAATACAAATTGTGTATACACACAGTATGCAACATGATGATTTAATATATACATACACACTGTGAAATGATTATTCCAATCATTAACACATCTGTCACCATCCTTAGTTATCACTGTGCATGTCTGTGTATGTGTTGAGGGGGTGGTAAAGACACTTAAGATCTAGTGTCTTGGCAAATTTCAAGTATTTGTACAGTATTATTCACTATAGTCACCATGCTGTACATTAGATCTCCCGAACTCATTCATTTCATTATATAACTGAAAATTTATACCCTTTGAGCAATATCTCCCCTACTCTCCCACCCCTACTTCCTGGCAGCTATCATTCTATTCTGTTTCTATGAGGTTTTTTTAGATTCCACATATGAATGAGATCATACACTATTTGTCTTTCTGTGTCTGGCTTGTTTCACCTAGCCTAATATCCTTCAAGTCCATTCATGTTGTTGCAAATGGCAAGATTTACTTCTTTTTAGGGCTGAATAATATTTGTGGGTTTGTGTGTGTATTACACTTTCTCTATCCATTCATCCATCTATGGACACTTAGGTTATTTCCATTTCTTGGCTATTGTGAACAATGTTATAATGAAAATAGAGGAACAGGATCTCTCTGAGATGCTGATTTCATTTCCATCATATAAATACTCAGAAGTAAGGTTGCTGGATTGTATAGTAGTTTTATTTATTTTTAGGAGCCTCCATACTGTTTTCCATAATGGCTAATACAGTGCATGACAGTATACTGTACAGGCTTCTCCTCTTCTCCTCACCTTTGCCAATACTTGTTATCTCTCATCTTCTTGATAATAGCCATCCTAACAAGTGTGAGGCAATATCTCGTTGTGGTTTTGATTTTCATATTCCTGATAATAAGATGCTGAGCACCTTTTCATATACCTGTTGGCCATTTGTATGTCTTTGTAAGAATGTCTATTCATGTCCTTTGCCCATTATTTAATTAAGTTATTTCTTTGTCTACTATTGAGTTTATGAGATGCCCAAGTTTTGACGGGAGAAATGATGCCACCAAAATGAATATTATATGCATATGTATGTGTGTGTATATAAATACACATTTCTGTACATATGTATTTAATAAAAACTTCCCAAATGTAATATATTTAAATCAACCGAATCTGACATCATGTACCCTTAGATACTAAGAGAAAACTATAGTCCCCATAGAAATCTTAGAAGTATTCCTAGGGAAGTTAACCCACAAAGTTAAGAACTGGTCAATTTAATATTAAAATTTGGAAAAAGACTAATACAATTCAGCACACAATAATCTATCCCTGAAAGATTCAAAGATCATAAGCGGCAGTCATTTGGCAGTGTAAAAATTAAATCATGCCACTAACAATTGAGTTTCCATTTTTAGGAAACTTTGAGACCTCATAAAAAATGTACAAGTTATACAAGTTTTCTGTTCAATTTTAGACCCTTATGACAATACCATAGGGAGGTTTGGAATATTCCAGGGCTGTTAGGTAGTAAAATAGTTGATCTCCCTCCAAAATACCTAAAAGCTTAAGATTAATCTTAGAGGAAGTGTCACAGGTGGTCTACCAGGATCAAAATGATTCTATGTCTTTATCAATGACTTGGTAAAGACTTTGAAAAATATATTCATCAAATTGCTAATGTTCTTAAATTAAGAATTAATCAGGTTTAAAAAGACTTAATACACTTTAATCTTGAAAAAATTGGGGAAAATATTTTTGAAAAAGCGGATGTTTAATAGTTACAAACATAATATTGTCCGCTCATATATATACACACACATATATATACACATATACACACATACACACACATTCATGTATATACATATATACATATAGATATAACACATGAGGAAAATGATGAGGCACAAGAATAAAAGGAAATTTCCAGGGGCTCAACTTATTTTTCTCCTATAATGCACAGTGTGGGTATAGTTGAGTATGTATTTTTATAAAGCACACGGAGAATCAGGATTGAGGAAAAAAGACATTGTTTATTAGAGAAAAGGCAACTGGAAAGATCGTCAGGAAATTTTATGGAAAACTTTCAGATAGAAATAAGCGGGGTTTCCAGAAAGTACTACAGTAAGTCAGCTCAGAGAAATGGACAGACTTGTGGACTCTAAAGTTCATCTATCTTAATTCAAATCACATTTCCACTAGCACTGCCATCTCACCTCAGAAAGACTACTTATTTTCTTGAAGTTTCAGTTTCCTTATCTGTAAAGCGGTGATAACAAATTTAGCTATATTGCAACACTGTTATAAGGGAATGAATGGTATAAAAACTGTTAAGAGCTTAGGACATTACCTGGCATCTAGAAAGAGCTATGCTAGAGGAAATCCTCCTAAGAGACAAAGGCTATGAAGCTAGACTCTTACCAGAAACTGAAAGATAGGCAAGTGAGAAATCTTAATCCTATGGGATTAGAGACAGAGAACCATAAATCTGTGGCTCCAGGGAACATTCTAACTAAGCTCCTATGATACATATTGTACCTAACAAGCAGTGGATTAAGGGGCTTCAATTAGGAAGATATGGCCAATTCACAGGAGGCACTAATACATCTCTACATGTCTTTGTAAGGAACATTTTGATAAATTGCTTAGGATGAGGGGCAGAGGTAAATACTTCACTGCCCCCCGACGTCAAACAAAGGGTAGGCCCAAGGAACCACAGATGATAGATGACCAGTAACTTGCCATCAAGGGGATGGGACTGGCAGGTCCACCTATCCATGAAGTGGCTATTTCACTGCATGGGCTGTGCCTATTTGGAGCAGAATTGCTGAAGATAAGACTGAGATCAACCAGGAGCACCATCCTTTTCCTCTGTTTCCTCATAAGTGCATGGCCTTTTCACTTAATAAATGCTGTTCGAACTTGTAAAGATTTGCTTGATAAAATTCCAAATTACTATATTTTTTAGGATACTCTTATGCCTTAGTCTGGCCCTGACCACGTAATACATTTTCCTGGGACTGAATGTGACCCTGTCATATTACCTAGGTTCTTCTGTTAGTTCTGGGCTTTTTCATCCTTTATGAACTGAAGGACTCCTGGAGAAGAAAGGTAGGAAAAGAAACACAAAGAAAGCAAATCAGAATAATTAAAAGTTGCCTCCCTTAAAAGAAATGTAGTAAGAGAAGGGAGAGAAAGAAATAATTCCAGTATTTAGGAACACAGTTTTCATGTGCAGGCTCTTTACTTTCTTATCAATAGAATCTTATCGTCCTCTTGCTCCCTAAAAGTCAAGATCCAGAGTCTGGAAGGGGCTCTTGATAGTTCAATTTTTACCTTCAATGCTGTAAGTCAGAGAATAGTGTCTGGCTAGAAAAAAAAGTAACGGTCTTCCAGCCACCATTCAGACTCCAGGAATAGGGTGATATCCTTCGGGAGCATGTAGCTGCTTCACCAAGAGGACATCATGAAGAGTTTGGGAGGCTCTTGGGGTTGCTTTGGAACAGAATTTCAATCATTCTTTGCATTTGAGCTTTATTTATATTCTCTAACATTCGCCACTCTCCTGTCCTTGGTACTTTTTCATTAGTGGGAATACAATCTGTGTCTGGGCTTATCATGAGTAAAGTAAAGACTTGGTCGTTATTGAACCAAAGCTTAAAACAAACTTCCCTGTGGCTACTCATTAAGTCTTTTTAATAGTGTTTGTTACTTCAAGGTACTAAGTCTACTATTACTAGAAAATTTTAAATCCACACAAAGCTCCTTAACTTCAGCTTTCTTGTTTATAAAATTGAAATTAAGGAACACAAAATAGTTTTGTAAACTCCATTTTGCAAAATACCAACGTTCCTTTTCAGGTGCTTCAAGTACGACAGCACACAGAGAGTCTCCCAGAACACTTCCCCCAAAGCAGCTCTGCCTGTATCGATTTTAAGATGGCATTTAATAATATGATTCCACCGCTTAAAAATAAAGTTTGAAAACATTAGACTGGAAGATCCCTAAAGTTCCTTCCAGTTTAGGTATCTTTTGTTCTATTAATTGGGGACTCTTTAACCAGAGAACAGAAGGCTAAGATGCGACTTGATTCACGTATTCAATAGTTCCCCCCATTTATGAAAGAGAAGCTTATTGGCTTTTTCTAGTGCACAGGGGGGCCAACATGAAAGAAACAGGCTTAGATTAAAAGAGGTACATTTCCATTTGAGTTTAAGGCAAAGACATGACCATCATGATGGTGAACAAGGAAAATGGAGCAGGTATCATCAGCCTGGAAGAATCAGAAAACTTTTCTTCAGCTGTGGAATCAATTATTTTGAGAAGTGCATCCTGGCCACTTGATGAGAGAAGTCAATAACTTTTAAGAAACTGATGAAGGACGGAAATCATTCCTATTTGATTCAAGGATCAATCTAAAATCTAACTGCAGAGGCAGCTCACTGCAGTCTGATCTTTCTGTGGAGTTTATTAATGTTGTCTGGATGCAAATAACATGGGCACGCTTGATTCATATGCAAAACAGATACATAGGTAGTGGTTCTCAACCTTGGCTGCAAATCAAAATTACCTAGAGAGCTTTGAAAAATACTTATGCCTGGGACCCACCCTAGACCATTCAAATGAGAATCTGTATAGGGAGTAACTCTTTGCGGAGGCTACAAATCACAAAAGCATAGGTTTTCATAACCAAGGAAAGAAGTTGCAGTCCGGGCTGGCTTTAGTATTTTGTATAAAAGACCAAGAAACCAGCTGGGAGACAAGTTGCAGAGAATGGTGCTGAAAGTTGTGGGAAGGAGTGTCTGTGTACTGGGAGAAACAAAAATGAAACCAGTGCTGATTTAGTTGATGATCAGGGAAGAGTAGCAGGGAAATAAGAAAATATAGGAAAGGACATCAAAAAAGAGAGAATAGAGTCCTTGGTAAAGTATTAAAAGTATTGTGAAGAAGCTACTTTGTTAGAGGGTGGCAAAGGAGGGGCAGTCAGAACTTAAAGAGAGGGGGAAATGGGAGGAAAGTGGAAAGCAGCTTCACCAGGAAAGAGCCAGGCATGGAATGTTAAATGAGAAGACAGGTGAAGCGAGGAAAAACTGAAGATGAGCCTTGCCTGGCCCAAAGTCAGCGAAGGGAGTGAAAGCTGATGTGAAACAGAGTGCTGCCCAGAGATCAGGTTGACCTCATGTACTGGAGGCAAACAGGCTGCCTTAGGAGTAAGTCAGTGAGTTGAGAGACTTGTTAAAGAAAAAGGGACAGGGACGTGGATGAAGCTGGAAACCATCGTTCTCAGCAAACTAACACAGGAAGAGAAAACCAAACACCACATGTTCTCACTCATAAGTGGGAATTGAACAACGAGAACACTTGGACACAGGGAGGGGAACATCACACACTGGGGCCTGTCGGTGGGTAGAGGGCAAGGGGAGAGATAGCATTAGGAGAAATAACCTAATGTAGATGATGGGTTGATGGGTGCAGCAAACCACCATGGCACGTGTATACCTAAGTAACAAACCTGCACGTTCAGAACATATATCCCAGAACTTAAAGTATAATTTTTAAAAATTAACATAAAAAAAAGAAAAAGAAAAAGGGACAGAGTAAAATGTTTCCTTAGGAACCAAGAACGTGATGCCAAGGAAATAACTAAGGAATAACACCTATTGAGTCACTTGTGTGAAGAGATTCTAATAAGAAAAGACAGATGGTCTAGAAGTGCCAGCTGCTCTGAACTCATCAAGAGAGGAAAAAGGTGGGTGATTTTAAAGACTCCTTAAAGTCTAAGCCCAAGGAAGGAGCAACATTCTCAAGCTTCTAATTTTATTGAGAGATAAATGTGTCCTTGGCAGTTCCTCAAGGAGTTCAAGCTTCTCCTATAACTGGTCTTTGTGAATATGGAAAAATTGATTCATTGGCTCTATTTTCTAGGGAAGATGCTTACCCCATGGTAGCTAAAACTGCTTTTTAATAAAGGGCTTTCATTATTCCTCCTGGAATTTTCTTACAAAACTGGAAATTTATAGGTAGCTTAATGTGGTATGAAGTTATACTAAAGTGGGAATAAATGGACATTTTTAGCTCTGAATTGCCTTCTTCAAAGGGTATTTCCTGAGCCTTCCCTTTAGACACTAGGACATGGAAACAGTGTGGCTTGAATTCAGTCTTGTCTCCTCTGGCCTTGGCTACCTCCTTTTCCTTCCATGTGCCCTGGCAGGTACTTCCATCCATTTGCCCTGAAAGGTACCTCCTGTCACTAACGTGTCAGAGATCAGTGGTTCTTCACTAGTTATATCTATCTGTCTCTTAGCACACTACTATGGACAGATCTCCAGGAAGATTTCTTATCCTGATCTCAAAAAGATGAATTTCAGAACATCCTATAAATCATAGTAGATGTGTACATTAACACAAGCCCGTGCATATGCACCTTCTGGGAAAAAGATCCACAGCTTTCAAGACTCCAATAAACGCTTTTGTGGCTATTGTTTCAAGTGAGTAACAATATCTACAGTTGGCCTGAGAGTCATTCTAGATTCTATTTCATGAAAATTAATGAGGTTGAGCCCCCTATTAGAAAATAAAAGAAAAAGAAACTGAAAGAAGAATGGGACCCATTGACTCTTTATGTGTCTAAGAAAAAAAGACTCCAAGTTTCTGGCAGACATGATACAGGCTTCTTTATGACTTTTCTATACAGGCCTTCCTGAGCTTTTTCTTTCAGAGAGTAAGTTCTTGCTGACCTGGTCACAAGACATTGTCAAAAACATATTTATTTTCTCTTGAAACTTGAGCATGAAATACATAGTTTGTCTCTCTCTATTCAGGGGTTCTGATACTAAAGAGAGGGACTGACAGACAAAATTCAAGTATAATAGGTGAAGAAGAGTAAGTCGAACAGTTAAAAAAAAAAAACTTAAAAGCAATAATTACCACTTAGAACAATGTTCTTCATCTTAATGTTTTGGGGCCATTGTTAGGTAATGTTAAGTATAACTTTGTTTCTTATAATAAATGTTTAGATTTGAAATGGAGATTCTTTTCCTCACAGCATTTTGTCCTCACTTTTCTATGACAGGACAGAGGGAGCTGCGGGAGCAGTGCTAGAAGTGAATGGGGTAGAGACACCCATCAGTGTGTTAAGGAAGCTTTCAAACAGCACAAGCAAATTAGAATACTTAGGGCAGCTCAAATGCTAGGTTACCTATTTTGACTCCTGTCTGAGTCATTACTGTGGTCCAGCACAAACAGTTTTCTTAAGGGTCTGAGATTCCCAAAGTAAGCCAAGTGGAATAGCCATGTTATGGGACTATAGAAAAGAGACTCCTATCCCTAACTCTAAGAATATTCTGTATTAACTAATTTCTGCAGATTTACCCTGAGTTCAATTTACTCATACCAGTAACCATGTGGAAGGTATTCTGGGTAGGTCTTGTAACATGAGGTCCAGTCCATGCTTATTACCTTGATGGAAAGTAGATACTAAATGTGATCCAACAGTATGTCTGCAGAGCTTTCCTTATCTTCTTGGTGACAGATGGTATGATAAAACTATCTTTGTATTCTTAGAACAAACCGTGCTTGGTCACTATGAATAGAGTTGTCCCCCAGTATCTCCAAGAAATTGGGTCCAGAACTCCACAGGGATACCAAAATCTGAAGATGCTCAAGCCCCTCATGTAAAATGGGGTATTTGCATATAGCCTACACACATCCTCCCATATATTTGAAATAATCTCTACATTATTTATAATACCTAATATAATGTGTTATGTAAATAATGGTTACACTGTATGGTTTTTATCTGCATTAATTTTTGTTTTATTGCTATTTTTATTGGGTTTTTTTTGTGAATATTTTTGATCCATGGTTGGTTGAATCCACAGATGTAGAGCCCACAGAAACAGGGCTGACCGTACATTGGCTGGCAAACATACTTTATCTTACCCTGCTGACTGGGTTGCTAATAATGTAAAGCCTCCTCATTTACTTTTGGTCTACCTCAGTTTACCAACTTTTAACTTTTCCAAAGGGAGGAATTTAAAAGCAACATTTTTAAATGTTTTAAATTGTAATCTAGATGTGATATTTAGCATCTTCCTGATTTGGGGGCAAGAATCCAGGCTTACTCTAAACCTGAGAGTGTCTCACATGAGCATTATTTTCCCATTCTCCGTCCCCAGTGCTAACTTCCTTTCTGTAATTTTCCATCTTTCTCCCTCAGGCCTCAACCTTTCTTAAGATTCTCCCCTCAGGATAAGAAATCTGTATCTTCAGTCTCTTCTTGAGTGCTAATAATTATGCTTTAGGCATAGTCAATGAAGTTCATGTCTCTGGTTTCTGCTTGAACTGCTGTGGTGGAAGTTTAAGGGTGGTCCCAGGAGGTGTTTCAACTCCATTTCTACATCCCAATTATGGCTTCAATAATTCGTGCCTAATGTTTTAAAGGCAAATATGTTACTACTTTAATTTTGTTGACGATGCAATCTAGACTCAAATGTAGAGTCTTCTTACAAATAACTTTGGTTCTTCACCCCAGGATGAAAGGCTCACTTTGGGGACTGATGACTGCTATAAAAGTCATGCATTCACAGACATATCTTTACCTGAACCTTCTGGAATAAATAGGATGGCTCATGTAGGCTCTGACACCAAAGTGTACTCTTCCACAGCAGTGTGTAGGTAGTCTAGGAGAATATTTTCCCCTGCCAAAAGCAAGGGTAAGGCAGAGAATGGAAGAAGTAATTATGTCCTCACAACAATGAGCACCAGATAAATGAATAAATCTCTCATGGGCTTCCTCGTATCTGGCCAGCCTTCCTGTAGTCTTACCTTCTCATCCCTCCAGACTCTTCTGTTTCAGAAGCCGTATTCTCCCCTCATCTGTTCTGTCTTTCCAAGTTATGATTTATAATGTATGCCAAAGGCTTGGAATCAAGCCAGAGGATGACTAGTGAAAACATAAGAGCTGAACTCAACCTTTCAAGGAGTTGAAAATGGCCTTTTTTGGCTCTTTTAAAAGGCTTTTTAAAAACTTTGCCTTGTGCATTTTTAACAAGGATTCAAATTTGGATCAAAATTCCATTCCACAAGCCTCTCAATGGGCAGGGTTTTAATATGACATTTGTGTGCCTGTTTTTCTGTATAACTTGTACCAAAATTGATCAAAACTGGTGCTTATTACACAAGGTGCAATCTTGGACTCATATGTTTTATGCTTACTCAAGAGACACAAGCCATTCAGTAGAATTACATTCATAGTTTACAGATCCCAGAAATATATTTACCTGTCACTTATATTGTTCGTATAGACTACTAAAAGAGAAAATAGATAAGGGACTTGAAGTTTATTCTTCTGCTTCTGTGGATTTTGCAGATGTCCACAGCTCTCTACCTGTTGCCCATCCTAAAATAGCAGTCAATGAGTACTCAGTGTTCTCACATGAGAATCTGAGTGACACTGTGCACAGAGAGTAGAAAAGGTCTACATTGCCTTATCTTCCCTTTCAATCAAGGCACAAATTCCCAAGATGTTCAACAATGTACTGTTAAATGGTTTTCCAATGGTGGATCCCCCTGTGAGTAATTAACAATGGTACTAGAATTTTATTTTTACTCATAAGGTATTATATAGAAACTGGCTGCCCCTTCATCTGAATGAACTCAATCTAGAAATGCATGTACTAATCTTTCTTCCCCCACCCCCCTCCTCAAAAAACTACTTAGGTAATTTGTGAGGTGTGTCGGTCACTGGTTGGGTCTGCCTAAGCCCAGTCAATGAAGTAGTCTTTCACCATGCAAATGATTTGGATTCTAGACTATCTCTAA
The DNA here is from genome assembly GCF_000951045.1 of Mandrillus leucophaeus. Classification (NCBI taxonomy): domain Eukaryota; kingdom Metazoa; phylum Chordata; class Mammalia; order Primates; family Cercopithecidae; genus Mandrillus; species Mandrillus leucophaeus. The sequence goes on along the minus strand of NW_012110019.1, from coordinate 490,366 downwards.
AACATAAAAACAACAGCTTCTATATAGAGATGCCAATTTGAGCTTGTCATTATCTGCCAATGTTGTCCAATGGCTCTGCACTCCTCTGTCCTTCCCCAAATATCAAAAATTAAACACTCTTCTCATGCCCTCAGAATTTTGTGTTTTGTGCAGAATCAACTGCTTCCCCCAGGTTGTTCAGAGCACTGCAATCCTCGGTATAGAACACTGCTTGAGATAAATTGTTCTGGTCTCAGTAGGGCCCTCTATATCTACTGGAAGAAAAGCAGACTCTACCTAACTGGATAGTGAACATTTTCCCTCCAACTATCTTACGCAATTGGGAGTTTTCCCACTGAACTTTTCTCAGTCCTCTCTCCATCTAGAAAAGCAATGACTGACTTGGGACTTCAGTTACCTGAAGCTTATTCTTTGCTGTGGAACTATGCCCTCAACTCCACTGAGGGGAAGAATTCTCATTCATCAAGTGAATCAAAGATACATTCCATACACAAAGAGCTTTGCTGTTCCACAATCTTGCTGAACAAATTATGGTCTAGGTAAATTACGCTTTGCAAATAATGTGATTCCATAAAGCCTAATTCCATTAGTCACTGGAAGGCTTTCTTGATGTCCTATTCATGCTGAAGAAAACTCTCTTGAACACATAAATGCTGTTTTATCTTTGCCAGCCATGGAGATACTATAACTGTTCCTTAATTTTAACATAGGGGCACTGAATGCTCCCTCTATGGTTTGAATACGTCCCCCAAAGTTCATGTGTTGGGAACTTAATTGTCATCGTAACCATATTAAGAGGTAAAGCTTTAAGATGTGATTAGGCCATGAGAGGACTATCCTCATGAAGGGATAAATGCTGTTATTGATGAAGTTGATTAGTTATCACAAAGTGGGCTTCCATAAAAGGAAAAGTTCAGCTCAAAATCTCTCTGCCTCACATGTTTACGTGCCCTCTGCCATGGGATAATGCAGAAAGAAGGTCCTTAGAAGATTTAACCCTTAATCTTAGGCTTCCCAACCTCTAGACACATGAACCAAATAGAATCTATTTTATTAATTACTCATTCTGCGGTATTGTTATAGCAACCGAAAATGGACTAAGACATCTCCCCACTTTCATTACATGTTTAGATACTATTGATAGACATGTCACTCTGAACCCGTGCTATTTGAACACGAAGGTGTGCTTATGAAGATTTGCTATTTCAACAAGAGAGATAGTAGTGAATAGAGTTTTGAATTACCCATTGGTTGCATGAAGTTCTGGGAAGAAATTATTTGTTCCCTAATAGTACTTGGATATTGCTTTGAAATATGTCAAATGTCAGTTTCTTTCCAAATAAAGTATAAAAGTCTTGGTAATAGAGCAACAACTTACCAACAACCCACTTCGGAAATTTTGATCTCACTGAATTAATATCACAGTTTCAACCTTAGAGTAATAAGCTTGAGTTTTCTTAGATATTATCAGTGAAAAGTCACTTAAAAATATTTGATGTTATGAATTAATGTTTCTTATATCTCATTAAAAGCAAAAAAAAAAATTGAGTAGCTTTTCTTTTGGACAGCCTGAAAATTTGGTTCAAACTGGTTCACACCATACAATTTATTGTACATTATATTTCAAGACATATTGAGTAGATGTGTTTCTAACTTTTACTTTCATTCGATACTGCATCAAGATTTAGAAGAACTGCTGGCTAACAGCTATTTCCTGTGAACAAAATAATATGCATTGGCTTGCAGAAGCAACCTCTTGCTCATCTAGCAATCTTATCAAACACTTCAGACCTGGCTAAAACTCGGTACTTATCTCTACACACCTTTCCAAGTCTTCATTGTGGCTCACATTAGTTCAAACACATAGGAAAAGAAATCACAACTTTTTTCATATGACATGAGTTTTCAGTAATAAACAGAAGTCACTGAAGAGTTCTCCCCTCATAAAGCTTATTGATAGCTAATTTGTACTCTGAATCTCGGTGGTTTTTGTCTCACTATAAAGACGTACCTGAAAGTACACATGTTGCTTGATCACTTACCTTATCATTGATAAGTGATCTTTTGCTAGTAACTCATCCTGATTTTTCTCTGAGCATAAATGTTTATCACTAACTCACTATTGATCCTACAAAGTTATTAGCAGTAGGGACACCCATCTGTTTTTCCTACGCAGGGTGTATGTAAGGGCCTCTGGTTTCAGATTTTCTACCTCTTAGGACAAAATTTAATAATTTCATGCTAGAAAACGTTATTATTTTACCTGAAAAGAGTCAAATGGCCTACCAGAATGTTATGCCTTAATTGAAAATGGTGTAAAAGCTTCTGAGGCTTTATGCAAACTTCTTGACAAATAAGGAGCTGTGGGCAAACTGCCAAACCAACAAAACTCAATTCATATTTTTATTTCTTGCCACCTTTTTGGCTGCTTGAATTAAGTAATTACTCATTCTCTTGCCTCAGAACATAAAAACTGACATCTTACAACTTGCATTAAAGGCCTGTTAAATATTTCTTAATGATGTTCTAACTTGTAGGATTTCATTTTCATTATTATGAAAATGTCATAAAATATTCATTTATTTAACTGGCAATAACAATAACAAGCATACTTCAGTGGCAGCTGTGTGCTTGCATGTGTGGATGATGACTGTTTCCAAATGTCTTGATATGGTTTGGCTGTGTTGCCACCCAAATCTCATCTTGAATTGTAGTTCCCATAATCCCCACATGTTGTGAGAGGGATCTGGTGGGAGGTAATTGAATCGTGAGAGTTGTTACCCTCCTGCTGTTCTCATGATAATGAGTGAGTTCTCATGAGATCTGATGGTTTTACAAGGGGCTTTTCCCCCTTTGCTCAGAACTTCTCCTTCCTGCAACCATGTGAAGAAGGACATGTTTTAGATGTTTTTGGACATAGTGGTAGTAGAACTGCAGAGACTAAAGCAAGGCTCTAATTGATTTCTCAACAGTTCTATTCTTATACAACCAAGAGTTTCTAGGGCCCCTGATATTTGAGATCCATGCCTTCCCTGAGCACTCAAACTAGAAAACTGATAAAATTAGGACAGAACATTTCTTAATTGACCATTGCCTTAAGAACACAGATGTGGCAAAGCCATGACAACTTCTTTCTCAAACAGGATTGGGAAGCAGATGCTCACACACAAGCCTTTTATGATCCCCCATAAATTCCTGATTTCTTGCCCAGAAGAAAATAGAGAATATCCTCTACAGAATCAATGCTGTTAGAATGAGTCTTTCCATCAAAGACCTCTATCCTTAACTTTTTCAATGGATAGAAGACACATTTTTGTGTTAGCTATCACAAATGATACATTCTTACAGTATGTATATTCTAATGAAGTAGGTATCCATCTTCAGAAGAACCATATAATATGGAAGTAAAAAGGTATCTTTCTATAGGCTTTTCTTTGAAAAATAGGAGATATATTCATATGTCATCCTTTTTTTCATTTCAATAAGTTTTTGGGAAACAAGTGGTATTTGGTTTAAGTTCTTTGATGATTTCTGAGATTTTGGTGCACCCATCACCAAAGCAGTGTACACTGTACCCATGTGTAGTCTTTTATCCCTCATACCCTGTAACCCTTTCCTCCGAGTCCCCAGAGTCCATTGTATCATTCTTATGTCTTTGCGTTCTCATAGCTTAGCTCCCACATATCAGTGAGAACATATGATGTTTGCTTTTCCATGCCTGAGTTACTTCACTTAGAATAGTGGTCTCCAATTCCATCCAGGTTGCTGCAAATGCTATTATTTTGTTTGTTTTTATGGCTCAGTACTATTACATGGTATATATATACGTCACATTGTCTTATCCACTCCTTGATTGATGGGCATTTGCACTGGCTCCATATTTTTGCAATGGCGAATTGTGCTGCTATAAACATGAGTGCACAAGTATCTTTTTCATGTAATGACTTCCTTTTCTCTGGATAGATACCCAGGAGTGGGACTTCTAGATCAAATGCTGGATCTACTTCTAGTTCTTTAAGGAATCTCCACACTGTTTTCCATAGTGGCTGTACTAGTTTACATTCCCATCAGCCGTATAAAAGTGTTCCCTTTTCACCACATCCATGCCAACATCTATCATTTTTTAAATTTTTTATTATGGTCATTCTTGCAGGAGTGAAGTGGTATCACATTGTGGTTTTTATTTGCATTTCCCTGATAATTAGAGACATTGAGCATCTTTTATATGTTTGTTGGCCATTTGTATTTCTTCTTTTCAAAATGGCTTATTCATGTCTTTCACCCACTTTCTGATGGAACTGTTTGTTTTGTTGTTATTGATTAGTTTGAGTTCCTTGTAGATTCTGGGTATTGGTCCTCTGTCAGATGTGAAGATTTTCTCCCACTCTGTAGGTTGCCTGTTTACTCTGCTGATCATTTATTTTGCTGTGCCCAAGCTTTTTAGCTTAAGTCCCATCTATTTATCTTTGTTTTCGTTGCATTTGCTTTTGGGTTCTTGGTCATGAAGTCTTTGCCTAAGCCAATGTCTAGAAGAGTTTTTCAAGATTTTATATATAATTTGATTATGCATATAATCTGATTATAATTTAATTGTATATAATCTGATTATTTCAATCATAGATATACGATCCAATTGGAATTGAAATACTTGGAATATATATGATTAAATTATATTATCACATATGCATGATCAATTTATATATCAAATTTATATGTAATATACAATCAGATCATATATTAAGATTATCTGTATATAATGTTAATATTTTATACATTCCTAACATTCACTAATGATCTCTTTTAAATTGTTCTTAACTCACTTTAATATGACGACATCATTAACTTCATAAAATAAATTAGGCCTCTAGATCCTTCCTACTATAACAGGCTTCAACTCCAGGTCAACAAACCAATGTGTAGATTCTGTCAAGGCTGAATACAACCATTCCTGTAATACATAAATATTAGGGGAAAACAACCAAAAGTATAGGTCTACAGTTATTTGGACTTGGATCATGAATCAATCAAATAACATGTACAAGCCTCCTCTTACAACAGTGGAATATGGTAATTTCTTTTGTTTCAAAAAATCATTGTTAAATTATCCAATAACTAAACATCCTAGAATAACTGATATCTGTTGTGTATTCACTGTTTTGCAGCTCCAAAATTTTGACTAGTGAACCATGAATCTGCCTTTGGAACATGGCCTTCTTTTGGCACATGGCCATCTTATTGCAGCAGCAGATGAGGAAATAAGGCTCAACACACCTTGTGTTCAAAGCTGGCTGATAATAGTCTGTTTTTCTTATTTTTGGTGATCATGTCTAAGTAGGTTACAAAACACAGCAAACTTCACAATCCTTACTATTACTGCCTCTCTGCCATTCAAGTAATAGGTTTGCTGTCACTTCCTCTTCTACCTGTACATCATCGTAATCCACCCAAAGGTCAACTCTAAGTATTGGAATGCTGTTAAACAATAATTATTATTACTCTAATCAATTGGGGCTTCTTTTGCTCTCTTATCATCAAATGATCTAATATCTGTACTCATTTCTGTGTGTATGCTTTCTAATAACACTTCTATATAAACCGATCTAATATGAGTAACCCCAAAGGTCTAGAAAGAGACGTTTTTGAATACAATTATTTTATTTGAGAGTTGATGCCAAAGATAATTGTGAAAGGAGAAAGAAAGTGATGAGAAAAAGCCAATGTAAGAATATGTTTTTAAAAAGATCAATCTGGCCAGTGAGGTGTCTTACTTGATCAGAATCTTCTGAGACTGATAGAGGATACATCCCAATACATTTTGACTACTGGGGACTAGAATACTGATCCACTGACTCCTGTCTCTAATTGGTCAAAATTTCACCCCAATGTTATTAACTTCATACTTCCGTGCTATATTTGCTTGAGGGCACATCAGGTTCACTTGGTGTCAGAAGGCCCAGGAGCAGAAAGCGGAAAGAAGCAGGGCATATAACTTGAAGTAATGGGTAATATGCTCTTAACAAGAAATAAGTCTGAGTTTCCACAAATGTCTACTACAACTGAGGTCAAAGAACAAAAGAGATATGACAAGGGGCACTAGGATTATCTGCACTAATGGGTAACGGAGTGGAGAAAGCTATCGTGAATGTAAATGTGATAGTGGAGGGTCCCACATATGTGAACGGCCTAAAAATATTACACAAGATTCTGCACTGGAGATTTTTCTGAGAATTCTTAAACACAACATTGCCCCTAAATTTATGAATGAACCTTTAAGGCTGAAGTAGTCCAAGTGTGAGGATAAGGTCCATCACTTATAACACAGAGGTTCTAGTCTATAAACATAAACAAGTGAATGAGGTTAACAACTTTTTAATTTATTAAATGTAAATACTGAATTTAAATATTATTTATTTGGCTCATAGGGTGTTTCAAGTTCCATAAAAATCAATTCATTATGGTCTACTGACAGTTTGAAGCAGAAACAGTAGTCAAGTTTGAAGTTGCCTACCCAAAAAGAGTCACACAAATGGCCAACATGTATATGAAAAGGTGTTCAACATTACTAACCATCAGAGAAACGTAAATAAAAAACTCAGCGAGACATCACCTCACATACCTCTTAGGATAGCTATTATCCAAAACAAAAACAGAAGATAACAAGTGTTGGCAAGGTTGTGGAGTAACTGGGACCCTTGTACGCCGCTGGTAGGAAGGTAAAATGTGCACCCACCATGGAAAACAGTATGGAAGTTTATTTAAAAATTAGAAATAGAACTACTAAATGATCTAGAAATCCCATTTCTGAGTACATACCACAAGAACTGAAATCAGGATCTTGAAAGAGATAGTTGCATTCCCATGTTCATTGCTGTATTACTCACAATTGCCAAGATATAACCTAAATGTCTATCACAAAATGAATGGATAAATATCATAAAAATATATATTACACATACACAATGTATGTAATGTATGTGCATGTATAAAAAATAAAATAGTATTCAGCCTTAAAAAAGAAAAAAAAATCCTGCTATTTACAACAACATGGATGAATCTGGGGGAAATTATGCCAGGTGAAATAAAGCAGGCACAGAAAGACAAATTCATGCTCTCATCTATATGTGGAATCTGAAAGAGTCAAACTCACAGAAACAGAGAGTAGCTGGGTAGTTGTCAGGAGCCAGGAGGGTGGAAGATGGGGACATGTTAGTCAAAGGATACAAACTTGCAATTATAAAATGAGTAAGTTCTGGAGATCTAATATACAATGTGGTGACGATACCTAATAAAGTATACTTGGAATTTGCTAAGAGTATTTGCTAAGAAAGATCATAGTATTCTCCCCTCACCACACACACACCATAAGGTAATTATGTAAGGTGATGGATATGTTAGCTTGATTTATTTCATAACGTATATGTATATCAAAAACATGTTCACCTTGAATATATGTATTTGTCAATTATACCTCAATAAAGATAAAAATGCAGACTCTTTGTCTTTCAAAAGACCTTTGTCTTTCGATATGTCAGTTTCTCTGACTGCATGATCCCACGTGGCAATAACACTGCAAATCTACATTTGAGGCCATTCATAATTGATGCACTGACTAAAAGGACCCAGAATGATGGTCTCTAGATGGAGTGGAAAAGGAATGAATGCCTTAGAGATAACTTGGCTGACTCTGATTAGCCAAGAGGAAGCTTTTTGGCAATGACTATGGTTAAGTTAAAGTCTACAACATAAAATTCCTCCCACTTCTTGACTTGCCATTCTCCTGTATTCTACCCCAAAAGAAGTGTAGAGGTAATCTTTCAATACTTTATCTACTCTTTCAGCTGAAAGTACTTAAATTTTCCAACCTTCTCGGTTAAAGAATCTTTACCAAACTTCAACTAAAATGGGTTTATCTTGATTCTGCTATTACTCCTGATTTTGGACCCCTGTGTTAGTCTCCTTTAGCCACCTTTATTTCATCCCATCTGTCTTCACTCTACCAATCTACAAGGTGGTGTCATTTGAAGAGTAACAATATTAAACATATAATATTTACAACTTCTGAGTCAGTAAAACATAGTCTTATATCATTATTTTTTCCAGGCAGCTCTACCTAAAAAAGATGTGGGAAGATGCTTTCATCAAATGGAACAGAATACTGTTATGTAAGTACACTGTACAAAGCTCTTGAATGTCTTCCAGAGGCATAGCACAGAAATCAGTCCTGAAGTTTCCTATCCAAAAATAACGCAACCTGCATTATTCTATATCTTCTGTTTAAGATGACTCTTCTCAAGAATGACAAGGGAAAGTAAGGAAACTCATTTACTTTTTATTTTACATTCTGATTAACAGTAATAAAAAGTAAAGTTTTCCTCAAATATTTTCTAAAATACAAAAATACAAAAAGGGTTAGCAATTATTAAGAAGAATTTAGTATAAATAACTTTAGTGTAGGAAAAATCTTTGTAAACTACAGAAAAACTGGCAGTGACTTAAATGGTATTACAGGACATAAAAATAAAAAGAAATGAAGTTAAAAAATAATAAATCATATGTTGAACCTATATGCTAACCTAAGAAAAAACTTAAGCGAAATAAACCAAAATTAACTAAGTGAAATGAATTCAAACCAAAGAAAATAAATTTAATTTGAATGAACTAAATGTAACACAATTTAATGCAACTAATGAATAACTATATAAACTTCATAAATTAAATTAAACTAGATTAAATTATAGGAGGAAAAAATCTTATCTACTTTGCAGATGCAAGGAAGAAACTCTCCCATCTGGAGTTACCCAAGACAGGTGCTCACAGGTCTGGAGCAGAGTATGGTTACTTAAACCACAGGAGGAAAGACTCCAAGAGAGCCTTAAACTTGCAGCCAGATCTTATCTTGGCCTTCCCAAGAGCCTTTGGAGCAGCCCCTCCAGGTCCCCGTCAGCACCTTTGTCTGCGGGAGAATCTGGGAGCATTCCCATTCTGCATCTCTGTCATGACTCAGGGCAGATGGGCCTCTTTGAGGTGTTCAAACAAACTTTGTGGTAAGGCTGAGGCAGCAATGGCATGGAGGAAGGTACAGCCACAGTGCACCCCTGAACAGGAGAAACACAAGCATTAGGGCAGCACTAGTGGTGGCAGTGACAGGAGCAAGAGTAGCAGGAGTGTCAAGAGGCCAGAGAGGAGCCCAGAATGCGGTTGCAAGCCGCCTGGAGCCCAGATGCAGGCCAAGGCTGATGCCCTCATGGGCCAGCAGGGTAGTCAGACTGAGCCCACCTAGTCACTGTCCAAGAAGCAGAAGTGCAATTGTGTCTGGAGTTGGTTCCTTCCTGAGTTCGTGGTCTTGCTGACTTCAAGAATGAAGCTGGGGACTTTCCTGGTGAGTGTTACAGCTCTGAAAGGTGAGGCTGACCTAAAGAGTGAGCAGCAGCAAGATTTATTGAAAAGAGCAAAAGAACAATACCACCACAGCATGGAAGCGGACCCCAGCGGTTGCTGCTGCGGCTGGCTGGGGTGGCCAGTTTTTATTCCCTTATTGGTCCCTGCCCATGTCCTGCTGATTGGTCCATTTTACAGAGTGCTGATTGGTCCATTTTTCAGAGCATTCATTGGTCCATTTTACAGTGTGCTGATTGGTCTATTTTACAGAGCATTAATTGGTCCATTTTACAAACCTCTAGTTAGCCAGAGAGTTGATTGGTGCATTTTTACAGAGTGCTGACTGGCGCATTTTACAAACCTCTAGCTAGCCACAGAGCACTGATTGGTGTGTTTTACAGTCCTAGCTACAGAGAGCTCAGTGGTGCATATTACAATCCTCTTGTAAGACAGAAAAGTTCTCCAAGTCCCCACCTGACCCAGAAGTCCAGCTGGCTTCACCTCTCACAATGATAGCTTCCAGGCTGCTGCCAGTTCCAAACCCAACCCAGGACATGGCCTGTCACTCTGTAGAGAGGATACCTGCCTTTGGGGTAGCCTCCCAGGCCAATTCTGAAGGTTGCTATTGGTATCCTGCAAGGATACAGCTGTGACAGGGCCACCAAGAATTGTTCCCATTTTGTGTCAGAGGACAGACTCCAGGCATTTGTGCCACATTTGTCCCTTGATACATTCTAGTAGCTGATTCAGCTTTTCATCTCACAACTCTTCCAAACCTGAGGGATGATTTCCATGATGGCATGCTCAGCAGTAAAGCAATGTTGAGCTACTTCCTCCATCCTCCTTCAATCTATGTGTCATACCTTTTCAACCCGGTCTCCCTTTATCTACAGACTTCATCCTGACTACTCAAATCTTCTGCAGTTGCATGGGAGCCTCTGACAAGGGGGAAAAAGATCTTTGACAGGAGACAAGTGTTCTTCAGCAGCACAAAAAGAAATAGGATCACAGTCCTATGAACACTAGGATGACCTATTAGAGCATGAGGTCTGTGCATTAAGTTCTGGATAACAGTAGATCACATAAAGAATTTTGCAGGAGGTAGAAATGAAATAATAACCTATTTTAATGTATTGGAGGCCCTGTAAGAGCTCATGCTGATCTTCATAATCTGCTGGCCTTTCTTAATTTGGGGACTTTTGGGGACCTGTAGCTTTTTTAGGTCCATGAGATCTCTTCCTTCAGCTTTCAAGTTATGGGCCAGGCACATTATAGCTCTGCAGAAAAAGACACCAGTTTCTCCTATAGGTTACCCATTTCATAGTGGTTGGAAGTCGTGGAACAGTGATATACTAGCTTATCTTTACAATTCCTCAGCTGTATATTTACTTTTCAATTCTAACTGCCAGACTAGCCCACTTAGAACATATTCAGATGCAACATCACTTTCAGGTGCAACAGCCTGGCATAGAATTCTCCAGAGCTGCTGTAACTGTACAAATTCTAATCCCTATGGTAAGTTCCTTCTATATTGTTTTTACCAACTCTGTTTCTCCAATCAAATCTTGAATGAGACAAGAGACCACACAAAAACCAAAGCACAAGGGGCTCCACTGGGATGGGAAGACTGAGGCTTTTTTTCAACCTTAGGGATGAGTCTGCTTCAGCCCTGGGTTTGGTCCTACTTACCAGCTGGTTCATATAAAATACATGTGAATGCACTTTCTGGCCTCCCTTGAAATTCTATAAGAACATTACTTATTCTGCCAAGAATCTCAGAGAGGACTTCTATGTGTATACTTCCCAGATGAGAAAATTTAGGGCTGACCTATCCCTTCTGCCAGAGGAGAAAGCCAAGAATTTTCTACAGCCTATGTGAATGAGCAGCAGAATAGTTCTTCCCAGCTTGATTCAAGCAACTTCTCACCCCTAGCTCAGGTTTTGGGGGAAAAAAAAAAATTGTCTGAATTACATTAGATTACATGACTTTTACTAACACAGAAGTGACATATAGTCTACACCCTTTTATGACTTCTCAAAAGTCAGCACCTTCTATATTGGTGGAGTGAAGATACATGGAATGTAGTAAAAGGCAGTTCCAGCTAATAAAGCAAGTGGCCCAAGATCCGGGATAGTAACAGAACCAAGATAAGAATACTTGAGTTAAAGATTTTCCCATCAGAACATTTGCATTATGACATTGAAAATTTTAATCACTTTAAGGTAGAAAAATTGAGGAGGCAAAGATCACCTTTCCAAATATTTGTAGAATTAAATACAGGAAACATTGACAATGAGTTGCCTCCTGCTTATACTACCCCAGCCAAGAAAGGATCTTGTGTGTGGAAGGGGAGGTGTTTTGGTGACTTAGGCTCAACCACGGTAGTAAACAAAAATCTTCCTCTTGACTATCAAAGGCAAATTTATTTATAAAGTAATCCACTCCAACCCATCATCCTGGGGCCTTTTAGTCCTCACCACTATTTATGAGGGTCTCAGATACATATTTGAGCTGTTATTGCTAGGTGAAATTATATAGTCAGAAATTTTGATAGATTGAAGGACAAAGGTCATTAGAAAAATTAAACAACTATTATTTCTGATTTTCAGTACCAGTGGACCATTGTGAATTTATTTATTTATTTATTGAGACAGAGTCTTGTTCTATCACCCAGGCTGGAGTGCAGTGGTGCGATCTCAGCTCACTGCAACCCCCACCTCCTGATTTCAAGTGATCCGCCTGCCTCAGTCACCCAAGTAGCTGGAATTAGAGGTGTGGGCCACCATGCCCAGCTAATTTTTGTATTTTCAGTAGCGACAGGGTTTCACCCTGTTGGCCAGGCTGTCTTGAACTCCTGGCCTCAAGGGATCTGCCCACCTCAGCCTCCCAAAGTGCTGGGATTACAGACATGAGCCACTGTGCCTGGCCAATTTTTATAAATACTGCAACTATCCTATGAGCCAAATACATAGTATTTTAATTACATGTTTATATTTAACAAATTAAAATATGTTTTAACTCATTTCATTTATTCATCTTTATTGTATGGAAGCCCTGTATTATATATGATGAGCCTTATCTCCAAGCTAGAGATAATAATAGACTGTATCAGCATTAAAAGACTAATCCACATATTTAAGGGCAATGTTGTTCTTAAGAAGCCTCAGAAAAAAAATTCCCTGTATGGAAATTTACATGGTATTTCTAGGCCCTTAACAGACATGAAATCCTACTTCATCATTTCTACACTTATGGTTGCTTTGTCTGCTCAGTCATCCATCTGTGTAGATAAGCCTGACACTCCTTGTCATGTTCCATCTTCCCACCTGATTTCAATCTTCATGGACAGTTCATGGATGTGCACACTCATATCTTGCTAATTTAGAGCATGTTGCCTCAAGTGTCCACTGTGTATATTTCCTGGACCTTCTAATGCCAAATAATTTTGCTGGGTACTTAGGTAAGTACAGCAGAAACATGCACAGTTAACAGTTTTGATGAAAACTTTTGACTCATTAGAGATAGAAGTCATGGATAAATATTCTAGCCTCCAATAGTCCAAGTATGTATATTGGAAGGTAACCTGGATGATTCAGAAGATCCTCCTGGGATTGAGCCCTTCATTACTCATATTGGTCACCTTAAAATTACATTATTTCACTGGCTTTTCCACAACAGTTTCTGCTACCTCAATCTTCTATACTTGTACCACCTCTCAAATAAAATAATTGTACTCATATCCCTGTCTCAGAACATACTCTTGAGTTACCCATACTAAAGAGACTGGCAGCAGAAGTAGTGCTAGAAGGTAGACCTTGAGGATTATATTCAGACACTGGATCATTTGAATGTCATAGAGTAAGGGCTCCCTTGCCTTGGAATATATGTTTATAATAATCCTTAGCACTTTATAGCATTCCAGTACTTGGAGTCTCATGGGTAGTGGATAAGAATGATCAGGAGGCAGAATTAGAAGTAACTACAAACCTACCACTTGAATGACATAGAATTAACTATAATAAAGACTGCAGAGTTCACTGGTTTTCACTGACTTATATGTCTTTTAAAAAAGAGAAAAGCTCTTGGCCACCAGCTATGAACCCAGCCTGTGCTGTGCCACATGGTCTACATAGTTCTTCACCTCTGGCTGCCATAGGGCAATGGGCCAAAAGTAGGTCCAGAATTCACTAGTAAGTCCAGTGTGGCTGCAAAAGTGACTGAATGCACACAGACAGTTCTACTTGTTAAAGGCAAAGTCAAAAGATGGAAAAGATAGAACCATTATAAGTAGTATGGGGCTCTGAGCAGACAAACCTGAGAACCCTGAACCCCTATTTATTCTAAACCTTCTCCATATCAGGAGAGGAAGCAACACATGTCAAATCCATGTATGTAGCTCCTGGATTTGTCCTCAAAACTAGCTTTGCCTTTCTTCTTCATCTCTAACCCATTAACTAGGATCAGGTGTTCTGTTTTGTTTCGTTTTGTTTTGTTTTTGAGATGCAGTCTCGCTCTGTCGCCCAGACTGGAGTGCAGTAGCACCATCTTGGCTCAGTGCAAGCTCCGCCTTCCGGGTTCACGCCATTTTCTCCTGCCTCAGCCTCCCGAGTAGCTGGGACTACAGGCGCTCGCCACCATGCCTGGCTAATTTTTTTTGTATTTGTAGTACAGACAGGGTTTCACCGTGTTAGCCAGGATGGTCTGGATCTCCTGACCTCGTGATCCGCCTGCCTCAGCCTCCCAGAGTGCTGGGATTACATGCGTGAGCCACTGCGCCCGGCCAGGATCACGTTTTAACAAAGCTTCTGTAGGGAAAAAAGCCCCTTCTTTATGCTTCCGGCTCTCACCAACATTTGGGAACATTACTTGCCTCTGGTCCCTGCAGTTCTGAGGATAATAACTTTTTTTCTGACCTTGCTTCCCTGTGGGTATCTTAACATCCCATTTTGATTTAGTTGGCTATGTTATGTGCTGGCCCTTTCCATAAATTCTTTTCAGAATCTGCCTTCTATTCCTAATCTAAATCCTTAGTGATCTCGAGTTTGATATTAGAAACAGCCTCAGCAAACAGGCCTTCAGCTGGGACTTGGGAATTTTTTTGGTTGGTATATTGAGGCATGGATAACATTCTTCCAGGAACAGTGGGACACTGGTAATTCGAAGCATTAAGTGGCATAATAGTTCTTCAAAGCAGTACTGAGAAGTGTATATAATGGAATGTCATCGTAGAAAAAGGAGTTAGGAAATCCTCATAGCCATTTGATTATAATGGAACAATGGTTAGTATGAAGATTATAGACTGGCTGCCTCTGAATATATTTTTAAAACTTATTAAAGGATAACAGGCTAGAGGCTTGATTTTCGTAACTAAAGTTACTGGTGGAGAATCTCAGAAAAATTTTTTATAAACCATAAAGGAATCTTATTATATGTTGCCACCGGCAAAACTTGGTTGAACATCATGTCTAATACCTAATTGTACAGCAGATAGAGTTGTATAACTTTGTTAAATCTATGCCAATATTAGGGTATTAAAATAAGTTGGTATCTTGAAATTTAGCAGGCAAATATTTGATTAAACAGACGAGGTTGGAACCATGGTTCTCCAAAATCCCTCTGAAACTTGTTTTCCAGGAAAACAACCCCACCCCTATCTAAGGAAACCAGCCTTCATCTGATGAAAGAACTTTGAAAGACCTTATGCTAGGTCACAAACAATTCTCGATACATTTAAAATATTTAAATCAGAAAAAAAGCATCTTCTCTAACCCCAATGGAATGAAACTAGAAATCAATAACACAGAAAACTGGAAAATCCACAAAAACTGAAATTAGGTGGAAATGAAGTCAGCACTCCTAAATAACCAGTGGGTCAAAGGCAATATTATATGTGAAATTAGAATATATTTTGAGATGAATTTTTCTAAAAAATATGCACAACATACCAAAACCTAAAGAATGCAACAAAAGTGGTGTTCGGAGGAAAATTTACAGGGGTAAACACTTATGTTTTAATAATGAAGGAAAATTTTGAATCAATTACCTAACTTTATACCTGAAGGAACTAGAAAATGAAAAAACAAAACAAATGTAAAGCTGGCAGAAGAAAGGAAATAATGGAGAATGGAATGGAAATAAACAAAATAGAAAATCAAAAAACAATAACAAAAATCAACAGAACAAAAAGTTTGTTCTTTGAAAAAATTAACAAAATTGATAGACTTTTAGCGAGATTGACCAAGAAAATAGAGCTAAGACTCAAATTACTAAAATTAAAAATGAAATTTGGGATATTACAATGGCTTTACAGAAATAAAAAGTATTATTTAAAAATATAAACAGGCCTAGAACAAGTAAGCAAATTGAATCCATAATCACAAAGAAAAGCACGGGACAGATGTCACTTGTAAATTATGCTAAACATTTAAAGAAGAAATAATGCCAGTGCTTCTCACGCTCTTCCAAAAATTAAAAGAGGAGAGAATAATTCTCTTTCTATAAGGGTAGCATAACCTGATACTAAAGTCATATAAAGTCATCTCAAGGAAAGAAAACTATAGCCCAATATCTCTTATGAATATCAATGCAAAATTCTCAACAAAATACTAGCAAAACAAATATAGCAGCATATTAAAAAGGATTATACAGAACAAGTGAGATTAATCCCAGGATTGCAAGAGTGACTGAATGTATGTAAATCAATCAATGTAATAAACAGAGAGTAAAATGGTGGTTACTAGAGGCCAGGGGAAGGGGTATTGGGGAAAATTTAGTCAAAGGATGCAAAATTTCAACCGAACAGGAGAAATAAGTTCAAGGGATCTAGCGTACATTATATTAGGTATAGTTAATCTATTATATGCTTGAAAATTGCTAAGAGGGTAGATTTTAAGTTTTCTCACTACAAAAAAATTGATATGTGATGTAACACATGTGTTAGTTTGGTTTAGCTATTCCACAATGTGTGCATATACCAAATGATAATGTAATCTCAATTGTCTATTTTTGTTTTGATTGCCTGTTTTTGAGGTTTTACACACAAAAAATCTTTGCCCAGGCCAATGTCCTGGAACATTTTCCCAATGTTTCCTTCAGTAGTTTCATCATTTTAGGTCTTAGATTTAAGTCTTTATGCCATTTTGATTAAATTTTTGTGTAGATGAGAGATAGGGGTCTACTTTTACTCTTCTGCATGCAGTTAGCCCATTTTCTCAGAAACATTTGTTGAAAAGACTGTCCTTTCCCCCACTGTATGTTCTTGACAGCTTTGCCAAGATAAGTTGGTTGTAAAGGCATGAATTTATATCAGGGTTCTCTATTATCTTCCACTAATCTATTAGTTTGTTTTTATACCAGTAGTGTACTTTTGGTTACTATAGTTTTGTAGTAAATTTTTGCACAGCAAAGTAAATAGTGAACAAAGTAAAGAGACAACACACAGAATGGGAGAAAATAGTTTCAAACTATGTATCCGACAAGAGATTACTAATAAGAATATATAGGGAGCTCAAACAATTCAAGAGCAAAATAATAATCATCATCATCATCTGATTTTAACATGGGCTAAAAATCTGAACATACATTTCTCAAAAGAAGATATATAAGTGGCCAACAGCTATACAGAAAAAGTTTGGCACCACTAATTATTAGAGAAATGCAATTCAAAACCACCGTAAGATATCACCTGACCCCAGTCAAAATGGTTTATATCAAAAAGATAGGTAAAAACAGATGCTGGTGAGCATGTGGAGAAAGAGGAACACTTGGACACAATTGGTGGAAATGTAAATTAGTATAGCCACTATGGAGAACACTATGAAGCTTCCCCGCCCCCCCCCAAAAAAAACCTAAAAATAGACATACCATATCATCCAGTAATTCCACTGCTTGGTATATACCTAAAAGAGAGGGAATCAATATATTAAAGTAATTCCTGCATTTCCATGTTTACTGTAACACTCTTCACAATAGCCAAACCACGGGATCAACCTAAGTGTCCATCAGCAGATGAATGGATAAATAAAATATGGGATTTATGCACTACAGAATATGATTCAGCCATAAAAGGAATGAAATCTTGTCATTTTCAGCAAAATGAATGGAACTGGATGCCAATATATTAAATATAATGAGTTAAACACAGAAAGCGAAATATTTCATGTTCTCACTCATTTGCAAGACCTAAAAAAGTGGACCTCCAAGAAGACATAGAGTAGACTGGTGGTAACTCAGGGCCAGGAAAGGGAACGTAAATTAATAAATATATAATTTTTAGCACCTTTATCATTATTATGTATACAGCTTAATGGTAATAAACTGTATTATGGTAATAAACTCTATAATGGTAATAAACTTAATTATACATATATATTTTACCTCAGTAAAAATACCATCATGTTGCACATCATAAATATATACAACTTTTACTTGTCAATTAAAAATAATTTTAAAGAAACTTTCTACAAAGCTATAGTAATCAAAGCAGTATTGTACCAGCATAAACAGAGGCATATAGATGAATGGAATAAAACATATAAGAAAGAAATAAATCTATTTATCTAAGGTCAAACTATTTTTGACAAGGATGCTAGGCTCATTTAATGGGGAAATAATTGTTTCCTCAACAAATAGTGCTGGGACAAATTGATATCCATGCAAAAGAATGAAGTTATACCCTTATATAAAATTAATATATATATTATACATAAACATATACATAATATAAAGATATACAAATTAATTCAAAATGAACCAAAGATCTAAATTTTAGAGCTAAAACTAAAGCTCACAAAAGAAAACATACGTTAAATCTCCATGGCCTTGGACTTGACAACAGATTCTTACATATAACACCAAAAGCAAAAGTGACAAAAAACAGACATAGCAGACTTCACCAAATTAAAAACTTTTGTTCACAAAAATACATTATCTAGAAAGTAAAAATACAACCTATGGAATGGAAGAAGATATTTGCAAATCTTCTATTTGATGAGCCTAGTATACAGAATATATAAAGAACTCTTATCACTCATCAACAAAAGCACAAACAACCCAACTGAAAAACAGACAAAAGACTTGAACAGACACTTTTCTAAGAATATACAGGGGAAGCAGACAAGATATTCAGCTATAGAAACACTTCCATTCTGCAGCTCCCATCAAGAAGGACAAAAATGACAAATGAACTCTGCACCTTCAACTGAGGTAGCAAGGTTCTCGCATTGGGACTGACTAGGTAGTTGGCGTGACCTATAGAGCGCAAGAAAAACCTGAGTGGAGTGAGGGCCCACCCAGGAGCTGCAGAGGGCAAAGGAAGCTCCCTTCCCTAGCCAAGGGAGGTGGTGAGGGATTGTGCTACCCCTCCCTGAAAACCATGCTTTTCCCACTGATTCTTGTGACCCATGGATCAGAGGGACCTCTCATTAGCCCATTCCACTAGGGCTTTGGGTATCAAGCACAGAGCTGTGAAGACTCACAGTGGCTGCTCAGGTGAGTGACCATTTGAGCAGGCACTAAGACACAGGAGTATTTGAATACTCCAGCTCTGGGAATTCCTGTGAGGCAGGAAAACCAACCGGTCTTATGGGAAGGGAGCTGAAGCCAAGAAGCCAAGCAGCCTGGCTACCATGGAACCCCACAAGCTAAGACCCACTGGCTTAGAATCCCTGCCACCCAGTGCAGCAGGCTGGAGACTGCCTGAGAAGACTGAGTTCTCAGTGGGAAGGGGTGGCCGCCATCACTGTGGCTCCAGTTGGCCATTTTTCCCTGCTGCTGGTGCCAGTGAGACTGGGAAGTCTGGACCAGGAGCAATTCCCCACAGTGTAGGACAGTGGCTGGATCAGTTCATGGCCACACTGCTTCTTTAAGCCAAACCCCAGTCCACTTTTCCTCACTGAGTGGAGCCTCTCTGTGGGAATTTCAGCATCCCCAGTCAGGAGTTTATGGAAAGAACTCTGATATCCCTGAGAGGAGCTCCTAGGAGAAAAGATGGCTGTGGTATCATGGATCAGTGGTCTTAGTCTTTTCTGCCTGCTGGCTCTGGGGAATCAGGAGAACCCAGATTCCCCTCAGTGCAGCACACCTGCTCCACCAAGGGGCAGCCAGACTGCTTATTTAAGCAGGTTCTTGATTCTGCTCCTCTTGACTGGGTAAGACCTCCCAACAGGAGTCTCCAGACATCTCGTACAGGAGCATTCTAGCTGGTACCAGATTGATGCATTGTGAGACAAAGCTCCCAGAGGAAGAAACAGGCTGCCGTCTTTGCTAGTCCACTGGTGATACCTCCAGGGACAGAATAGGGTCTGGATGGACCCCCAGCAAATCACAGCAGCCCTGCAGAAGAGGGGTCTGACTGCTAAAAGAAAAAAAAAGAAAGCAACAACAATATAAATGACAAAGCCCCCATAAAAACCCCATTCAAAGGTCAGCAGCCTCAAAGGTCAGCAGCCTCAAAGATCAAAGGCAGATAAGCCCATAAAGATGAGAAAGAATCAATGCAAAAATGCTGAAAACTCAAAAATCCAGAGTGTCTCTTCTCCTACAAATGATCGTAACACATCACCAATAGCACAGAACTGGGCTGATGCTGAGATGCATGAAGTGACAGAAGTAGGCTTCAGAAGATGGGTAATAATAAACTTCACTGAGCTAAAGAATTATGTTTTAACTCATTGCAAAGAAGCTAAGAACCATGATAAAAACATTACAGGAGGTATTAACCAGAATAACCAGTTTAGAGAGGAACATAAATGACCCAATGGAGCTGAAAAAACAAAACACAAGGACTTTACAATGCAAACACAAGTATCAACAGCCAAATAGACCAAGCAGAAGAAACAACATCAAAGCTTGAAGACTATCTTGCTAAAATAAGGCAGGCAGACAAGATTAGAGAAAAAAGAATAAAAAGGAATGAACAAAACCTCTGAGAACTATGGGATTATGTTAAAAGACCAAACCTCTGACTAATACAGGTACCTGAAGGAGATGGGGAAAATGGAACCAAGTTTGAAAACACACTTCAGGATATCATCCAGAAGAACTTTGTCAACCTAGCCAGACAGGCCAATATTCAAATTCAGGAAACCCAGAGAACCCCAGTAAGATACTCAATGGGAAGATCATTCCCAAGACACATGATCATCAGATTATCCAAGGTCGAAATGAAGAAAAAAATGTTAAGGGCATCCAGAGAGAAAGGCCAGGTCACCTATAAAGGGAAGTCCATCAGACTAACAGCAGACCTCTCAGTGGAAACTCTACAAACCAGAAGAGATTGGGAGCCGATATTCAACATTCTTAAAGAAAATAATTTCCAATCTAGAATTTCATATCCAGTTAAACTAAGCTTTATAAGCAAAGGAGATATACAGTTTGTTTCAGACAAGCAAATGCTGAAGGAATTAATCACAACCAGGCCTGCCTTGCAAGAGCTCCTGAAGAAAGCACTAAATATGGAAAGGAAAAACCATTACCAGTCACTACAAAAACACACTGAAGTACACAGATGACTGACACTATAAAGCAACTACCTGAAAGAGTCTGCAAAATAACCAGCGAGCATGATGATGACAGAATCAAATTCACAAACAACAATATTAACCTTAAATGTAAATGGAATAAACACCCTAATTAAAAGACACAGAATGGAAAGCTGGATAAAGGGTCAAGGTCCATCTGTGTGTTGTATTCAAGAGACCCATCTCACATGTAAAGACACATATAGACTCAAAATCAAAGAATGAAGGAAACTTTACCAAGCAAATGGAAAACAGAAAAGAACAGAGGTTGCAATCCTAGTTTCTGACAAAACAGACTTTAAACCAACAAATATTTAAAAATATAAAGAAAGGCATTACATAATGGTAAAGAGGTCAATTCAACAAGAAAAGCTAACTATGCTAAATATATATGCACCCAATACAGGAGCACCTGGATTCATAAAACAAGTTCTTAGAGACCTACAAAGAGACTTACCCTCTCACAGAATAATAGTGGTAGATTATAACAACCCCCTGTCCATATTAGATCATCAAAAAAGAATATTAACAATGATAATCAGGACTTAAAACTCAGCTCTGTATCAAGAGGACCTGATAGATAGCTACAGAACTCTCCACCCCCAAACAATAGAATATACATTCTTCTTGGTGCCACATGGCATCTACTCTAAAATTGATCACATAATTGGAAGTAAATCACTCCTCAGCAAATGCAAAAGAACTGAAATCTTAGAAAGCAGAACACAGTGCAATCAAATTAGAACTTAAGATTAAGAAACTCACTCAAAACCACACAACTACATGAAAATTGAATAACCTGCTTCTGAATTACTCCTGGGTAAGTAATGAAATTAAGGCAGAAATCAAGAAGTTCTTGGAAACTATTAAGAAATAAGAAACAATGTACCAGAATCTCTGGGATGCAACTAAGCAGTGTTATAAGGGAAATTTATAGCACTAAATGTCCACATCAAAAAGCTAGAAAGATCTTAAATTTAGACCTTAGTATCACAACTCAAAGAACTAGAGAACCAAGAGTAAACAAACATCAGAGTTGGCAGAAGACAAGAAATAACCAAGATGAGAGCAGCACTAAAGGAGATAGAGACATGAAAAACTTTCAAAAAATCAATGAATTCAGGGGTGGATTTTTTGAAAAAATTAGTAAAATAGATAACCTGCTACATAGACTAATAAAGAAGAAAAAAGAGAAGAATCAAATAGATACAACAAAAAATGATAAAGGAATAACACCACTGACCCCACAGAAATACAGACAACCATCAAAGAATACTATAAAAACCTCTATGCAAATAAACTAGAAAATCTAGAAGAAATGTATAAATTCCTGGATACATATACCCTCCCAAGACTGAGGCAGGAAGAAGTTGAATCCCTGAATAGAACAATAACAAGTTCTGAAATTGTGGCAGTAATAAATAGTCTACCAACCAAAAAGAGCCCAGGACCAGATGGATTTACAGATGAATTCTACCAGAAATACAAAAAGGAGCTGATACTCTTTCTTCTGAAACTATCCCAAACAATTGAAAAAAAGGGTCTCCTCCCTTACTCATTCTATGAGGCCATCATCCTCCTGATACCAAAATCTGGCAGAGATACAACCAAAGATGTATCAGGCCAATAACCCTGATGAACATCAATGTAATAATTCTCCATAAAATACTGGCAAACCAAATACAGCAGTACATCAAAAAGCTTATCCAACATGATCAAGTTGGCTTCATTGCTGGGATGCAAGGATGGTTCAACATACGCAAATCAGTAAATGTAATTAATCCATAAACAGATCTAAATACAAAAATCACATGATTATCTCAATACATGGAGAGAAGGCCTTCGATAAAATTCAACATCCCTTCATGTTAAAAACTCTTGGTTGGGCACAGTGGCTCACGCCTGTCATGCCTGCACTTTGGGAAGCCGAGGCAGGCAGATCACCTGAGATCAGGAGTTTGAGACCAGCCTGACCCATATGGTGAAACCCCATCTCTAATAAAAATACAAAAATTAGCTGGGCATGGTGGCGGGTGCCTGTAGTCCCAGCTACTCAGGAGGCAGAAGTTGCAGTGAGCCAGATCACACCATTTTCACTCTAGCCTGGGTGACAAAAGCAAGAAAACATCTCAAAAAACAAACAAACAAAAAAAAAACAACTAGGTACTGAAGGCTGAAGGAACATACCTCAAAATAATAAGGGCCACTTATGACAAACCCACAGCCAATATCACACTAAATGGGCAACAGCTAGAAGTATTTGCCTTGAAAACTGGCACAAGACAAGGATGCCCTCCCTCACCACTCCTATTCAACACAGTATTGGAAGTTCTGGCCAAGGCAATCAGGCAAGAAAAAGAAATAAAGGATAATCAAATAGGAAGAGAGGAAGTCAAATTGTCTTTGCTGATTACATGATCTTATATCTAAACAACCCCTTTGTCTCAGCCCAAAAGCTTCTGAAGCTGATAAACAGCTTCAGCAAAGTCTCAGGATACAAAAATCAATGTGCAGAAATCACAAGCATTTCTATACCCCAACAACAGTGAAGCTGAGAGTCAAATTGTGAATGAACTCCCGTTCACAATAGCTACAAAGAGAATAAAAAACCTAGGAATACAGCTAACAAGGGAAGTGAAGGACCTCTTCAAGGAGAACTATAAATCACTTCTCAAAGAAATCAGAGAGGACACAAACAAATAGAAAAATATTCCACGCTAATGGATAGAAAGAATCATAGCATGAAAATGGCCATATTCATTATTTAGGAAATACATTTCTTAAGGCTATAGCTGCCATAGATAATAGTTCCTCCCATAGATAGGATCTGGAGGATCTCGGAAAATTAAATTTAAAACTTTGTGGAGATGACTCATCATTCTAGATTCCATTAAGAACATTTGTGATTCATGGGAGGAGGTCAAAATATCAACATAAACAGGAGTTTGAAAGAAGTTGATTCCTACTCTCATGGATCACTTTGAGGGGTTGAAGACTTCAGTGTAGAAAGTGACAGCAGATGTGGAAATAGCAAAATAACTAGAATTAGAAGTGGAGCCTGAAGATACGGGTGAATTGCTGCAATCTCATGATAAAACTTGAACAGATGAGCAGCTGCTTCTTATGAATAAGGAAAGGTTTTTTGAAATGGAATCCACTCCTGGTGAAGATTCTATGAACACTGTTGAAATGACAACGAAGAGTTTAGAATATCACATAGACAAGTGTGGTGGCTTATACCTGTAATCTCAACTATTTGGAAGCCTGAGGCGAGATGATCACTTGACACCAGGAATTTGTGGCCAGCCTGGGCAATATACAAGACCCCATCTCTAAAAAATATAAAATAAATAAGAATTTATAATATTACATAAATGTAGTTAATAAAGCAGCAGCTGAATTTGAGGATTGACTCTATTTTTTCTAATTTTGAAAGAAGTTTTACCATGAGTAAAATGTTATCAAATAGCATTGCATCCTGCAAAGAACTCTTTTATGAATGGAAGAGTCAATCTATGTGGCAAACTTCATTGTTGTCCTATTTTTAGAAATTGTCATAGCTACCACAATCTTGAGCAGTCTGATCAGTTAATGACCCTCAGCATTGAAGCGAGACCCTTCCCCACGAATTGCTGTAGTCTGAGATGATGGTTTTTAAGCAATAAAGTATTTTAACTAATGTACATTGGTCTTTTTGACATAACGCTATTACATACTTAATAGACTACAACATAGTGTAAACATAACTTTAATATGCATTGGAACACCCAAAATAATTGAGTAAATTTTGTGTTAATTTTGATATTACCAACCATTAGATTCACTTTATGGCAGTGGTCTAGAACTGAACCTACAAGTCCAAGGTATGCCTGTATATAACTT
>NW_012110019.1:459892-465536 GCF_000951045.1 Mandrillus leucophaeus | reverse complement strand
ACAAACAAAAAAAAAACAACTAGGTACTGAAGGCTGAAGGAACATACCTCAAAATAATAAGGGCCACTTATGACAAACCCACAGCCAATATCACACTAAATGGGCAACAGCTAGAAGTATTTGCCTTGAAAACTGGCACAAGACAAGGATGCCCTCCCTCACCACTCCTATTCAACACAGTATTGGAAGTTCTGGCCAAGGCAATCAGGCAAGAAAAAGAAATAAAGGATAATCAAATAGGAAGAGAGGAAGTCAAATTGTCTTTGCTGATTACATGATCTTATATCTAAACAACCCCTTTGTCTCAGCCCAAAAGCTTCTGAAGCTGATAAGCAGCTTCAGCAAAGTCTCAGGATACAAAAATCAATGTGCAGAAATCACAAGCATTTCTATACCCCAACAACAGTGAAGCTGAGAGTCAAATTGTGAATGAACTCCCGTTCACAATAGCTACAAAGAGAATAAAAAACCTAGGAATACAGCTAACAAGGGAAGTGAAGGACCTCTTCAAGGAGAACTATAAATCACTTCTCAAAGAAATCAGAGAGGACACAAACAAATAGAAAAATATTCCACGCTAATGGATAGAAAGAATCATAGCATGAAAATGGCCATATTCATTATTTAGGAAATACATTTCTTAAGGCTATAGCTGCCATAGATAATAGTTCCTCCCATAGATAGGATCTGGAGGATCTCGGAAAATTAAATTTAAAACTTTGTGGAGATGACTCATCATTCTAGATTCCATTAAGAACATTTGTGATTCATGGGAGGAGGTCAAAATATCAACATAAACAGGAGTTTGAAAGAAGTTGATTCCTACTCTCATGGATCACTTTGAGGGGTTGAAGACTTCAGTGTAGAAAGTGACAGCAGATGTGGAAATAGCAAAATAACTAGAATTAGAAGTGGAGCCTGAAGATACGGGTGAATTGCTGCAATCTCATGATAAAACTTGAACAGATGAGCAGCTGCTTCTTATGAATAAGGAAAGGTTTTTTGAAATGGAATCCACTCCTGGTGAAGATTCTATGAACACTGTTGAAATGACAACGAAGAGTTTAGAATATCACATAGACAAGTGTGGTGGCTTATACCTGTAATCTCAACTATTTGGAAGCCTGAGGCGAGATGATCACTTGACACCAGGAATTTGTGGCCAGCCTGGGCAATATACAAGACCCCATCTCTAAAAAATATAAAATAAATAAGAATTTATAATATTACATAAATGTAGTTAATAAAGCAGCAGCTGAATTTGAGGATTGACTCTATTTTTTCTAATTTTGAAAGAAGTTTTACCATGAGTAAAATGTTATCAAATAGCATTGCATCCTGCAAAGAACTCTTTTATGAATGGAAGAGTCAATCTATGTGGCAAACTTCATTGTTGTCCTATTTTTAGAAATTGTCATAGCTACCACAATCTTGAGCAGTCTGATCAGTTAATGACCCTCAGCATTGAAGCGAGACCCTTCCCCACGAATTGCTGTAGTCTGAGATGATGGTTTTTAAGCAATAAAGTATTTTAACTAATGTACATTGGTCTTTTTGACATAACGCTATTACATACTTAATAGACTACAACATAGTGTAAACATAACTTTAATATGCATTGGAACACCCAAAATAATTGAGTAAATTTTGTGTTAATTTTGATATTACCAACCATTAGATTCACTTTATGGCAGTGGTCTAGAACTGAACCTACAAGTCCAAGGTATGCCTGTATATAACTTTGCAACTAGCACATGCAAAGATACTGAACTCTTGTAGTCATCAGGGAAATATAAATCAAAACCATAATGAGATACCGATTCACACTGTCAACCTACAAGAAAGAAACTGAGGCAAAATTAATATAAGTAGAGAGTTTGTTGGGGCAAAGGTGGAGCATTGCAACCTACGAGCATAGATTTCAGTTGCCCTGAATATACACTCCAGTTACAAGTGAATTTTTAAAGTTTTTTTTTAAAAAAAAACCAAAAAAACAGACACAGGGAGTGGACTGACACAAAGTTGTTCACTGGGAATTCTCACTGGTTTACAGAAATAACATTGATTAGTGATTGGGTATATGTTAAGTTAAGCTATATGATGTGGGTTATAGTGTCCAATGTGGCATTATTAGGTTAATTTATAGCTACTTGTGGCAATAGCCTGCAGTTTCAAGAGATGAATACATAGCTGAAAGCAAGAAGCAGAGCATAATTTTAATCTCATTTTAATGTATATGTGGACCTGGTAAGTAAAAGGACTTGCATTCTTTAGATAAAAATTTCTTTGTTTTCTTAATGCCTGCTAGGACTGCTATTTTTTTAAAGAGGAAAACAAGTGTTGGTATGTAAAGAAATTGAAAACCTCATACGTGACTAGAAGAAATGGAAAATAGTGAAGCCACTGGAAAACAGTTTAGCACTTCCTCAAAGTTAAACATGGAATTACCATGTGACCCAGCAATTCCACTCTTAGGTATGTACCCCCAAAGGACTGAAAACAGATATTCTAACAAGCTGCTATACACAAATATTTATAGCAGCATTATCCACAAAAGATAAAAGGCAGAAACAACCCAAATACCTATCAACTGGTAAATGGATAAACAACTTACTGTATATCCATCTAATTGAATGTTGTTCAGCCATAAAAGAGAAAAAAGGGCTAATCCATGCCACAGTGTGGGTAAACACAGAAAACATTGTAAGTATCCACCATGGTTAGGGTCTCAGTTCTCTGTTCTTGACCACACGAGTTTTAATAATCATGAGAACTTGGCCTAATCCATTGATCACTCCTTGCTGTAGCTCTTTTGGTGGTTATATAACCCTTTGGCTCAGCCAAGCCTGAAGTATCCTCTCTAGGGGATAAGCTATCATGGAATTGAACATGGAAGGCTATGGCATTCCTTGCCACAATTATATTTTTTTTAAGTTAATAACCTGTATATAAAATCTAGGACTTCCAGGAGAAGGACCCATAATACAAGAGTCATCCATGAGACAGAATAAATCCTGGGCCCTGCCAACTTACTTGGTGGGCAGGGACAAGAGCAGCAATGTCTTCATACACATATTGTTAAATCTCATGTGAGTCACCTTTCATGACTTTTAACAATGCATTCTACATTTTAAGGTAAGATATATAAAATATTTTCTCACCCTACCCATTCTGGGACCTTTTTCTCTACCCAGTATAAAGTTAGCACTTGCCTTAGCTTATTATGGGTTCTGAGGAGGGCATTCTGGAAGTGTACCACTTCCCATTCAGCATGGTCCTTTGTCCTTGGTAAAATCGGGTATTATAAGATGAAGGATACCATGTGTTTGCTCCCTGTGTGGGTGTGGCATGGAGTGAAAAACTGAAATAACAGAAGGTAGTAGATTCTAGTAAAACAGTGAAAGAAGCATGAAGTGAAGCTGTAGGCAAGCATCTTGTTTATGTAAGAGATACAATATCCCTTCTGACTCCAAAGCTGAGTCAGTTTGTACAGCCAGGTCTAATTCCATCATTGGTTTCCCTCAATGGTGTATGTGTACATTTTTTAAGTTCTCTGTCATGCTGGCAAGAATCGTGTTGTATTCCTCACATCATACTTCTATCTAATGATTACCAACCATGATGAACTTAGGAGAGAGACCATCAAGAAGGTAAAATCTTTGGCAGCAGTGGTGAGATCGCTAAAGATTGGTAAAGTAGAGAATCTTTGCACGCAGATAGCTCTATAGGACAAAAGGTGAAAGGCTATCTAACAGTATTTGGAAAAGACTCTGAGATATTCTAATATAGAGGTGAGCAAATATCTTAAGATGAAATAATTTATAAAGATGCCCTAATATGAAGAACACCCTGTTTTACCATAGAAAGATCTGGTTTGAGAATTTTGTTTCAAAATGTGGTAGCATAATTTGGGACCAAGCAGTTTAATCTCAGATAGATTTGCGAAAATACATAATAAACTTAATTATTCTGAACTAGCTATTTTTAAAGAGATTGTTTAGTCAAAGCATTTATAGCCCTGAATGTGTGTGTGGTAGAGATCGGAGCCTGGGGTCTCTAGCTAATAACAAAACTGGACTTGTACCATTTAAATTTATACCAATAAAGGAATAAATATTGCCCCATCTACTGAATAGATTAACTTGCTAGATGGCTAAATTTTTCCACTAAATCTCATTATATACCTGAGAGGACACATGTCTATTTCGGATAAAGCTAAAACTGTGTCACTAAGTGATTTACCAGAAGTCATTAAGTGGTAATGCTAAGATTAAATTCTAATGCTTTCAATTATACCATTATTATGTTCAACTATACAGTCAGCTTTTTGTTCATGCCACTGAAGACTTTTCAGTAGATTTGAGACATTGTGTCTACCCTGGAGGCCAAATGGCTTGACTGGTGGCCAGATTATCAAATGCTGGTCTGCAAAGTGCAGTGGAAACAATTGAAAAGCAGAGAAAGGTTCCCTACAAACCTTGGTAAAAGAAGAATTCAACTATTGTTACACTAAGAGAAGGATCAGTTAGAGGTGGTCATCATTGACAAGGCAAAGAGGCTCGTATTAGTGAGAGAAGAGATAGTTGACAACCTATTTGGAAGGTAGTGAGCAAGTTTAGGTCTCTTCATCTGTATAATACTGATGTTACTCTCATATATAAATAATAAACTCACCACCTAGTCCTAAAACTAAGGCATTTCTAATTAATCACATATACATGTTTTCTTACCAAATCCCATTTTCCTGACTTTTCTCACCATAATCACTCTCATGATCTTCATTGTACCCTTTTAGTTTCATAACATATGCCTAAGCAATATTTAGTTTTGTTAGTTTTAATGTTATCAATAAAAGATATTCTATGCAATTGTTATGGATTTGTTTTTATTAACTTCCAAGTTATGTGTAGCTTTACTTCAATTATTTTTATTGCTGTATAATATCCCTTAGGTTTTGTATTTATTAAACATTTAGTATTTTCTTTCATCAAACTTTCTGTTCCTACAAGGAACGTAAAAAAATAAACTCTACATTTAGTCCTGGGGAAAAAAAGTCCTAGATCATGACAAAGTTCCCATTTAACCTGGTATCTACACAGACACAAACATACCTGATGAAGCCAGTGACATTTTCTCATGTTCTCAGTTTGAGATAGGAAGCTTATTTAATCTGTTGGTTATCTGGAGCTCATTTTGGAGGGATATAACCCCAATCCTGTACTGTTCTCTAGTTTTGATACATTCAGAGGTTTAAATTGATCTTAGCATGTACTCATCTCTCATGGGTTGCCCACTATAAGAGATGCAAGTTTACTAAATTAGGTGGATGTATTAGTTCATTCTCATGTTATTATAAATAAATACCTGAAACTGGGTAATTTATTAAAAAAAAAAAGAGGTTTGATTGGCTCATGGTTTCACAGGCTGTACAGAGGAAGCATGATGCTGGCATCTGCTTGACTTCTGGAGAGACCTCAGGAAACTTTTAATAATGGAAGGTGAAGGGGAAGCAGGCACGTCTTACATGAGTGGGGCAGGAGGAAAAACATGAATTTTCAAATGATATCCCTTTAAATCTGACATGTAATTATGCTAACTTATAGCATCTAGGGAAATGAATGTCCTCATAAACTCAACCTTAGAT
>NW_012110019.1:453976-459587 GCF_000951045.1 Mandrillus leucophaeus | reverse complement strand
GATCTTGGCTCACTGCAAGGTCCACCTCCCAGGTTCACGCCATTCTCCTGCCTCAGCCTCCTGAGTAGCTGGGACTACAGGCGCCCGCCACCACCCCCGGTTAATTTTTTATGTTTTTAGTAGAGACGAGGTTTCATCGTGTTAGCCAGGATGGTCTCGATCTCCTGATCTCATGATCCACCCACCCTGGCCTCCCAAAGTGCTGGGATTATAGGCATGAGCCACTGCGCCTGGCCTACTGGGACCTACTTCTGAAGATTCACCTCTACCATCCATATGCCAGAACCCATGCAAATTTTTGTTACGATAGCTCAGTTTAGGAATTCACTGTAGCCTTTTAAAGTTCAGCAGTTACCAAGACTATCCCGTTTTTCTTGTACTGTGCTAGGCATTCTTTTAAAAATCCTTACAATAAATCTCACTGGTAGATGATATCTTGATTTTATTAAGGAGGAAGCTAAAGTTCTGTTACTAACTGATCTGCCCAAAATTACTCCACCCTTTAGAGATCTTCCCTGCCTATATGCTTCTGGGCTAGAATCTATCATTTATTTCAGGTAATATTAGAGTTCAGGAGGTACGAGTTCACCTGCTCTGCCATTTAGCACTGGCCTTGAGAACTTAGACAATGAATTGTGGCACAGGATCTATCACCCCACAAGAAAAATTACGTCACTACGTCATCCTAATTTTCCAAGTCTTTGGGGAGGCAAGAGGCAGAGTTGCCGGTTCAGATTGTGATGTTGTGTCAAAATGATACCATAACCTTGACATTTCGTTGAGGCAAACAACTTGGCAAAGGGATCAAAATGAGTGCAAAACTGACCCTGAACGAAGTCACCATGTCTGAACAAGCATCTTGGTACAATTCTTTGAGCAAGTCCCAAGTGAGTTCTTAAGAATAAACTGTGCTCCATTTCTAAGAGAAAAAAAATCCCTCTCTACGGAGATAATCAGCCAGGGGCAAGGACTCAGATATTGACAGACACCAGGTATTTGAAAGCTTATGGCACCACAAAAATAAAAACAAAAAAAAATCAAAAGTATTCCAAAGCCTAAGGCTGATTTTAAAGGTGTCTTAAATGTAAACATTAATTTGCATTATATTTGTATTAAATTGTATAGTTTATAAAAGATTTGCAGGATTTGCAAAGGAAATACTGTTACTAACGGCAGTGGGGTCCATAACGGGTATTACGTTTAAAGTGGGTTAGTGACTTTTAATTTCCATCTGTAGGTATTTTTCTGACTTGACAATTTATTGCCAGTATCTTTATGCCAGCATAAAATCCCTATTTGAAGTTCTTCTGTTATGTGAGGTCAAAAGAACCAGTGCTTGCAGGGTATCACAGCCTCTACATTAGTTTATGTAACCTAGGAACAAAGCCCAAGACAGGTCATGATTCCATATTGTTTTCTGGGAGGGCTTTCCCGAGGAAACAGAGTGAGGGAGGTGGGCCAGTGAGGCAGGAGAGGAAGAAAATCTAAGAAGGGCCAAATGCCCTGGCCTTATTTGCCTTCTTTGTCATCTAGAACACTCCCTGTTCCAATAAACCAACAGGCTCTTTGATTCTATACGGCCTTTCGTGCTACCATAGATATTGACCAGGAGGCAGAGATTTAATGAAAGAAAAGGAATACCCTTTAGCATACTGTAGATATCCAGGATTCCAGTCCTCGTCCTCTGGTGACCCTTAGAGGAACCATGTGGAACACACCTCAGATCCTTTCCACTGAAGGACAAGGATATTAAAGCATGTATCAACTTATTCCCATAACTCATTGGTTGATGTACCTGACCTTTCAGACTGTACCTATAAGTAGACTGAGACTTCTTTGGCTTCAGAGAAAGCCCTAAAGCAAGAAAGCAGAGTGCAATTAATAAGCACGTGTAATAAGTTCAATATATAAAAGTTTGCACCAAAGCTGTACTTAAATAAGGGAATGGAGGGATCAGGGATCCATTCACCATAGTATTCTGCTATAAACCTGCAGAATGAATGTGAAAGAGGGAATCTGGCTTTAACATATGTTTGTTAGCTGGGAATGACTAGGCTCTTGGGGGCTGTCAGTAATTATTAGAAATGCACAAAAACTTTCTCATGTGATTTAGGCAAATGGAGCTCTGGATCATTGCCTTTTCTCCTCTATGATGTAGCCACCATGCTTTACAACTAGCCCAAGCAGGATTAGGCTTTTGAGAGGAGACAAGGCCATGGCACTCATGGTATGGATCTATTTGTTGAGCAGGTAATGACAAGAGAAATTCCCCTGCAGGTTGTTAGTAAAGTTGTCTGTTTAAATTGAGTTCCTTTTCTGTATTTAAGTTCAACAATAATTACTAAACACCTGCTATGTGTCAGGCCCCATATTAAGTTCTATATGCATATTATAAAGGCTGTAGTAGATGCCAGCTACGTCTTATAGAGGAAGAGGCTGAAGCTGTGTCATCAGGTAATTTATCCTATGTGACACAGATTATCATGATTTTAGCACCTTTAAGTTATAAAGCCACCCTTGTTTCACAGACTCTAAGAATCTAATGTCTTAATATGTAATTATTATGCAGTCTCCAACACAATTTTGCTTTAATTATAATAGTTAAAGCTAAATAAATCAAAGAACTTAGTTGTTTTTTTTTAAGCTGTAAACAGCAAAATAGGTTTCAGGCTATTTTAAAATTTGTACAACAAATCTTCAGGGAACTATAGCTTGCTTCCCTACTATGCAACCGAGGAATTTTTTTCTATGTATCTATGAAGAAAGTGACCCAAACTTAGAATCTGTACTCCAGCAAGTCTGTGTCTCCTGCTCAGGAGACTATTGGCCCAATCCTTGATTACCTAGGATGAAATGCATTTATAGGCCCAACAGCGAGTGGGGTAAAATGGGAAGATGGTAGGTAAGGGAGAAAATATGTTTCTTGGCATCTTGCTGATAGAATGTTCTCATAAATCATAAACTCTGCCTATGTGTGGACATGTGTGATACAATGCTGGCTGCCATGTATAGATTTGAATGTAACGGCAGAGGAGAATTGAGTACTTGATTCCCAAAATGAAAGGCCCAGGAGACACAAAAGAGCAATTCTCCACAAAAACATCTTAAGCATGGTGATAGCTGACTGAGGATGAACCTCTGGATATAAACTCCCTACATGGAGATCATATGAAATGTGAACAGGGAGAAAGGGGGAAAATATATGATCACATATTTTTTATATTACCATGTAACTCCTCCCCATAAGCACCCTGATTTTTAGAGATGCACACCCCCTCAAGCTATCATCTTCTAGTGGTACTCAGGTAAAAGAAGCCAGACAGAGTTTCCTCCTTTTTCTTAAAGCAAGCAGAATTGCCACCTGACAACAAACTCATTCATCTTAGAAATTTGTGATGGGACCTCAAAATCTTGATGCATCAATTCCTCCTAGTTCAAGCTGCATATTGAGCATTATAGCATGATGTGGAGGCTTCAAGATGGCACCCTGGCTAACTAATACCACGAGGAGCTTTCCAAGCTTTATGGGAACTTTGAACAGAAGGTTGTTACATTTCATTCTACTTCGGGGTAGGGGAAAGTGCCAACATTTAACAGCAGAATTTCTGACACTCTAGGAGGTTGGCAGTAACAATAGGTACTTATTTCTAAGTAAGGACCTCATGTCTCAAAATAATTATGTTTACCTCCAGTAACAGAGCTCTGATATTCCTTTACCCAGCTTTTAGTGCTCTAGAAATGGACTGTGGATCCTCTATTACCTTGGTATTGCTCCCTCCTATAGGGTATTTAAGCACTGTTTGGGGTCGTGATCCTATCTAAATGCATGCTTTCACATAATTCCAAAAGGGAACAATAAGGAGCGACATCAGCAAGATAGCAAAACAAGACTTTCCAGCACTCATTCTCTCACAGAAAAATTAATTCAAACAACTATCTGTGCACAAAAATGCCTTCAGAAGAGCTGAGGAATCAAGATAAGAGGTTAGAGCACCGTAGTATAGCAGAGAAACAACAGAAGATACATTAAAGAAGAATAATAGTTTTATATTACCATGTAACCCCTCCCCATAAGCACAGGCAGCACAGCCCAGAGAGATATACCCACTGAGTAAAGGGATGAGAGCGAAGTAAACACTAGACATTGCTGTTGAACCCAGCACCAGGCCTGTCCCAGTGAAATCCAGAACCAGGCCAACCCCACAATCCCAGGCCCTAGAAACAGAGATCAAGATTCCAAGCACAACTTAATAATGCCAGGCCAGCTCTTGCCACTTCAGGCTCTAGGCAGCCTCCTGCAGCCTCAGGTTTCAGGCCAGCCCACATGGCCCCAGAATCCATGCCATTGTTAACCAGGCCAGCACCTGCAGCTCACCAGGCCAGCAGCCATGGACTCAAGAACCAGGCCTGCCACAGGGTACCCAAGTTCCAGTCTTGCTCTGGTGGATCCAGGCTCTAGGCCATCCTCTAAGGACCCAGGTGCCAGACCAGCCTACCTGCTGATCCAGTGGCCAGGACAGCCTGCTGAGGGGCTGCAGCCACAACCTGACCTGCAGATCCTGCCAGATGCCCTTCCCAGAATCTCTGGACAGTGAGTGGAGAAGAGTTTTCCCTGACAAAACTAGGTTGTAAACTGGAATAGATGACTACTTCCTCAAACATGCAGACACCAATGCAAAGCCACACAGATTATGAATAAACAGGGAAACATACTGCCAAAGGGAAAAAAAGATAAAGAATCAGTACTTAGCCCTAACGAAATGGAGATCCACAAACTGCCTGACAAATAATTTAAAATAATTATCTTAAGGAAACTCAGTGAGCTACAGGAGAGCAGATGTAGACAACTAAACAAAATATATAGTTTGCAAGAAAAATAAGGAATTTGACAAACAGAAACAATTAAAAACAAAAACAAAAACAAAATTCAGGAGCTAAAGAACACAGTGAACAAACTAAAAAAAATCCATTGAGAGCTTCAACAGAAGACTTGTTAAAGCAGAAAAAGAATCTATCAACTTGAAGACAGGTCATTTGAAATTACCCAATGAGACCAAGAGAGGAAAGAATGAAGGAGTAAACAAAGCCTACAGGGCTTACAGGACACCATCAAACCAGCCAATGCATACATTATGTCCCAAAAGGGCAGAGAAAGAGGTAGGAGCAAAAAGCTTATTTAAAGAAATAATGACAGAAAACTTCCCAAATCTGGGGAGAAGAATGAATATACAAATGGATCCATGAAGCCCAAAGAACCTCAAATATAAAGAAATCTTTACTGAGACCTCATAAAATTGTCAAAGATAAAGAATCTTGAAAGCAGTAAGAGAAAAGTAACTCATCACACACAAAGGAACTTTCATGAGACCATCAGCAGACTTTCAGTGGAAACCAGGAAACCTTCCAGGCCAGGAGGAAGTGGGATGTTATATTCCAACTGTGAAAGAAAACAACTGTCAACTAAGAATACTGTACACAGAAGGCTGCCCTTCCAAAATGAAGGCAAGATAAAGACTTTCTCAGACAAACACAAGCTATGGCATTTCACCATCACTAAGTTTGCTTTATAAGAAATGCCAAAGGAAGTTTTTCCAGGTTAAACAAAAGGATG
>NW_012110019.1:447599-450891 GCF_000951045.1 Mandrillus leucophaeus | reverse complement strand
AGAAATCAATACTCGGAAGAAGATTGGAAATTCACAAATACATGGAATTAAAAATACACTCCTGAACAATCAATGGGTCAAGAAAAGAGAAATAAAAAATACATTAAGATAAATAAAATAGAAAACACTATATCCAAACTTTTGGGATTTAGCAAAAGCAATTCAGAAGGAAGTTTATATAAATGCCTGTATTAAAGAAAAAAGAAAAGTCTCAAATAAACAACCTAAATTTATACCTTAAGAACTGTAAAAAAGACCAAACAATGACCGAAGTCAGCAGAAGGAAGGAAATAATAAAGATCAGAGCAGAAATAAGATACTAGAAAAATAACAGGAAAAAAAATCAATGAAGCTGAGTTTTTTAAATAAAACTGACAAAACTTTAGCTAAATAGGTAAAAAAAAAAAAAGAAGACTAAAGTAAAATTATAAATGAAAGAGGAGATATCATAACTATTATCACAGAAATACAAAGAATCATAAGAGACTACTATGATCAATTATATGCCACCAAATTGAATGACCTACATGAAATGGAAAATTTCCTAGAAACATACAACCTACCAAGATATCATGAAGAAAAGGAAAATCTGAAAAGACCAAAAATGAATGGGGAGATTGAATCCATAATCAAAAACCTCCCAAAAAAGAAACTCTCAGGACCTGAGGACTTCACTCGCAAATGTTATCAAACATTCAGATAATTAATGCTGCTCCTTCTCAAACTGTTCCCCAAACATGATGACTGTAAATACTTTCAAATTCATTTTAGAAGGCCAGCAGTATCCTGATACTAAAGCCAGACAAGGACACTACAGAAGAAAAGAGTTATAAGTCACCATCCACGATGAGTATACACACAAAAACCCTCAACAGAATACTAGCAAAATGAACTAAACAGGACATTATAGTGATCATAGTATATGATCAAGTGGGATTTATCCCTGGAATGTGATGATGTTTTAACATACACAAATCAATAAATGCAACATACCACTTTAACAAAATGAAGTATAAAATTTATATGATCATCTAATAGATAAAGAAAAAGCATTTGACAAAATTCAACATCATTTATGATATAAATTATCAACAAATTAGGTGTAGAAGGACTTGTACCTCAACATAATAAAGGCCACATATGAAAAGCTCAGCACTAGCATAATATTTAACAGTGAAAAGCTGAAAGTATTTCCCCTAAGATCAGGAACAATACAAGGATCCCAATTCTCATCACTTCTGTTCAATATATTACTAGAAGTCCTGACCTGAGCAATTTGTTAAGAAAAAAAAAAAAAAGGGCTTCCAAATTGGAAAGGGAGAATTAAAATCATCTCTCTTTGCAGATGACATATTATGTATAGAAAACCCTGAAGTAATTCAGTAAAGTTGCAGGATACAAAATCAACATGCAAAAGTCAGCAGTGTTTCTATATGCTAAGAGTGAACTATTCAAAAAATAAATTAAGAAAACAACCTCATTTACAATAACATCGAAAATAAAATTCTTACGAGTAAATTTAACCAAGGAAGTGAAAGATCTGCATACTGAACACATAAATATTAATAAAAGAAAATAAAGACACAAAAAAATGAAAACATATTCCATGTTCAAGGATTGAATGAATTATAATTGTTAAAATGGTCATACTACCCAAAGCAATCTACAGATTCAATTTAATCCCTATCAAAATTCTAATGAAAAATTTCACAGAAATACGAAAAAAATATTCTTAAAATTCGCAATGTTGGGACACTTGCCTCTCCTGACTTTGAAATTCCTGTAACCCACCTCAGGATTATTAGGAGCTTGTAAGCTTCTTTACAACATTAAACACTGTCATAGTCAAAGCAAATGTTTGATGCACTGGTTATAAGGTGAAATCTAGGGCCTGATTTTCCCATCCCCAGCCAGCGACATCATGCAGTTTCATTCCGGAAATGATAATTTTCCTTGCAGAGTTCAAAGAATTATTATAGTAAAACCCTACAGTTTTGCTGCCATAAGATAAATTCATTTTGTCTAGCTTCACTAGAGTATTTTGTAGCTCTCCAACAAAGTAATCCTGTCTAATAGCATTGCTTCCTTGGGAACTGACATTCCTGAATCTATAACAGATCCATCACTGGCAATGCTGTCAAGCTACACTGAGTGTAGAGGCCAATATGTAGTGGGCAAATAATCCACTAAACTAATTTATTTTGCAAAAGACTCATTAACTAAGAAACCAAAATTAAAAGGCTATAGCAATCATAATATTTGGAGATAAAATAGCTATAGACAAGGAATTACACATGAAGTCCAGGCAGATTAAAGCTGGTGCAAGTCCCCTTCCTAATAGAAAGTTTGGGGAGTAGAGGTGGGGTGGGGTACAGCTCTGGTATGGCTTAGTAGAGTATTGCTAGACTATAAGGCAGTAAATTTAAAAAACAAAACAAAAAAAAACCTATAATTGATTTCTTTTTTTGTGTGTCAAACTTCTGTTCAGGATCTTTTCTGTGACTCAGCATTAAATGTTGGTTTGAAATGGTAAAACATAACCCAGGCTGCCAGAGCTAAAAATTAATCCAAAAGGAAAACAAAGGATCTATACAGAATATGCAAAAACTAACCAAGACCTAGCTCAATTCTATTAATTCTTCATCCCTTCATCCACTATTTTCTCATTGAGAAATCAGAGCATTGAGAGGTTGTTAAGATAGAAATGGAGATAGTCTCATTTAAGTGGCACTGAAAGATGAGCCTAGAAGAGGAATTTTGGTGCAAGTACTAATTTCAGAGGTGATACCAAGATGCTCGAATAAGGAAGCAGGGAGAATGAAACAGAGAGGGAAAGACAATGAAGGATGTGAGAAATTGGCAATTCACTTTTTCAGTCACTATACCCCTTTCTCCATGATTCTTTCATGCCTGCAAGATGGTTTTCAATTCCCCAGTAGAAAGTGGTATCCTACTCTTACCTTACTTGAGATAAGCAAAGTATTCCTGCTTTCTCACTTACACTGACCTTGGTGCTGAAACAGAGTTCTAAGCAGAGGAAAGGAAGGGTTCTCTAGGAACTCACTTTTGTACAAATGATACTGAATGCTCTCTTCTGTCCCCAAAGAATAGGAACAGTTCCTCTGGGTTCTGTCACTCACTACTCAGAGTGAGCAACAAATACCTGCCCTGAAAGTTCTGTGATATTAAAATGTCACCTTAAATTTCACTGAGGTACTTAACTGAGCATGAGGGTCAATGTGAGAGAGACTGACTTTGAGAATAAGGCTCAAACGTAACACCAGGTTCTAAC
>NW_012110019.1:443718-447199 GCF_000951045.1 Mandrillus leucophaeus | reverse complement strand
CAGGAAACCTTCCAGGCCAGGAGGAAGTGGGATGTTATATTCCAACTGTGAAAGAAAACAACTGTCAACTAAGAATACTGTACACAGAAGGCTGCCCTTCCAAAATGAAGGCAAGATAAAGACTTTCTCAGACAAACACAAGCTATGGCATTTCACCATCACTAAGTTTGCTTTATAAGAAATGCCAAAGGAAG
Source organism: Mandrillus leucophaeus (assembly GCF_000951045.1). Taxonomy (NCBI): domain Eukaryota; kingdom Metazoa; phylum Chordata; class Mammalia; order Primates; family Cercopithecidae; genus Mandrillus; species Mandrillus leucophaeus. The sequence goes on along the minus strand of NW_012110019.1, from coordinate 447,005 downwards.
TTTTTCCAGGTTAAACAAAAGGATGTCATCAATACGAAAACAGATTAAAATATAAAACTCAATGTAAAAGTAGGAATATTATCAAATTCAGATTACTCTGATGCTGTAATACTAATGTGTGGCATAAATCACTTTCATTGTATTATAAAAGCTAAAAAGCAAAAATAAAAATAATTCTAGGTACAATAACGGTGGTAATGGATAGATTGTATAAAAAGATGTAAATTGTGAAATAAAAACATAAAACGTGATGGGAGGAGAAGTTAAAGTATAGAGTGTTTGTACACAAAGTTAAGCTGCTTATCAGCTTAAAATACAGTTACCTAATACCATAAGATATTTTTGTGAGCTTTAGGGTAACCACAAAGAAAAACTAAAGTAGATATACAAAAGATAAAGAAATCAAAGAAAGCCACTAGAAATAAGTACCAAAGTATGACACTGATACAGTTTGGATATTTGTCCCCTCCAAATCTCATGTTGAAATGTGACCCATAATGTTGGAAGTAAGGCCTAGTGAAAGGTGTTTGGGTCAGAAGGCCACATCCTTCATGAATGGTTTAGCATTGTCCTTGCAATAATGAGTAAGTTTCCACTCTATGAGTTCATGGAAGAGCTGGTTGTTTTAAAACGCCTAGCACATCCTTCCCCTCTTTCTTGCTCCCTCTCTTTCCATGTGACACACTGGTTCTCTTCACCTCCCAATATGACTGGAAGCTCCCATAAGCCCTTACCAGGAGCAGATGCTGGTGGCATGCATCTTATACAGCCTTCCGAACTATGGGGAAAACAAACCTCTTTTCTTTATAAATTACCCAGCTTCTGTTATTTTTTCACAGCAGCACAAAACAGACTAACAGACACCAAGAGAGGAAGAATGGAACAAAGAAACTACAAAACAGAAAACAAAAAAAAAAGTAATGGAATAGGATAAGTTATTTCCTACCAAAAATTGCATTAAATTTAAACAAATTACCCAATCAAAAGAATCAAAGAGCCATCCAGGAGTTAAAGAACACAATGATTAAACTAAAGTGATTTATGCCACACATAAGTTACCCAATCAAAAATGATCCATTCATACAGTAGCTAAATGAATCTTTTTTAAAAATCCAGCTATATGCTGCCTATAAGATGGTTATTTTTAGTTTTAAGAACAAATATAGGCTGAAAGTAAATAGATAAAAGGAGATATTCTATGCAAATCAAAACCAAAAGAGAGCATGGGTAGCTATATTCATATAAGACAATATAGAAGTGAAGTCCAAAACTGTCGCAAGAAACAAATAAGGGCATTATGTAGCAATAAAAGTGTCAGTCCATCAAAAGGATGTAACAATTTCAAATATATGTCACCCAACATTGGAGCACTTAATTTATAAAGCAAATATTAAAATAACTGAGGGGAGAAATAGACAGCAATACGATAATAGTAGCGTACTTCAATACCTCACTTTTAGCAATGGACAGATCATCCAGACAGAAAATCAATAAGGAAACAGCAGACTTAAACAACACTATAGACCAAATGGCCCTAACAGATATACACAGAATATTCCATCAAACAGCAACAGAAAAAATTCTTTCCAAGCGCAAATGAAACATTCCCCAGGTTAGATCATATGTTAGGCAACAAAAATGTCTTAACAAATTTAAGAAGACTGAAATTGTATCAAGTATTCTTTCCAACTATAATGGCATGAAACCAGAAATCAATACTCGGAAGAAGATTGGAAATTCACAAATACATGGAATTAAAAATACACTCCTGAACAATCAATGGGTCAAGAAAAGAGAAATAAAAAATACATTAAGATAAATAAAATAGAAAACACTATATCCAAACTTTTGGGATTTAGCAAAAGCAATTCAGAAGGAAGTTTATATAAATGCCTGTATTAAAGAAAAAAGAAAAGTCTCAAATAAACAACCTAAATTTATACCTTAAGAACTGTAAAAAAGACCAAACAATGACCGAAGTCAGCAGAAGGAAGGAAATAATAAAGATCAGAGCAGAAATAAGATACTAGAAAAATAACAGGAAAAAAAATCAATGAAGCTGAGTTTTTTAAATAAAACTGACAAAACTTTAGCTAAATAGGTAAAAAAAAAAAAAGAAGACTAAAGTAAAATTATAAATGAAAGAGGAGATATCATAACTATTATCACAGAAATACAAAGAATCATAAGAGACTACTATGATCAATTATATGCCACCAAATTGAATGACCTACATGAAATGGAAAATTTCCTAGAAACATACAACCTACCAAGATATCATGAAGAAAAGGAAAATCTGAAAAGACCAAAAATGAATGGGGAGATTGAATCCATAATCAAAAACCTCCCAAAAAAGAAACTCTCAGGACCTGAGGACTTCACTCGCAAATGTTATCAAACATTCAGATAATTAATGCTGCTCCTTCTCAAACTGTTCCCCAAACATGATGACTGTAAATACTTTCAAATTCATTTTAGAAGGCCAGCAGTATCCTGATACTAAAGCCAGACAAGGACACTACAGAAGAAAAGAGTTATAAGTCACCATCCACGATGAGTATACACACAAAAACCCTCAACAGAATACTAGCAAAATGAACTAAACAGGACATTATAGTGATCATAGTATATGATCAAGTGGGATTTATCCCTGGAATGTGATGATGTTTTAACATACACAAATCAATAAATGCAACATACCACTTTAACAAAATGAAGTATAAAATTTATATGATCATCTAATAGATAAAGAAAAAGCATTTGACAAAATTCAACATCATTTATGATATAAATTATCAACAAATTAGGTGTAGAAGGACTTGTACCTCAACATAATAAAGGCCACATATGAAAAGCTCAGCACTAGCATAATATTTAACAGTGAAAAGCTGAAAGTATTTCCCCTAAGATCAGGAACAATACAAGGATCCCAATTCTCATCACTTCTGTTCAATATATTACTAGAAGTCCTGACCTGAGCAATTTGTTAAGAAAAAAAAAAAAAAGGGCTTCCAAATTGGAAAGGGAGAATTAAAATCATCTCTCTTTGCAGATGACATATTATGTATAGAAAACCCTGAAGTAATTCAGTGAAGTTGCAGGATACAAAATCAACATGCAAAAGTCAGCAGTGTTTCTATATGCTAAGAGTGAACTATTCAAAAAATAAATTAAGAAAACAACCTCATTTACAATAACATCGAAAATAAAATTCTTACGAGTAAATTTAACCAAGGAAGTGAAAGATCTGCATACTGAACACATAAATATTAATAAAAGAAAATAAA
>NW_012110019.1:398883-442843 GCF_000951045.1 Mandrillus leucophaeus | reverse complement strand
AGAAAGTTTGGGGAGTAGAGGTGGGGTGGGGTACAGCTCTGGTATGGCTTAGTAGAGTATTGCTAGACTATAAGGCAGTAAATTTAAAAAACAAAACAAAACAAAAAAAACCCTATAATTGATTTCTTTTTTTGTGTGTCAAACTTCTGTTCAGGATCTTTTCTGTGACTCAGCATTAAATGTTGGTTTGAAATGGTAAAACATAACCCAGGCTGCCAGAGCTAAAAATTAATCCAAAAGGAAAACAAAGGATCTATACAGAATATGCAAAAACTAACCAAGACCTAGCTCAATTCTATTAATTCTTCATCCCTTCATCCACTATTTTCTCATTGAGAAATCAGAGCATTGAGAGGTTGTTAAGATAGAAATGGAGATAGTCTCATTTAAGTGGCACTGAAAGATGAGCCTAGAAGAGGAATTTTGGTGCAAGTACTAATTTCAGAGGTGATACCAAGATGCTCGAATAAGGAAGCAGGGAGAATGAAACAGAGAGGGAAAGACAATGAAGGATGTGAGAAATTGGCAATTCACTTTTTCAGTCACTATACCCCTTTCTCCATGATTCTTTCATGCCTGCAAGATGGTTTTCAATTCCCCAGTAGAAAGTGGTATCCTACTCTTACCTTACTTGAGATAAGCAAAGTATTCCTGCTTTCTCACTTACACTGACCTTAGTGCTGAAACAGAGTTCTAAGCAGAGGAAAGGAAGGGTTCTCTAGGAACTCACTTTTGTACAAATGATACTGAATGCTCTCTTCTGTCCCCAAAGAATAGGAACAGTTCCTCTGGGTTCTGTCACTCACTACTCAGAGTGAGCAACAAATACCTGCCCTGAAAGTTCTGTGATATTAAAATGTCACCTTAAATTTCACTGAGGTACTTAACTGAGCATGAGGGTCAATGTGAGAGAGACTGACTTTGAGAATAAGGCTCAAACGTAACACCAGGTTCTAACTTGGAATCTAAATGAGGCCCGTTCTTCAGACATGAGACTGTCATTCAATTCATGAAATTCCTAATGCTGGTATGGTCTCATCCAGGGCCAAGGTCCTTAGACACTGACAGAAGCCAGGGTCTCTTAATGTTGTTGAAGTTCTAACTATGTCCTACACAATACAACAAAACATAGACCTCATTTTGTAATCCTGTTTCTTCATTCCTTTATTCTAAGTGTTTATATTAAATGATGCTATTCAACAGTATAGTTCATACTATACTTAATATATGAAACTCAATCTTGAGTCTTAATCCTGATTATAGTTACTTAACAGTATTACAATATAAACTAAATGTCTTGAGTTGTTATCTCAGAATCTGCTGAAGCTTGAAGTCCACACAGCAGGCCGTCAGGAAGGGAAGATAGATTTGAAATTGGAGAAATCAAGAACAAGCTGAACTTACAAGCACAAGCTGGAACCCCACAAGGACAGACCAAAATCAGTGTCAGTTCTTGTTGCCTCCGACCTTGGTGATAAGGATGTCCTGCAGAATCCGGGGTCCTTCACAGAATTACACACACATACCTAACCCAGGACTTACAGAAGCCAAAGGGGAGACCAGGGAAAGGTAAAGGAGTCACAAGCCCAGCTGCTGCTTTATGCCAAGGAAGAATGTCAGCAGACAAACAATGACATGTGTAAATTACACAGTGGTTGCTGGTTCCTCTCTGCCCTCTAAATATCCCAAGTTTCTCCCTTGCTGCTCATTTTTAAACTGGAAACACACAAGAATGAATTATGGGAAATATAGCCTAGCGAAACACACACTACAAAGCCATCACATAACTAAACACATTTAATTTACTGTTTAACATCTTTAATTTAGGGTTTCTTTTCTAGATCCAGTGACATTACTGTCTTTTAGTTACAGATCTATCTGATCTAGGGGTGGGGTTTTTTTTATTTTCTTCTTCAAACAAGGGTTAAACTATTCTGCCTTTAGCTCATATAATCCGCCTGAAAGAGAAAGTTATTCCTTGAATTCAAAGCTCATCTATTCCCTCTGTTGAGAATCTCCCAAAGATATGCTCATCCTTCCCTCAGATCAGAACCCCTATTGATGTATTGAGGATGTGTCTTTCTTATTACAATTAACCCTGTTCCCCACCCAGGCCTTCCAAATTAATCTTTCAACACACCAGCAGAAAGTAACACGTACTCTCCTATTCAGAATTGAAGTGACTCTATATCTGAATTAGGAGAAAATCCCAAGACTTCCCCCTCCACTGGAGCTTGGTCCTTGTGACTTTGCCTTCTTGTGATACTCTCGATATTTCCTACTCCAAAAGCACACTCATAAAACTGCCCAGTGGCCTAGGCTTCACTCAGAAGTGCTGTCCTCAGAGCAGTTTATTCATTAACCAGCTTCCATGGTCTACTTCTGCTCTAATATGTGGCTTTTGCAGTGCCACAAAATACTGCAGACGTTAGTTACAAAGGCCCTAAAAGGCCATCCTAGTGTCATCTATTAGGATTGGTGGCCCTGTTTCTCCTTGTTCTACTGAATATTGGTACTTGATGCTTCTCAACTTTCTGATGTTTCTATTTATTTATATAATCTGTGATTCTGATGCATCAGAAGAGGAGATAAGTATAGAGGATGAGGTCTATTGCTAAACAGTGTGTATGTTTCAGCTTTGTGGAGCACTGAAAGCAATTTCAGTAGCAAGACAACATTGAGCTAACTCTGCCACCTGTCTTTCCTGAATTAGTCTATCCAGTATTAAGAAGGTATCTGATAGAAATGTAAACCAGCTCTTTTAGTGCTTGAGAGGATCATGTGAATTGAGGAATCTGTCTTAGACAGAATTGTGTCTGTCACTTGGAATAACCTTGACCCTAGTGGCTTAACCACTAATTACTCAGGATAGAAGGATTTAACCACAGGAGCTCCAAATATTGAACAAGGCAAATATGACAAAAGCTTCCATTAACTTTTTATTACCTGAATTTTCATGGAGCCAGTAGACTCACATATAGAAATGGAAGTGGATGTTGATCTCAAGCAAGTTGTTCTTCCAGTATTATTTATGCTACCCATGCATTAAGGCATAGCAATACCTAGGAGAGGCAAACAGTTTCCACTTGCCTACTGTCTGAGCTTAGCTTAGCTTTCCTCAGAAGCAGATTGTGAGACAAGGACTCAAGTACAAGTGGTTTTTTGGAAAATGCTCTCAGGAAATACCTGTGTAGAGAAACAAGAAAGGAAAGGAAGGAAACTACTAATGGCACATATCAAATAAGTTATGACTGGGGAACTCTGTGAGTTAAAGAAATCCAAGGTGGGTCAGGCAGGCATGGCCTACCTTGAGTGCCTCCACTGTGCTCATTAATGGCTATGAGGAACCCTGGGGAAGACTGGCCATGGCATAGATATCACCATACATCCAAATCTGTGAAGTGCGTGCTCCCCCACGACCAGCAAGTATCAAAGGCACTCTGAGAAAAGCACCTCCATGGCAGCTGTTCTTCATTTAATTATTGAAGATACGGCAATTCATGATATAGCAAAGAATGTGTTCAAGGTCTAGGTGACATTCAAATATCAGCAGTTATTTTATACCTTTGATCTTCAGAGAACTAACTAAAATATCTGCTTTTAGGGTGTGATGTCTATCCAAAGGTGCACTGGACTTGACTATCTCAAGACCTTAGCCCTAACTATTCCTCTCCACCCACCTTTCTAAACCCAGATTGACCCACTATCTGCTATGCAGTGGTCCCAGTATTGCATCGTCTCTTGTGATTAACTCAATGTCAATTTCCTCATACTTTCTGAGAATATAAATGGTGAAAAATTCTGGGAAAAAAAATTGAACTTTGAACTTCTTCAATCTATCCTATAAAAACTTTAAGCTATTGTTCCCTGAAGAGCAGTCATCTTGAGCTGTTCTCTCATAAACATGTGAAGACTTCAGCTAAGTTTGGTGGGTTTTTCTCCTTCAACCATTCTCTGGCACTCTTTTTCAGTCTTTTTAAATAAATATGAGATGGCATTAATTTTTAAAGAATAGCTGTTTTACCAAGATTTGAATGGATGGCAAAAAAAAGAATTCTCTCTAGTAAATTTCAGAAAGCATTGATGAATTTGGAAGTTGCTTTATAATATATGTATACACACACACACACACACACACACACACACATATATATATGTCTGTTCCCATTCCACCAAATTGCAGGAGGGAAGCATAAAAGGGAAGCAAATTTCCTTGAACTTAGCCACACATATTTTGATAGTTTCCTCTCCAAAATTTTTATTCCGATACCCAAGTAGCATAGCACATCAGAAAGACAAAATCCAGAAGTGCTGGAAGAACATATTATTGGTGGAAAAGAAAGTTTTTACCTCACTTTACTTCTCCTCCTAGCAGTTTGTAGTTTAACATCTCAGGCCTCTCTGCAGTGTGAAGTTGATCACTTTCTGTCATTCATTTAGTTGAATAAAACCCGCTGGGTGTTGTCTATCATCAAATAAATACTTCTTTATAACTGAATCATCCTGACCCAGGAGAGAATTGCAGGTTGAGATCCCCATGGCCTCTCTCTGACTCATATCAATAAATGGAAAAGACCATTTCCCCCATCCCCACCCCATCAAGCTGCATCCATGTTCTAATACCTGCTTGAATAAAGCAAAGCCCAGTACAAAAGGAGATAGAAGTGTCTGAAAATCATCTCTATTTCTTGCTTCACTCTCTATCCTGATTTAAATTGTGTTTGATTTTACACAGGTTTATTGAACACTTGAGATCATAGGGAGAGTTCTGTAAACATGCTACAAATTTTCTTTGATTCCCTCCCTGAAAATCAACACAAATTACTTAATACCTGGGACAAGATCATCATAGAGATTACAACTATAGCTTTTGCTGGATGATTGGTGATCAAATATCATAATTCTATCAGTTCAGCATAGGACTGTTCCTTGTATATAAAAGGAACGAATGAAACAGAAGAGATGATCATACAGGTAGGACATTAAAGACAGACTCTCTAGTCTGGTAGACAGAAACACCATTTAAAAATGTAAAATCATTTCTCTCCTTGGGAGGCAGAAATAGTTCCAAGAGGTGACTGAGGGACTTTTGATGGGGTGGAGGAGGCTCAACTAAAAGTACCCTTCAAAGATACTTAACTAGAAGTGCATTTTCTGTGCAAATACAGCTCCACTAAAAAGTCACCTATCCTCTCTTACTGCAAACCAAGTTGCCATCCCAAACCTTCGGTATCCTTGGTGCAACTGTAGAGCATCTATATATTCTAAAATAACAGTGAAATAGCTATGGCCTGAAGAAGCATTCTAACTTCAGTGTACAGTAGCTTTCAGTATGCCACATCAGTCGTTTCCTGAAGGTAGCTTGTTGAATATCCTTCAGAACATTTTCCATAGTGAACTTCTCAGTAAGCAATAGCTGTAATGATCTCAGAAATAAGAAGGAACCATTGAGGTCAATTTAGTTGCACAGAAAAATTGTATCTTTAATAATGTCTTTAGTGCATTTTTGGTTCCTTTATTTAGACACTGTCCTTCACAGACAATAACTTGTTGGAAAAAGTTAAGCCAGTTGATAAGGCTTTTGACCCAGTCATGCTGCCTTCCTCAGTCCTATAGGCCACATGATCCAAGGGAGCTCACCTTGCTATGTGGGATGTAGACAGAGAGGCTGTGAAATTTCATGGCAAATTAAGGAGACAGAGAAATATTATAAACACTGTCTCTAAGAATTTTGTATAAGTTGTTGCCTGTAGTTGGGATTCCTTTTAGGTCGGTGTTATTGATGCCATGTGCATTCCTTGAAAGTCCAATGACTGAGTCCTGATGGTCTTTACTCAGTATTGGGTCATCTCAACGTAGGGATCATAAAAGATGGTACTAAGTGTCCTCTATCGTTACTGGTATTGTCTATTTCATTCAGGGTTTACATCACTGGTTTCAGAATTTGTCCCATTTAATTGCTTGACAGATTTGTCTTCTAAAGCAATAAAAAGTTTTACCTGATTTTTCTAACAGGAAATTACTATTTGTGGTGCCTTAGGAAGCACTTATAGGTTGGAAGCGGACTTATAAAAGTGCTCTTAGGACCCTGACACTTCTGTATTTCCAGATATTTAGTAACAAACCTCAAGATTTTCAGATGCCTTGCGTGCTATGAGAAATACAAAAAACTCCCAGCACAAACAATTCTGTCCAATCCCCTACACCAAAAGACTTGGCCAAACTGTAGCATGGCCTCTGCTAGCCTAAGGTCATGAGCATAAGAGGAATGAGCCTCCCTTGAGTTCCTGCTTGGGAGGGATCAAGACTGCCAAAAAAAAAAAAAAAAAAAAAAACATTTACTGTTTCTTTCAGTCAACACCTAGAGATAGGCTTCTAATCTCTCTTTTCTTAGACAATTTACTTTCAAAAACACAAAATTATAAATCCTTTCTCTGTCTCTTTGACACATAGATGTATAGTCTACAACCCAGGAATGGCTTTCTCAAGAACTAGGGAGCCATTCTTCTGAAATGTACTCATCAAAAAGGATAGGGCTCCTGTCTCCTTGTCTCTGTGGGAGGATAAGAGCTTAATTTCAATAAGCACCGATTTGCAGACACAGATACTGACAGTCTAATCACATTTCTTAAAGTCTTTCAGTACTTTTCCTTTAGCACACCCTAGCATTTAAAAGGCCTCCTGCCTTTTGCTTCTTAGGAGTTGAGGAATTAAGCTCGGGTTACACTGAGGTCTCTCCCCTATTGCAATAGTACTGGATAAAATCTGTCTTACAGTGACTGCCTTTGTTCCTGTTGGACAGCTGATTCACTGTATTAAAACAAGTAATCTAACTGTTTATTAGCCTTGACTGTGCTATTATTAGAGTATGCTTCCATGGATAATAAAACTAAGACAAACATTGATATCACGTTGTTTACATGGAAAGAAGAAACACAGTGCTAGGGAAGTGGGAAGGTAATCGTGGGAAGTGAAAATAACTATAAAGGGCCCAGTCATCCACTGTGATACTGGCTAAAAACTACAGTTTAGTAGTGTAGGGAAGTTATGGGAGATTCTATGCCACATTTTTCATGTCTCAATTATTCAAGCAAAGAAGTGAGAGAGTTGAGCTATTTATACTTCCTGCCTGTCAAAAGTTAGAGGCTGCATGTACCCAAAGAGATGTTAGTTCCCATGAATAGCGCAGGTGATATGTTCCAAGATCCCCAGTGGATGCCTGAAACTGCAGATAGTACTGAACCCTACATATACTACATTTTTTCCTATACAGACATACTAATAAAGTTTAATTTATAAATTAGGCACAGTGAGAGATTAACAATAAAAATAAAATAGAACAATTATAACAATATACTGTAATAAAAGTTATATAGTCTCTTCCCGTCTATCTCTCTCAAAATATCTTCTTTTACTCTACTCACCCTTCTTCTTCCTGTGATCTGTCAATCTAATAACTGAGATGGCTACTGAATGACCAATGGGCGGTTAACGTACACAGCATGCATATGCTGGACAAAGGGATGATTCATGTCCTGGGTGGAACAGTGAGACGGCATGGACTTTTATGCTGCTATGCAGAACATCATGCAATTTAAAACTTGTGAATTGTTTATTTCTGGAATTGTCCTTTTAATATTTTCAAACTATAATTAACCATGGGTAACTGAAACCACGGAAAGTGAAACAATGGATAAGCGAGTACTACTATACTTCCTACCTTCTGGTCACATAGGAAAATTTGTTCTTGGTGGCATAAAGACAGCATTCTGAGAATAAAGTAGGTCCTGGCCATTGGAAATCAGGCTGGTATGCATAGAAAAGTCAACGTGATCAAAGAGTTGTAGGCAAAATATCTGCTATTCTGGTTATGAACAGAAACCTAAATATTGAGATGCTTCCCCACCTGCCCCCAAGAATATCCTGCAGCTTCATCAAAAAATGTGGGAAACTAGAAATTTCTGCATGTTACTCTAGAAACTCTAGGGCAATGTTGAGTCACTATATTCTAATATCAACAGATCCATTACAGCCATCCTAGTTAAATAAGAACTATTTAAAACTGTGGGAAAAAAAACTGTAAACTAAAAATTTCACAAAAAAACTATCAGAACTGATAGACAAATTCAGGAGAGTTGCAGGATACAAAATTAATACATCAGTTACATCTCGATGCAAAATCAGTTACATCTTTATACAATAACAATGTGGACTCCAAATAAGGGATTAAAAAGCAATTTCATTTATAATGGCATTAAAAAGAATAAAATACTTAGTAATTAACTTAAGAAATCAAATGAGTCATACACTGAAAACTACAATTGCTGAAAGAAATTAAAGGAGATACAAATAAATGAAAAGATAATCCATGTTTACAGATTATGGAAATTTAATATTCTTAAGATACCAATACTATCCAAAGTGATCTACAGATTCAATGCAATCCCTATTAAAGTCCCAATGATTTTTTTTTTTTTTTGCACAATAAAAATTTATCCTAAAATTCACATAAAATCTCAAGGGACCATAAGTAGCAAAAAATATAGTGAAAGCAGAAACAAAATCAGAGGACTCACATTTTCTGATATCCAAACTTACTACAAAGTCAGTAATCAGTGTGGTTCTGGCATAAAGACATATAGCTCAATAAAATAAGTTGAAAGAGTTCAGAAATAAACCCTTGCATATGTGGCCAAATGATTTTTGACAAGGGTGCAAGATCATTCAGTGGGAAAAGGACTTTTTTCACCAAATTATGCTTGGAAAACCAGATATGTGCAGGCAGAAGAATGAAGTTCGACTCTTACCTTACAACATATACTAACATCCACAACATAAAAGTGTGTGCATGTATGTATGTATATGTGTGTGTGTGTGTGTGTGTGTGTGTGTGTGTGTATATATATATAAATTTTTTTTTTTTGAGACAGAGTCTTACTCTTGTTGCCCAGGCTGGAATGCAGTGGCACGATCTTGGCTCACTGCAACTTCCGCCTTCTGGGTTCAAGTGATTCTCCTGCCTCAGCCTCCCAAGTAGCTGGGACTACAGGTGCCCGCCATCATGCCTGGTTAATTTTTTGTATTTTTAGTAGAGACGGGGTTTCACCATGTTGGCCAGGCTGGTTTTGAACTCCTGGCCTCAAGTAATCCATCCGTCTCAGCCTCCCAAAGTGTTGGGATTACAGGAGTGAGCCACAGTGCCCAGCCAAAAGTATAAAACTCTTATAAGAAAACGGGGAAAGGACCATGACTTTGGGCTTGGCAATTATTTCTTGGATACAACATCAAAAGCACAGGCAACAAAAGAAAAGATAGATAAATTAAACTTCATCAAAACTGAAAACATTGTGCACCAAATGACGCTATCAACAGAATAAAAAGGCAACTAACACTGGGGAGAAAATATTTTCAAACCATAGATCTGATGAGATTAATATCCAGAATATATAAAGAACTCCTACATCTCAACAAAAAGTAACAGCCCAATTCAAAACATAGGCTAAGGACTGGAATAGACCATTTCTCCAGTGAAAATATACAAACGACCAATAAACACATGAAAAATGCTTGACATTATTAATCATTAGAGAAATACAAATCAAAACCACAATGAGATACTCCACTTCAGACCCTTTAGAAGGGCTAATAATGGAAAAAGTAAAAGAAAAAAATAGTATTGGCAAGGATGTTGAGAAATTAGAACTCTTGTGCACTGCCAGTGGAAATGTAAAACGGTGCAGCCATTATGGAAAACAGTATGGTGGTTCTTTAAAAAATTAAACATAGAATTGCCACATGATTCAGCAATCCCACTTATGGGTATATTCAAAAAATTGAAAGCAAATATTTAAACTAATATGTGTACATCTGTGTTCGTAGCAGATTTATTCACAATAGCCAAGAGGTAGAATCAACCCAAGTGTCCATCATGAGTGGATAAACAAAATGTGGTATACAAATGCAATGTAATATTATTTGGCCCCAAAAAGAAAGGAAGTTCTGACACACACTACAATCTGGATGAAACTTGAAAACGTTACAGCAAGTGAAATAAGCCAGACACAAAAAAACAAATAGAGTATGATTCCACTTATGAGGCACCCAGATTAGTCAAATTCATAGAGGTAGAAGTAGAACAGTGGCTACTAGGGGCTGGAAGGAGGGGAAATGAGGAATCCTTGTTTAATGAGTACAGAGTATCAGTTTGGGAAGATGAAGAAGTTCTGGAGGCAGACAGAAGTGATGGATGCACAACAATGTAAATGTACTAATGCCACTAACCTGTACACTGAAAAATAGTTACAATGTTAAGTTTTATGTTTTGTATATTGTATCACACACAAATACACACTATGTATATATGTATACTCTAGTATATGTAGAGAGTGTGTATGTGTATTTATATGTATGTATGTATGTATATTTCTGTTGGGTGGCACACATTTCACCAATGAGTTCCTTAACTCTCCAGGATGCTGAGACAATCAACTTAGTAGTATTCTCTGGAAAGATGACAATAGTCTGGTCCATCAGCAACAATGCCATTAACTGCCCTAGGTGTAAAGTTCTAGTTGTAGGTAGCAAAGGAGTAGGCCATGCCAAAGATTAATTCACCAATAATCCAAAATGAAGATGAAATAATTGTAGAAAAAGCGAGAGGTGTGAAACAAGAAGTGACTAAATTGCAAGTGAATCAAGGGCTGGTTGTGCCTGGTGGCTTGTTAAGGTACTGCTAGGTTGTAAAAACAGGGATCTTTTAAATTCAGATAGATATTCAGTTAATTATATATCTTTATTCATAACAAAGCATTTTCTCAGAACCTTATGTATGGTCCCATATTAGTGTGGGCTTGAACTGGTAAAACAAAAACTGAGCTCCAAACACAAAGATTGAACTTGGATAGTCAGGAAGCCAGTGGGAAAACCAAGCAGCAACACAGAATACACAAAGTGCAAAAGGAAAACCTGGATTAATGTATTGGTTCTTCATCAGGTAATTTCTCAGAAAGCCAAGACACTCACAGGCTATAGAAATGAAATAAAGACTATGTGACTAAATTGGGAGGCACTGAAAAGGACACCTGAGACAGACAACTGGACATAGATAATTGTCTTAGGAGGTGATCCCAGGATGCCATAGGGGTGGCAGCAGGGAGAATAAGACAGGGAAGAAGAGACAATGAAGACTGGCTCTGTGAGCAAACCGAGTTCAAAGTCCCTGGGAACTTTCAACGTTGGGGACATTAGGATCCACTGACCAGTCTTGTGTTGAAGGACAAAAAGATTCAAGTGTCAGGCAAGCTCATCCAAGTGGACCATGGCATAATAAATATTCTATCAACTATAAGTTAATTCATCATTCTTAAATATCTTAAAATGTTTCAGTATCTCCTAAGAAGAGATCTAGTGAGTCAATATTTATTATCTGCCTCTAATTCCTAATTTCTACCTCAACCTTTCATATGTGTATAATAATGACAAGGCTCATATTGTGTAACATCGTTGGAAAAGGAGTAAGCCTGTATCTTAGCCCTAACACAAGAGGAGGCAGTGTTATACGAAATTGCGTTTGTCACCTGTTTAGATTAGAAGGACTCGTGGCCACTGAAGGTGTAATTGTCCCAGCAAAACCCGACCTTTAGGACGGTGACCTTAAACAGCATTTTCAAAAGAATCCTCAAGATGCTAATCAATTTCTCTTTAAAAAAAAAAAAAAAAGTTATCCCAACAAACTTAACATGTTTTCCCCCAGGCCCACTATTTTCTTGGCCAAAGTCCACTCTCCAGCTGAAATATTTCTTTTACTGTCTTCTTCCTATTTGGTGAAAACACCTAAAAAATAAAGTACCAACATAAGAATTGTATGGTGAAACCTAAAAAAGCATGCTGTGTACTCCTGGTCTCTCCATTCTTGTCCATCCATCTTCCCTTTGTCATCCTTCAGCATAGTTCTCACCTCCTGTTCTACATACTGGACTTACTTTGGGCAGCATTTGGGAACTCCTAGTCTCCGTACTGTTACCATCTTAACATGTTAAAATTGGAAGAGTAGGTGAAAATGGAAGTAAAATTAAAGGAAGATACTCTAGTCTGGGTAATTAGGAACACTGTTTTAAGATGTAAAATAATTCCTCTGATTCCCATACAACAGCAGCTCCAAAGAGTGACTATGCAACTCATCATATGGTAGAAGAATCTTACCTCAAACTATGCTTCTAATAAACCAAATGTGTTCTTGCCATACAAATACAACTTCATGAAAAGCCACCTAGTCACTTTGGCTGTACACCAAGTTACCACTCCAAATCCCCATTGCTCTTTACACAATTACGGAGCATCTATACCTGCCAGAATAACCATGGAATAGCTGTGGTATGACGAATTACTCTGAGCACAACGTGTGGCATCTTCCAATAGTATACAGCATCTGTGACCTGAAGATTATTCTAGCTTTTCAAATATCTTTCAGGATGTTTTCCTTCCTAAATCTCTTATTAACCAATAGCTGTGATAACCTCAGAAATTGGAAAGCATAAATGAAGTCAGTCTACTTGCACAGAAATTATATTTTTATTCATGGTTTTTATGTTTTGAGTTCATTAAATTAGACCACCAATCTTCACAGACAGTAATTTGAACACAAAGGGTTACCAGCATGTTTGAACTATTCTCTGTTTTCTATGGAATGTGTTTAATAGAAAGTTATCGTAGTGCATGGAATGTACTGAATGTCTGTAGAGCTGTCTTGTTATTTGAGGCATTCACAGCTACAGAGATGGCTCTGTAAGCTAAACCATCCAGATACTCTTGGGCCATGGGACAACTTGTTTTTTCATTTATACATACAATTTTTATTTGAAATCTGCAAGTATGGATAATATAACGCAAAAAGTTACTGAAAAATCAACGTCAGCATCATCTGAACTCTTTCCCCCTAATGTAATCAGGGCATTTGGATAACACATTTCCGAGCTCATCAGTGGTTCTTAAATGTCAAGTGCACCCTACTTAATCAGTACCTAACCCTTTCCTTGGCTCAATAAACTGCTAATATGTACCTTTACATATTAAAAATCTATCCCTCAATATACATACTAACTGAATCTTTCAATTTTAATTTTTTTTGTGGGTAGGTGTATATATTTATGGGGTACATGAGATGTTTTTATACAGGCATGAAATGTGAAATAAGCAGACCATGGAAAATGGGCTCCATTCCTCTAAAGCATTTATCCTTTGAGTTACAAACAATCCAATTACACACTCTACATTATTTTCAAATGTACAATTAAATTACTATTGACTGGCCAAGCATGGTGGCTCACGCCTGTAACCCCAGTACTTTGGGAGGCCCAGGCAGGTGGATCACCTGAGGTCAGGAGTTTGAGACCAGCCTGGCCAATATGGTGAAACCCCATCTCTACTAAAAATACAAAATACACAAGTTAGTGGTGGACACCTGTAACCGCAGCTGCCAGGGAAGCTGAAGCATGAGAATCACTTGAACCCAGGAGGCGGAGGTTGCAGTGAGTGGAGACTATGCCACTGTACTCCAACCTGGGCAACAGGCTGTCTAAAAATAATAATAATTATTATTATTTTTCTGTCTAAAAATAATAATTATTATTTTTCTGTCTAAAAATAATATATTTTTATATATGACTATAGTTACCCTGTTGTGCTATCAAATAGTAGGTTTTATTCATTCTTTTTAACTATCTTTTTGTACCTATGAGACATTCCCACTTCTCTCCTGCCCCTCACTACCTTCCCAGTCTCTAGTAATCATCCTTCTACTCTCTATGTCCATGAGGTCAATTGCTTTTATTTTTAGATCCCAGAAGTAAGTGAGAATATGCAATGTTTGTCTTTCTGTGCCTGGCTTATTTTGGTTAACATAATGATCTCCAGTTCCATCCATGTTGTTGCAAATGACAGGATCTCATTCTATTTTATGGATGAATAGTACTCCATTGTGTATAGGTACCACAATTCTTTATCCATTTATCTATTGACAGACACAGGTTGCTTCCAAATCAGGTATTATATAAACAGTGCTGCAACAAACATAGGTGTGCCAATATCTTTTTGGTTTACTGATTTCCTTTCTTTGGGGTATATACCCAGGGATGGGATGGCTGGATCATATGGCAGCTCAATTTCTAGTTTTTTGGTGAACCTTCAAACTGTGGTTGTATTAATTTACATTCCTACTGACAGTGTATGAGGGTTCCCTTTTCTCCACATCCTTACCAGCCTGTCTTTTGGTTATAAGCCATTTTAACTGGGGTGACATGATCTCATTGTAGTTTTGATTTGCATTTATCTGATGATTAACGATGTTGAGCACATTTTCACATGCCTGTTTGTCATTTGTATGTCTTCTTTTGAAAAATGTCTATTCAAATCTTTTGTCCATTTTTTCAATCAGATTATTCGATTTTTTTCCTAAACAGTAGTTTGAGCACCACGTATTCTGGTTATTAATCCCTTGTCAGATGGGTAGTTTGCAAATATTTTCTCCCATTATGCGGGTTGTTTTTTCACTTTGTTGATTGTTTCCTTTGATGTGCAAAAGCTTTTTAACTTGATGTCAACCCATTTGCCCATTTTTGCTTTGGTTGCCTGTGCTTATGGGGTATTGCTCAAGAAATGTTTGCCAGGCCTATGTCCTAGAGAATTTCCCCAACTTTTTCTTGTAGTAGTTTCATAGTTTGAGGTCTTAAGATTTAAGTCCTCAATCCATTTTGATTTTTGTATGTAGTGAGATAAACATCTAGTTTCATTCTGCATGTGGCTATCCAGTTTTCCCAGCACTATTTATTGAAGAGACTGTCTCTTCCCCAGTGCATATTCTTGGCACCTTTGTTGAAAATGAGTTCACTGTAGGTGTGTGAATTTGTTTCTGGATTCTTTATTCTGTTCCATTGGTCTGTGTGTCTGTTTTTATGCCAGTACCATGCTGTTTTGGTTACTATAGCTCTGTAGTATAATTTGAAGTCAAGTAATGTGATTCTTCCAGTTTTGTTCTTTTTGCTTTGAACAGCTTTGGCTGTTCTGGGTTTTTTGTGGTTCCACGTATATTTTAGGATGGTCTCCTCTATTTCTGTGAAGAACGTCATTGGTATTTTGATAGGGATTACAGTGAATCTATAGATTGCTTGGGGTAGTATGGACTTTTTAACAATATTGACTCTTCCAATCCATGAACATGGAAAATTTTTCCAGTTTTTGTTGTCCTCTTCAATTGATTATTTCAGTATTTTACAGTTTTCATTGTAGAAATATTTCACTTCTTTGGTTAATCCCTAGGTATTCTGTGTGGCTATTGTAAATGGGATTACTTTTTAAATTCCTTTTTCACATTGTTCACTGTTGGCAGGTAGAAATGGTACTGATTTTTGTTAAATTTGTATCCTACAAGTTTTCTAAATTTATCAGTTCTAATTGTTTTCTTGTGGAGTCTTTAGTTTTTATCAAATATAAAATCTTATTATTTGCAAACCCAGATGATTTTTCTTCCTTTCCAATTTGGATGTCTTCATATCTTTCTCTTGTCTGTCTGCTCTAGCTAGGAATTCAAGTTCTATGTTGAATAACAGTGGTGACAGTGAGCATCCTTATTGTTTTTGAGATCTTAGATGAAAGGCTTTCAGTTTTTCCCCATTCAGTATGATACTACCTGTGGGTCTGCCATATATGGCTTTTATTATGTTGAAGTATGTTCCTTCTATCCCCAGTTTTTTGAAGGTGTATTGTCATGAAACGACTGAGGATTTTATCAACTTCTTTTTCAGCATCATTTGAAATGATCATATGGCTTTTGTCCTTATCACATTGATTTGCATATGGTGAACCATACTTGCATCCCAGGGATATATCCTGCTTGGTCATGATGATCTTTCTAATGTATTGTGATATTTGGTTTGCTAGTACTTTGTTGAAGATCTTTGCATCAACATTCAATACATTAAAATGTAGTGGGTTTTTTTTTAATGTGTCTTTGGTTTTGGTATCAATAATACTGGTCTAGTAGATTAAGTGTGGAAGTATTCCCTTCTCTATTTTTTGGAATTGTTTGAGTAAGATTGGTATTAGTTTTCCTTCAAATATTTGATAGAATTCACCAGTGAAGCCATCAGGTCGTGAGCTTTTCTTTATGGGATACTTTTTATTACATAGTTTTGATTGTATACTATTTATTGGTCTGTTCAGGTTTTGGATTTCTTCATGGTTCAACTTTGGTAGGTTGTACATGTCTAGGAATTGGTCCCTTTCTTCTACATTTTCTAATTTATTGGCATGTAGTTGCTCATCATAGCCACTAATAATTCCTTTGAATTTCTGCAGTATCAGTTGTCATGACAACTTTTTTATTTCTGATTTTATTTAATATTTTCTGTTTTTTCTTAGCCTAAAGTTTTAGCAATGTTGTTTAACTTTTCAAAACAATAACTTTTCGTTTCATTGGTCTTTTTTATTGTTTTTTTCATGGCAGTTTCATTAAGTTCTGCTCTGATTTTTATTATTTCTTTTCTTCTACTAATTTTGGGTTTTGTTTGCTTTTGCTTTTCTAGTTCTTTACGATGCATTATTAGATTGTTCATTTGAAGCTTTTCCTCTTTTCAGATGTAGGCATTTATAACTGTAACCTTCCCTCTTAGTGGTGCTTTTGCTGTACCCCATAGATTTCAGTATATTGTGAAATTATTCAATTTCCTTCTCAATTTTATTAACCTGCTGGCCATTGAGGAGCATATTGTTTAATTTCCATGTATTTGTATAGTTTCCAAAATTCCTCGTTAATTTCTAGTTTTACTCCATTGTGGTCAGAGAAGATGCTTCATATAATTTCAGTTTTTTGAATATTTCCAGACTTGTTTTGTGACCTAAGGTATGGCCTATCCTTGAGAATGATCCATGTGCTGAGGAAAAAAATGTGTATTCTGCAGTTCTTGGATGATATTTTCTATAGGTATTAGATCTATTTTGTCTATAGTACCTTGGGGCTTATCTGTTTAGCTCTAATAAGATTTTGTTTACATATCTGGGTACTATCTTATTGCTGAATTGACCCCTTTATCATTATATAGTGACCTTCTTTGTCTCTTCTTGGAGTTTTTATCTTGACATGTATTTTCTCTGATATAATTACAGTGACTCCTGCTTTTTTGGTTTCCATTGTCACGAAGTATCTTTTTCTATCCCTTTATTTTCAGCCTACGTATGTCTTTATAAGTGAAGTATGTTTCGTGTAGGCAACAGATCAATAGGGCTTGTTTTTTCATCCATCCAGCTAGTCTATGTATTTGATTAGAGAGTTTAGTCCATTTACATTCAACATTATTGATAAGTGAGGACTTAACTCCTGCCATTTTGTTATTTGTTTTCTAGTCTTCTTTTGTCTTTCTTTCCTTCCTGTCTTTATTTAGTGAAGCTGATTTTCTCCAGTGATAAGATTTAGTTTCTTGCATTTTATTTTTTGCATCTACATTGTATGTTATTTGATTTAAGGTTACCATGAAGTTTGCAAATACTGTCTTACAACTCATTATTTTAGCCTGATAACGTAACACTGTTTACATAAACAAAAAGAAAACTAATAAAAACTCTACACTTTAACTTTGTCCTCACACTTTTTAACTTTTTGTTGTTTCTGTTTATCTTATGGTACTATGTCTTCAAAAGTTGTTGTACTTATTATTTGTGAGTGGTTCATTGTTTAGTCTAATTAGGATAAGAATAGTTTACATACCACAGTTAGTGTTATAACTAAAACTGTTTTTCTGTGTGTTACTATACCCAGTGAGTTTTGTACCTTCAGATGATTTTTTGTTGCTCATTAGTATGCTTTTCTTTCTGAATGAAGAATTCCCTTTAGCATTTCTTGTATCACAGGCCTGGTATTGATAAAATTCTTCAACTTCTGTTTGTCTGGGAAAGTGTTTATTTCTTCTTTATGTTTGAAAGACATTTTTACTGGATATACTATTCTAGGGTAAAAGTTTTTTCTTTCAGGATTTTAAATATATCATGCCCCTCTCTCCTTGCCTGTAATGTTTCTAATGAAAAGTCTGTTGCCAAAAGTATAGGAGTTCTATTGTATATCATTTGTTCCTTTTTTCTTGCTGCTTTTAGGATCCTTCCTTGAACTTTGGGAGTTTGATGATTAAATACCTTGAGGTAGTCTTCTTTAAGTCTGCTTGGTGTTCTATAACTTTCTTGTATTTGTATATTAATATCTTTCTCTAGGTTTGGAAAGTTCTGTTGTTATCCCTTTGAATAAACTTTATACTCCTATTTTCTTTCTGTACCTCCTCTTTAAGGCAAACAACTCTTAGATTTGTTCTTTGGAGGCTATTTCATAGATCCTGCAAGCATGCTTCATTTTTTTAAAATTTTGTCTCCTCTGTATTTTCAAATAACCTATCTTCAAGATCACTAATTCTTCTGCTTGATCAGTTCTGCTATTAAAAGACTCTGATGCATTCTTCAGTATGTCAATTACATTTATCAGCTCCAGAATTTCTGCTTCTTATTTCAATCTGTTAAATTTATAGGATAGGATTCTGAATTTCTTGTGTAATATTGAATGTATTTGAGTTTCCTCAACACAGCTATTTTGAATTCTGTCTGAAAGGTCACATATCTGTTTCTCCAGGATTGTTCCCTGGTGCCTTATCTAGTTTATTTGCTGATGTCATGTTTTTCTGAATCGTCTTATAGTAGTAGATGTTCTTCAATGTCTGGGCATTGAAAAGTTAGGTATTTACTGTAGTCTTCACTGTCTGGGCTTATTTGTACCTGTCCTTCCTGGGAAGGCTTTCCAGATATTCAAAAGGACTTGGGTATTATGATCTAAGCTATATCTGCTTTAGGGGGCACCCCAAGCCCCAGTGACATTGTTGTTCTTGCAGACTCATAGAGGTACCACCTTAATGGTCTTGGACAACATCTGAGAGAATTCTCTTGATTACCAAAGAGAGACTGTTTCTTTCTTTTCCTCATTCTTTTTCTCTTTGTTCTGAGCCACCTAAAGCTGGGGAAGGCATAACACAAGCATCCCTGTTGCCACGACCACTATGACTGCACTGAGTCAGATCCGAAATCAGTAAGGCACTGGGTCTTGTCGAGGCTTGTTGTAACAGTTCCCTGGCTAACACCTATGTTCAATCAAGGACCTGGGGCTCTACAATCAGCAGATGGCAAAGTCAGCCAGTCTTGCATCCTACCCTTCAGGAAGGTGAGGTCTCCCAGGCTCTAGGTAGGTTCAGAGGTAAGTCAGGGACTAGAGTCAAAAACCCTGGAAGTCTGCCTAACGTTCTACTGTACTGTGGCTAAGCTGGCACTCAAACCACAAGAGAGTCCTTCCCACTCTCTCCTCGTCTTTCCAATGGAAGAGAGGCCTCACCCAGTAGCCACCACTACTGCAGGCCAGGAGTACTGCCAGACTACCAATATTCCCTTAAGGCCCAATGGCTCTTAAGACAGCTTGTGGAGAATGCTGCCTAGGACTCATCTTTCAGGGCAATGGGCTCCCATCTGGCCCAGGACAGGTCCAGAAATGCCATCCAAGAGTCAAATACTTGAACCAGGGACCCTAAGAGCCCACTTTGTACTCTACCCCTCTTGGCCATGCTGGCACCTAAGGTGCAAGACAGAATCCCCTTTATTTTTTCTTTTGCTTTTCTCAAGCCAAAAGAGTTTTGCCCCATAGCCACCACAGCTGGTAATGTGCTAAGTCTCACCTGAAACCAGTAAGTCTCAGAGGCTCACCAAAGGCCCTCCATGTAGTACCTAGGAATCTCTGCTGGTTGTTCAGGGCCAAAGGGCGCTGCAATTAGCAGATAACAAATGCTGCCAGGACTGGGTCCTTTCCTTCAAAGTAGCAGCTTCTCTTCTGGCCCAGAGTGTGCTTAAAATGTCTGGGAGCTAGGGCCTGAAACTGGGACCTCATTACTCTCACTGGTGCCCTATCCTGCTGTTGCTGAGCTGGTATTCAAGATGCAAGACAAACTCCTCTCTACTCTTCCCTCCTCTCCTCAAGAGGAAGGAAGGGGTCCCTTTTGGAGCTTCAAGTTCTGTAGCCTGGGGTTAAGAAAGGGGTGATGCCAGCACTCCCTTGGCTGCCCCAGTTGGTGTCTCAGTATGTTGCATGTGGAGCCACTGGACTTTAATGGAACTTTTCACTTCTCCACTGTCTCTGAGCCTAGTACAGCACTAGGATTCACCTAAGAGTTGCAGTCCTTATGATTCAGACTGCCTTTCAAGTTTACTTGGAGACAAACAGCACTGTATCCCTTGGTGGCAAGGATTGTGGGAACTCAAGTTCTGACCACGGGGATCAGTGGCTAGGGCTGGTTTAAATGACCCTTCTGGCTACTATTGGTGTATATGCTCCCTCCATGGGAGGGCATCAGCTGTGTTTGGTCTGGTTTTCCTTTTCACTCTAACAGGACAGCACTGATATCAGTGCATCACAATTGCTGTGTTCTCCCTCCCCAATGCCCAGAGATGCTCTCCATGCCATGCAGCTGTCACTAAGGGATGAGGGAGGGGTGGTATCCATGATTCACAACTGCTACTCTCAGTGCCTCTGATATACAAGGAGTTAAGAAGAAATTACTTAGGCAGATAGTGAAGAAGAAAGGAAGTCTTCAGTAAGGTTTTCCTTTAATGAAAAGCAGCCCCCAAATCGTTTTCTTTTCCAACAAAGAGCAGCCTGTAAAATCAAGCTACAGACATAGACAAAGAAGCTGGAAGCTTTCACGGCTGAATGCTGGCAATTGTGCCAATAGGAAAGGGCTACCTGGGAATCACCATGTTTGAGATGGTGGCTCCATCTTCCCTTTTTCTTTCCAACCACCTGTGCAGTAAGGAGAAGACAACGTGGTGCTGGCCAAGTGGAAAGCTCATTTGCATAATAAGATTAGGGTAGGGTGGCCAGCTTCCCTGCAGGCTGTGTAAATGTCACACCTGGTCCAACCAATCTGTGGACCCTATGTAAATCAGACACAGACTTCTCAAGCCTGTCTATAAAATCTGTGCACTCCACTGTGGGCCGGAAGTCCCATTCAGGTGCCTCTCTCTTTTGCAGGAGACACAGCTGTTTTCTTTTCCCTATTAAACTTCCACTCCTAAACCCACTTATGTCCGCATCCTTGATTCCCTTGGTGTGAGATGATGAGCCCCCAGGTATTTATCCCAGACAACAATGCCACTGCACTTCTTTCAGTGATATGAAGTTAAAACCAGGTACTATGAGTGTCACCTGAACTTTGGTTCTTATGAAAGTGTATTTTCTGTGTAGACAGTTGTTAACTTGGTGTCCTTGTATGGGGGACAATCTGTGGAGATTTCTATTCTTTCATCTTGCTCCACCCTCTTGGGATAACTTCTAAAAGACTTACCAAATTTATTAGGTATTGAAACCTAAGAAAAGAAATACAGCAGTGAAGAGAGGCAAAAATGGGAGCTCAAGATGTTTCTGAATCATTAGGAGTACCTGAGCAGAACAAGTTGGTAAGTAAGGAAAGAAATAATGAATGATGCTGTCGGGATTCTCATATATTATAGGATGTAGGTATTACAGGGAATTAATATATTTAGTGTTCTCTGAACTGATTAGCAGCTGAATTGCTGCCACATCTCTAATCTATTAATTCAGGTCACTTTGGAATCTATCACAGTCATGGACTCTAGGTGATACTGAATTGGAAATATTCCATTATAAAATCTTACTTTTTCCATAGGAACCTGGGAAAAAGTGTATATCTAACACATCCTCTTTGCTTTAAAAAATACGAAAACACGAGTAATTTTCCTGTATAACCATGCCCAGGCAAATACTCAAATCTAAGGAAAAATTTCATGTTACTGTGGGGCTAACTAGTCTATAATCAGAGGGTTAACGTTTACACAGTTGTATTATGCCGTCAGCATGAAAGCAACATGCAACCAAGGTAAATGGTATCTCTTTTAGAGGCAGTCATAGAGGTTTCCAGCAATTTCTGTAAGAACCAGACATTGATGCTTGCAAAGAATGCAAGGATAAGTTTTGAAATAAGACAGTTAATGCTACATAAAAATATTTTTTCAGATAGGTCTTATAATATACATCATAAGTTCTGTTCTGCAGTGAAATGAGGCTATGTTTATTTAGTAGACAAGGGGGAAAATGAATAAATAGAAGTAAACAATGAACTAACCTGGAAAAGCTGACACAGTGGTTACAGTACAGGCAGTAGCTGACTAAAAAGACTAAGATTAAGTGAGTTGTAGGTAGATCAGAATAGTTTTCAGACCATTTCCTCCCCAAGTTGCCCTACCCAGGACTTTGTGTGCGTGGCTCGGCAAGATACTGAAAGACTGTAGAGGAAGATGAACAAATTCCTTTAAAGAAACAAGAGTACACTTCAGGTGGTAATGTAATAGGGTAAAAACTACAGGCGCAGGTGAACACAATTCCCAGTTGCCACTTTACATAGTGTTAGAATGTCTAGGAAGTGTAAAATGTGGAATTGATATTGAAAAGGGAGTCTTTGAGAAGCCATAAGTCATAACATGTAGGCAAATCCCAATGTGACCTAATTGGTGAGCAGTGTATAACCAAAACCGCTTATGTTAGATATATAGGTACAATCTTAGATTTTAATTTCTTATTTATAAAAAAGCATATATAACGAAATCCAAGGAGCCAAATTTTCAATCCAGCAATTTGAGAATCCTGAATAATTTATATGTGTTCCTTCCATAGCTCATCTTTCTCTCTATAACATAACTACATACTGAACTTTATTGTTCACTTATATTGGAAGGAAATATAATAAATTCTTTAAAATGAATTTAATCTTAGACATCTTTGTTCAGGGTACAGTTGCTATCTACTCTTAAAAATTGAACAATTGGGCCGGGCATGATGGCTCATGCCTGTAATCCTAGCACTTTGGGAGGCCGAGGTGGGCAGATCACCTGAGGTCAGGAGTTCGAGATCAGCCTAGCCAACATGGTGAAACTCCATCTCTACAAAAATACAAAAATTAGCCTGTGATTTTTGATGGTGAGATGGCGCGAGCCTGTAATCCTAGCTACTTGGGAGTCTGAGGTGGGAGAATCGCTTGAACCCAGGAAGTGGAGGTTGTAGTGAGCCGAGATCGTGCCATTGCACTCCAGCATGGGCCATTAAGGGAGACTCTGTCTCCAAAAAAAAAAAAGAAAAAAAGGAAAAAAAAAAAAAAACCAAACAAGAAGACTTGAATGTTGAACAATTTTTTAAAAAGGTTATTTTATTCCATGATATATAAAGCTTTAGTACAGTTATTTTAACACTTTGTAATATTCTATAGTTGTGTGTTTTGCACTGTTCTTCAGTCAAGTTTCTCATCTCCACAAGAAATCACAGGGCATATGCTCTACTACTGTTCACAAATGCAAAGCAAATATTGATAATCGATGTTGCTCTAAATCTTGAACTGAAATCCACATATGTGTATATACAACACATATATTCACTTATTCCTGAAGGGAAATAGAAGCATTTTTTTCTCATAGAAATCTATCTCCTACATGAGTAGTTATTTTAGGAAATACTTCCAGCTCACTTGGGAAGTGTATACTCTAAATCCTACACAGGGCTCTACTCTTGCAGAACTACAGGTTGAAACTGATCTTACCATGTACTCTTACTCATTTTTTTCTTAAGGAAATGTAGTAGAGATTAATCAGTCCGTTCCCTACTTGCAACCGGGCTCCCAGGGAGAAGGCCATGGGATTAATTGGTAAATTTTGCTGAATGCAACCTTAAAGTATTGTGCTGTCTCTAAGCAGTGTCAGAAGATGTGGTGCTGGTATTCACATCTGGTCATCTCTGTGCCCTCTTCTCCATCACCTGTGGTCTTGACAATAACCTCAAGAAAAGAACTTCAGCTTTCTTCACAATAATTGACAGGTGCCACCTACTACCAAAGGACTTGCTTCAAACTGCTTGGAAACAGGGGTAGACTCTAGAGATGTGTGAGTAGGGGAGAGACTGCAGGGTGGAGGAAATCCAGAAGAACAGAGGATATTACAATTAACTTGCTCTGATACTTGGGCTGTTCTTGGGCCTGAGAATCAGCTTAAAAAGATGAAAGTTAAAACATCGGACTATTAATGCTGTATCCTCAATTTCTCCTCAAAAAGGGATCCTTGCTTTAAGACTTGAATTCATTTCTAATGTCTCATTCCAGATCTCTTTATGCATCTTACTGAGGCTGTTCATTAGAATCCAGGAATATAACATGAAAAAAGCAAAAGGATGATTTGAAATTCTGAGCATTATTTTTTTTATAGTTTATTTTTATTGATATATAATTGATATACATAATTTCAATATATGTGTGATAATAATCTATCATATATTTCAAGATGGCTGGAAGATAATCTGAATGTTCTCAGCATAAAGAAATGTTTAAGGTGATGGATATCTCAATTATTCTGATTTGATCATTACATATGATATGAATGAATCTGAGGCTTATTTTAAAATTTAGGCACTATCTAGAAATTAACACACATACAATTTAATAATTCTACAGCTTGTAGCATATACGTAAGTTATTTTAATAAAAGACAATGGGATCATAGTGATAAACAAGCTTAATGTTGCCTTAACAAACTTTATCTTCTACCTACTTGTGAGTATATTGTAATGATGTAAAACCATTTTGAAATAATGTCTAAATTGGGGAGGTTCATATACATCATAAAAAGATAAGCAAATATTTGCTGTGTATCAAAAATCACCAGGAAATGGATATTAAATAGCATCCCAGTTTAGTTAAATACCATCCTTTCTTGGGTGGCAAAAAAAATTTCACTGTGGGAGTTCCTTAGCTGTCTAGCATACTAAGCCTTATCTAAGACAGCTCCGTTCAACTCAGTTAATTGTTGGAAAGATTTTTTTTTTAAGTGGTATATCACCAGCAAAGCCATCAACTGCTCTGGGTGTAGAATTTCAGTTGCATGTAGTAAAGAATTGGGCCCATGCAAAACATGAGTAAACCTAGAAAACAAAATGAGAAGTATAGAGAAGGTTACAAAAATAAAGATGAAATGAGAGGCAGATGTGGGACAAGCTGCGATTGAATTGCAAGTGAATCATGGGCTAATCCTCTCCAGTGGCTTCTTAGGGTACTGATGGTCAGGAAAGACAAATTAACTTAAAACCAAGATCATCTTCCAGTTGACAATTTATCTTTATTCCTCATACTGCTTTTGTTCAGAAGCTTATCTGTGGCCTGACACTAAATTTTGACTTGAACTTGTAAAATTAAACTGAGTTGCCAAAACTGAAAATGGGCAGAGCAGTCAGCCAGCCAGAAGAAAGGAGCTATACACAATAGTCACATATTAAACAAGGCCTGGTTTAATTTTATTGACTCATTCTTAGGTAATTATCAGGGAGACAGAACAGTTACAGGCACTATAAATGGAATAGAGGCTAATTTGAGTGGCACCGAAAAGCATGCCTCAGAAAGGGACCTGGATGCAAGGAATTGTTGAGAAAGCAATCCCAACATCTAAAAGGGAGAAACAGTGAGTATAACTCAGAGAGAGAGAGAGAGAGACAAGGAAGAGTGGCTAAGTGAGTAACAAGAACTCAATCTCCCTGGAAACCTTCAGTGTTAAGAACATTAGGACCCACTGGCTACTCTTGTTTCGAAGAACAAAAAGCTTCAAGTGGCAGGCAAGCTCATTTCAATCAACCATGGGC
Source organism: Mandrillus leucophaeus (assembly GCF_000951045.1). Lineage (NCBI taxonomy): Eukaryota > Metazoa > Chordata > Mammalia > Primates > Cercopithecidae > Mandrillus > Mandrillus leucophaeus. The sequence continues at coordinate 417,090 of NW_012110019.1, read as the reverse complement.
TAATGAATATCCTATTAGCACTAAGTTAACTCATTATCGTTAAATACCCTAAACTTGCTCAGTGCTTCTTTTTTTTTGTCTTTTTTTTAATTTTTTATAGAGACAGGGTCTCACCAGGTTGCCCTTGAACTCTTGGGCTTCATTTATTATCCTGTCTCGGCCTCCCAAAGTGCTGGGATTACAGGCATAAGCCACCACACCCACCTTCAGTGCCTCATAACAGCCTTTTAAAGCAAAGTCCATTCTGGTTTTTGCTTTTTGTTTTGATTTTGGTTTTTCTTTTTGTCCTTTTTTCCTGAAAAGAGATTGAATCGGTCTGTATTTACTTATCTTTTTTCTAATTGCTACTTTAACTTTCTATTTGCATACAAGAATAGCAAGCTGCTTCTTATGTGTAACATCTTGGAAAATAAATCCATATTTTGGCTTCATCTTTACATACACAATGATGCAGTGTTTTGCAAAATGGTAGGTCTTTAACCTGTTTAAATTATAAAAACACATTTTCAGTTGTGTTCAGTTGTTTGTTACAGAAAACCTGGTCTTTCCGGTGGCATTTTTAAACAACTGTTTCTCATAATGTCAAGGCAACCTGAGCAGCTTCTCTAAAATGAACACAGTTCTCCCAGTGAACTCTCAGGATTCTTCCTTAGGTCCATTATTCAGCTGAAATGGACAGGGGCTACATAAATATTAACTTCCAAGATGAGAGAGTGAGAACTTTGGTGAACATCCTCACAAAACCATGAAAATAATGGCAAAACTACTAATTAACCACTTCAGAATTCTGCAAATTCACCAAAACTACAGATTTGAACTGAAAATCATGTCTTCCAGAGCAACTACTAAATGTTGATAAAACAATGGTGTCTGCTTTTAAAATTTTTTATCTTTTCACAATTTTTAATTTGGGGCTACTATTCCATTTTCTTCTCTACCCACTTTATTGGTGCAGTAGTAATAAAAGCCAGTAGCCTCGCATTTAATGGAGGGGACTTATCTCTTTTGAAGCTGCTTAAATGAATTCCCCAGAGAGAACAATGTTTTGTTCCAACCAGAAGTTTCCAGGGAAATCTCTATTCCCAGGGTACTGTTTCTATGTTATTTTTCTCAGAGCTCATCTCAAGGGGGGGGAAAAATAAGTCCTAACCTTAAGGCATTACCAAAAATAATAGTAATCTGCTGCCAATACCATAGCTGCCTAAGGCTGTGATTTCAGTTGCAGTAAAATAAGAGCCTGTCCAGGAAAGAGTAAACCCAGGAAAACTAGATGGCAACAGGAAATTTTTAAAAGCTCAGAAATATTCCTGAGAATCTGAATAGTGCCTGGGAAAGGAGAATTTACTCAGCTCTCCTCTAGCTCATGTTAAGATTCTGTGCAAGGAGAAAATTAAAAAATTTAGGTTGAAGACATGTCTCCTCACATAGAAACTGTATAATAACAAGTCAATACATCAGGAAGATATAATAACTATAAACATATGTATCTAAAAACAGAGTATCAAAATAAATGTAAAAATTGACAGAAATAAAAGGAGAAAAGTCAGTATTTGGAAACTTCAAGATCTCAATTTCAAAATGTACAGAACAATTTTGCAGATCAACAACAACAAAAATGAAAGCTTGAGCAACACTATAAAACTACTCAACATAGTAGACATTTATAGAACACTCCACCCAATAAGAGCAGAATACACATTCCTTAATCACAAATGAAACATTTTCTCAAATATTCCATATGGTAAGCCATAAAACAAGCCTTAACAAATGGAAAAGACTTGAAGTCATACAAGCACTATCTCTGAACACAATGAAGTTGAATTAGAAATCAACAGCAAAAAGAAATTGACTAAATTCATAAATATGGACAAAAGAAACAGCACATGAATACATAATGATTCAAAGAAGAAATCATAGTGGAAATTATACTTTCAGATAAATAAAATGAAAACACAACATAAAAGAAACCATGAGCCAACAACAAATCAGATAATGTACAGGAAGTGAAAAATTTAGAAAGATACAAACTACAAAAACTGATCAATAAGAAATAACCTGAATAGCCACAAAATTGTCTATACTAAAAAAGAAATATTTCAACTTAATAACCTAACATTTCACCTTAAGAAATGAGAAGTGGAGGGGTAAACTAAACCAAAATGCACAGAAAGGAGGAAATAAAGAATAGTGTGGAAATAAATGAAGTAGAGCATAATAAAACAGTAAAGAATATCAATGAAATTCAAAGATGTTCCTTTTGAAAGAACAAAAAAGAATACCAAGCTTTAGCTAGGTTTATTTTAAAAAAGAGAGAGAGATAAGTTAAATTACCAAAATCAAAAGTGAAAGAAGGAATATCACTACCAATGTTGCATAAATAAAAAATCATGAGAGTTCTACAAGCAACTGTATGCCAACAAATTAGATAAATTAGATGCAGTGGAAAAACAGATAATTTAAATAGACCTATAACAAGTAAAAATATTTAGTAATCAAAACATTTTTCATAAAGAAAAGCCCAGACCCAGATTGCTTCACCGTTGAATTCTACCAAACATTTACGGCAGAATTAATATGTATCTTTCAAACTCTTCCAGAAAGTATAAGCAGAGGAAATACTCCCTATTCATTCTACAAGGCTGGTACTACCTTGATACCAAAACCAGACAAAAACAAACATCACAGGAAAAGAAAATGACTTGGCAATATTGCTAATAAATATAAATACAAATCCTAAACAAAACACTAGCAAACCAAATACAGTAATGTATAAAGAGGATTATACACCATAACCAGTGCGATTTATCCAAGGAATGCAAGATTAATTTAACATCTGAGAAACCAGTAAGTTATAATATACAACATTAACAGAATAAAGGACAAGAGTCACATGAACATCTCAATAGATACCAAAAAAAAAAAAAAAAAAGATTTGACAAACCCAATACCCTTTCATGATAAAGATACTCAACAGAGCAGAAATAGGACACTTCCTCAACCTGATTAAAGGAATCTCTGAAAAACTCACAACATTATACTGAATGGTGAAAGACAAATGCTTTCTCCCTAATCAGGAGAAAGACGAGGATGTCTGCTGTCATTGCTTCTATTCAACAATGTACTAGACGTTACAGAGATGGCAATTAGGCAAGAAAAAGAAAAAGCATCCATGTTGGAAAGAAAGATGATTATTTCTATCTATAAATGACATTGTATTCTGTTTGTAGATGACATTATCTTGTAAGCAGAAAATCCTAAGTAATACACTAAAGCACTACTAGAAATAATAAAGTTTGGTACAGTTGCAGAATACAAGATCAATACAACCCAGCAACTCCACTTCTAGTTGCATATGGAAGATAAATGAAAATATATGCCCACACAAAAACTTGCACATAAATGTTCACATTATTCACTATAACCAAAAAGTGGAAATAACCCAATGTCCACCCAATGAAGAACAGATAAAGTGGTATATGCATACAATGGAATATTATATAGCAATAAAAAAGTGAAGTAATGATACATGTTAAAACATGAATGAACCTCAAAAACATTACACTGGCTGGGCACGGTGGCTCACACCTGAAACCCCAGCACTTTGGGAGGCTGAGGCGGGCAGATCACCTGAAGTCAGGAGTTTGAGACCAGCCTGGCCAACGTGGTGAAACCCCACCTCTACTAAAAATACAAAAATTAGCAGAGCATGGTGGCAGGTGCCTATAATCCCAGCTACTTGGGAAGCTGAGACAGGAGAATTGCTTGAACTTGGGAGGCGGAGGTTGCAGTGAGCCGAGGTTATGCCACTGCACTCCAGCCTGGGCAACAAACAGTGAAACCCTGTCTCAAACAAAAAAAATACATACATACACACACACACACACACACACACACACGAAGTTAAAGAGCTAGTCACATGGGACTGCATATAATTCCACATATATAAATTGTCCAGAATAGGAAAACCTATAGAGACAGCATAGTGATTAGTGGTTGACTGAGACTGATGGAAAGAAGAAATAATAAATGATTACTAATAGGGTGAGGATTTCCTTTTTTTTTTTTTTTTTTTTTTTGAGATGGAGTCTTACTCTGTCACTCAGGCTAGAGTACAATGGCATGGTCGCAGTTTTCTGCAATCTCCACCTCCCGAGTCCAAGTGATTCTCCTGCCTCAGCCTCCTGAATAGCTGGGACTACAGGCGTGTGCCACCACACCCGGCTAATTTTTGCATTTTTAGTAGAGACGGGGTTTCACTATGTTGGCCAGGCTGGTCTCAAACTCCTGACCTCATAATCTGCCCACCTCAGCCTCCCAAAGTGCTGGGATTACAGGCATGAGCTACCATGCCCAGCCAATTATTTTCTAAATGTAGACAGTGGTTATGGTTTCAAACAATGTAACAATATTAAAAATAATTAACTGGAGATCCTTTTTTTTTTTTTTTTTTTTTTTTTAGACGGAGTCTTGCTCTGTCACCCAGGCTGGAGTGCCGTGGCCGGATCTCAGCTCACTGCAAGCTCCGCCTCCCAGGTTCACGCCATTCTCCCGCCTCAGCCTCCCGAGTAGCTGGGACTACAGGCGCCCGCCACTTTGCCCGGCTAGTTTTTTGTATTTTTTAGTGGAGACGGGGTTTCACCGTGTTAGCCAGGATGGTCTCGATCTCCTGACCTCGTGATCCACCCGTCTCGGCCTCCCAAAGTGCTGAGATTACAGGCTTGAGCCACCGCGCCCGGCCGGAGATCCTTTAAAAGAAGCACCACATCACTGTAAGTTCTGTGAAATGTCACAGGATACCTGGGGTGTCACTTCATCAGCTGAAAACCTCTGTGGCCAGGGATGCCTTTGCCCAAATTTTGCTGGGGCCTGCTGGGCCCTTTCGGCCCACTTGGTCTGGCAGGCTGCACTTTGTTCAAGCTACCAGCCTGAATCCCATGCCTGTGAAGAACAAGCCAGGCATGGAGCAGTGAGGGGTGCATGAGCAAGCTCAGAGTCCACCTACTGCATACAGCTAGGCACGCCTGCTGCAGTGGGGTGAGCAGTTCCAGGTGCTGGACTCTGGAGGCTGCAGATGGACCAGGTGAACCACAAACAATGTCCACAGCTGGCACTGGGGAATGCAGTGGTGCCCAGAAGTCTGGAGATGCCAGGAACCACAGATCCTCACAGAGAGTGTTACGGCCCTGGCTTGGGAAGTTCCTAAGTCTGGGCTCCCTGAAGGGCCACAGCTCTTTTCTCCTTCTCTCTTCTCTCCCTCTCATTGTCCACAATGTGGCAAGTAAGGGGCATGTTTCAGCTCTGTTTCTGTTACAGCTCTTTAAGCCCTGTCATTCAGCGGGTCCCAAGTTCTTCTCTAGCATCCAGGAAGAATGAGGTGTGTGGATAAGTGGAGGGAGAACAAGGTGAAGAGGCGCTTTATTGAGCTACAAAACAGCTCAAGGGAGACCTGCAGTGGGTATCTCCTCTCTGCAGGTAGATCGTCCTGTCATCTGCTCAGCTCTCAGCAGAGAGGAGACCCATAGTGGGTAGCTCTTCTTTGCAGGCAGGTCATACCATCTACCTGTATCTGACTGAGTCTGGGGTTTTTATGGGCTTCAGAGGGGAGGAAGTGCATGCTGATGGTTTCATGGGCAACCATGGGTGGACCTGAAAAAAGAACTGTAAGTTCTTACTCTGGTCCATGGAACTGGCAGCACAGCCCCCAGGCCTGAGGCCATCCCTGGCCTGAAGGTGAGGTTTCACTGGGGACCTGCCCCTTTTTGCCCAGGAGCCTGTCCACCTCCTGCTACCATTAACCAGACATCCACAGTGCCCATGGCACCCAGGCTGTTTGTGCTGAGGGGTGTCTGCAGGCCCATGCCAAGCTGCCCTCAGCCCTGACCTCAACCTCCCTTTCATGCTCATCAGCACCCAACATCTGGAGGGGACCATGGTGTCAGGGGACTGGTATGTCAGCACTGCCCTGAGTGTGTACACACCTGGCCAGGTCGTGACAGCACCAAGGCTCAGCCACTTTACTCCAAAATCAGAGTTGGCACCAGGAGTTGGGAGAGGCCAGGCAGCACGAGCAGACATTTCTGAGCCTGTGGTGACGGGGACTTCCCAGGCTCCCAAGAGTGCAGAGATGCCTGGGTCTACAGCTGCGGCTGGGCAGCTGCAGCTGTGTCCTGGAGGGCAGGGGTCCTGCCCCTCCAACTTAGGGGATGGGGTTTCTGCTTGTTCCCAGCTCCTGCTGGCTCCATGGAGTCTGCAGCCCCAGCCATACCTCCCTGACTGTAGCTGGCATCATGGCAGCAGCCACTCCAGATGGGCTGCTGCTGCCATTAATCTCCCCTCTGAGGAGGTACATCTAACTGCCATTAGGATAGGGATGATGACTGCTCTTAACTGCTTTATGCTGACAGCAGGCATTGTTTTGCTGGGGTAAAATATCAGTCAGATCTTCCCTCAGAGGCCTATCTATGGGTCTCCAGTAAAAGGGAGCCATTGTGTGAGGTACCATTTATAAGACCACTTGGAGGAGTTTGATGGTCTGAAGGCAAGAAGAGACAAACCAAGTTATTAGAAGACATGGATCAAAATGAAACAAGGGGGTAAGGACAACTCAAAAATCCTGAGGCTGCCACCATGCCCAGAATCAGAATATTGATCCAGATTTTTACATTACCCCTTTGTCTCTTCTGAGCTTCAGTCAGAAATCACTGGTTGGTTCACAGGAATAAGCAGGGTTAGTCTAAAATGCAGTCCAAAACATAAAAACAACAAATGAGCACCTGTCAAAATTCTATAGCTGATTATAAACTATGTTTTGAAGAGGATCAAAACAAGAAAACAATTGTCTGTGAATGACAAAATGTCTTGGGGTAGTCACAGTCAAAAACATGATTGACAAAGAAAGTCAGTTATTTCTGTGGTTTACAATAGCATAATAACCCTAATTATGATTGATAGCATATACTCAGACATTTGAATTTTAGAAATCCCATACAATTTTGGTACATATATTGATATTATTCAGTAAAATATAGCCTGAAGAAGATTAAACCATTTTTATTCTGACAATCCCATGTAACTAAACATGTCAAATAGTCCCGTTTACCTCTCTTTTGGATACTCCAGGGGCCCTCTGTAGCGTCCCAAAGTTAGGGGTCAGAAAAGACAGTTTTGAGACTTAAATTTAATTTTAGGAAGCCCATCGAATATGTTAAAGGTTTAAAACACTTGATATTATTAAATAACAGATCAGTGACTTAAGAAACCCTGGCTGTACTTTTATTCCAATGTTTAATTTATGGAAAAACCAATATGTTCACACACAGTATTTTTTTTTTTTACCAGATTAATTTTTACAAACCTTCCACTACTTGTTTAAACTTTTGGCTTTATCTTATCTAATTTAAGACTATTCTTTAACCCTCTAAGCAAAAATTTACACTCTCATGTCTTCTTACAATCTTTTACTAAAGACACATTTTACTTCCCTTACATACCTTATAGGCAAATCTATTTTCAGTCATCTCAATTACATGTTATAATTGTAACTCTTAGCAATTTTTAATTTTGGTGTAAAACCTAATAAGTTATTTTAGTTAGATACTAGATGCGGATAAGGTCTGATTCTTTTCAGCATAGCTAGGAGCGTGGTTAACTCTTATGTCCCCAGGCCTCACCAAACTGTAAAGCAGGAAAGTCAAACACATTTCAAAAGCCAAAGCAGCAGTTTATGATCCTAAAGCATTTAACAAACCTAGTTTTTGACCTGTGTAATTTAGACTACATCTACATTTTGAAAACATTTTTATCTTACCAATAATCTCCGAAGCTGTTTTTATTTCTCAAAGATTAAAGTCATGTGAACTAAAAGGCATTACAGCTTTGTTTTTCTTTAAAAATATTTGATCTAAGTGCTTACTTTTCTTTAAGCCAATCAGAGGTCTTTTTTTATATAAACACCACACACACAACATGTATATAACTAGATAGACAGACAGAAGTAGATCAGTAGTTGTTAAGTTTTTTCATTTGCCAATCTCTTAATTGGATTACCGGCCTCAGAGTGGAGCCCCTCAAGAAACAGGCTAGGAAAACATGCAGTTTCTAGGGCCTAATAAGCAGGCATAGCTGGAAGACAAAAACAGATTTTGAGAGGGATCCATTGCCCCTAATTCCTGAGGTTCCATGAGGAAAACAGAGATTTTTCCCAAAATGGGGTCAGTGGTGCCTTCTGTTTTTCCCAAGGAGTCCCAGGCCATCAGAAGTTATCATGGGGCCTCTCATGTGTGCATTAAGAGTGGCAAGACAAAATGGAGAAAAATAATGCAGTCAATTGAGAAGAAAAATACCAGAAAAACAGGATCCACTAATAGACATAAAGGCCTTTTAAATTTACCTATAGCTTTGGTATTCACCTTTAATTAAGCTGACTTTTAATCATAGTACTCCTTTTTTAAGGAGTCCTTTTAAATCTCTTATTACCCAAACCTAGCCATGCCAAAAGGCCAATACCTCTTGCTTTTGAACTCATGGAGGGGCAGAGAACACAGTGAATTTTTACCATTTCTACAACCAGTTTGCACAGAGGGAGAGAAGCCAGAGGTCTGACTGGGAAAAACTTTTCAAGTCAGGCTTCTGGGTTCCCTTCCCCTGACCTATGGAGCCCCATCGACCCTGGAGTCCTGGAGTCCTGTGAAGGGGGAACAGACAAAGAAAAGTCCTTCCTCAAGAGATTGGGTATGTCTGAGGGTAAAAAAAGTTCCAGTGATTCAGAATGCACTCAAGAGGAGTGCAGGTGGAGGATGACTGGTTACCCGTCTGGAAAGACAGCAAAAGGCAACCCTTTTGTTTCTTTCTGTTTCCGGGGAATACCTGGCGGTACATGAAGGAGAGAAAAGATGGTGTCCCCTTCTTTCTTCTGACCTTATATCCCCATGTCCTGGCAATCTTTGCAGGGAGTTTCTCTTCATAGCCACCACAGCTGTGAATATGCTGAGTTACACTGAGGCCAGCCCACCTTAGAGTCTCACCTAAGGTCCATAGCATGTTTTCATCTGGTTATTGCTGCTGATTATACCAAGTGCAAAATTAAGGCAAAAGACTCAGACAAGATTGGAGGACTTCCTACCAAGAACGAAGTGGGCAAAAGATATGAACAGACACTTCTCAAAAGAAGACATTTATGCAGCCAACACATATATGAAAAATGCTCATCATCACTGGTCATCAGAGAAATGCAAATCAAAACCACAATGAGATACCATCTCATGCCAGTTAGAATGGCAATCACTAAAAAGTCAGGAAACAACGGATGCTGGAGAGGATGTGGAGAAATAGGAATTCTTTTACACTGTTGGTGGGAGTGTAAATTAGTTCAACCATTGTGGAAGACAGTGTGGTGATTCCTCAAGGGTCTAGAACTAGAAATACCATTTGACCCAGCCATCCCATTACTGGGTATATACCCAAAGGATTATAAATCATTCTACTATAAAGACCCATGCATACATATGGTTACTGCGGCACTATTCGCAATAGGAAAGACTTGGAACCAACCCAAATGTCCATCAATTAGACTGGATAAAGAAAATGTGGTACATATACACCATGGAATACTACGCAGCCATAAAAAAGGATGAGTTCATGTCCTTTGCAGGGACATAGATGAAGCTGGAAACCATCATTCTCAGCAAACCATCACAAGGACGGAAAACTAAACACTGCGTGTTCTCACTCATAAGTGGGAGTTGAACAATGAACACACGGACACAGGGAGGGGAATATCCCACACCGAGGCCTGTTTGGGGGTGGGGGACTGAGGGAGGGATAGCATTGGGAGAAACACCTAATGTAAATGATGAGTTGATGGGTGCAGGAAACCAACATGGCACATGTACACCTATGTAACAAACTTGCACGTTGTGCACATGTATTCCAGAACTTAAAGTACAATAAAAATAAAAAAAGAATGAATAGGCATATTATTTCTCTCCAAATAGATTTGAAGTAAATGGTAAACAAGAAAAAAAAGATTTACTGGGTTATCTCCTGGCTTGATGTGTAGCCAAGAATAAGATAAATTTAATTGTGACAAACAGTCTTCATATGCTACATATTGTTATGTTACGCCCTTGGAATAGTTATAAAGCTCAATCTCACTTCTATGTCTTTACTGTATTCCAGATCTGTTCAATTATGAGATATACAAGGAAGTCTTCTACTATCTTTGTATCAACATCTTCCATTTCTAATAATTCTTTGCTTTAGATGTATACATGTTTATAATATGGGTTTATGACTTCATAACCATGCTATAATTTAATGTATTTTATCTTAGGGACTGCTATTATAATAATGACAGCCCTACTTTTTAACAGCTTCCTCAAGTTATAATAAACAAACAAAAATTGTGTATAAAGTATACAATGTGGCAGAATATATATATATATGTAGATATATATAGCTTGATTATGGCAATCATTTCACTAATTAACATTTCTGTCACCTCACATACTTACCTTTTTTTGTAGTGGGAAATTTTAGCTATACTCTTTTAGCAAATTTCAAGTATACAATAGATTATTATTACCTGTAACCACTATACCGTATATTAGATTTCCAGGACTTATTTATTCTGCATAACTGCAACTTTTTACCATTTGATCAATATCTCCTCATTTCCCTCCTACCAGCCCCTGTCAACCACCATTCTACTCTCTGCTTCTATGAGTTTGACTTTTATGTATTGCACATATAAGGAAAATGATTGAGTATTTGTCTTCCTGTGTCTGGCTTATTTCACTTAGTATAATATCCTCCAAGTTCATCCATGTTGTCACAAATGACATGATTTCCTGCTTTTTTAAAGCTTAAAAATATTCAATACGTGATATATATTTAATGTGTGTGTCTGTGCCTGTGTTTTTATATAGGTATAGATATATAGATATATAAATCACATTTCCTTGACCATTCATCCATCTCTGGACACTTAGGTTGATTCTATGTCTTGGCTATTGTGAAAAATGCTGCAGCAAACACTGCTTTATTTTTAGTTAATCTCTTTGCCCATACCTTTATTTTTAACCTTTATCATGTGGTTTAAGTCTTTCTTTTAAAAGATGTGTAACTGGGCTTCATTTTCTTAAGCCAGTCTGGTAGTCTATCTTTAAAAAGGAGCACATATATTCAGTCTACTATATTTAATACAATGACTTGACAATTTTTTCAACTTTGTTGAAATATCCTTCTAAGTTTTATCAATGTGCTATTCACTGCATGCTTTTCTTTTTCCTAATATCCTAGTTTTATCAATGCGCTATTCATTATATACTTTTCTAATTCATTAACGCTTAGCATTTCTTTTTTCCCCAAAGTTGTTTATATGAATATGAAATAAACCACAGAGCAAATAGTTATTACCCAAACCCAATAAGACCCACATAATTCTTTTTATTTCCCTTACCCTTTTTTGCTGCTGCCTCTTCCCATGAGAATTTTCAATGTTTTTACTTTACCTTTTTATTACAGCCATCTCCCTCAAACCCTCATGACAACCTTTAGATTTTGCTAAAGCAGTTTAGTAAATTTCATGTCTATGGTTATACTTAAGTTTGTCCTTATTTTGCATTTATATTGTATATTCCCAGATTTTCTATTATCTATTTAGATTTAATTATATTGCAAGTTATGTTATTAACCACTGTTTCCCCTATGCATTTTCCCCACCTGTGTCTCTGTTTCTGCTCAGTGATTTGGAAATTCTTCTCAAAGATTTTTTCAGATCTATTAAATGTATGCCCAAATTCCAAGATTATATCTTCCTTTTATTCTCTGAATTAAAAGAACTGCAAACCAGGGCTCCTATGTGAAGTCAAGATATTCTGTTATTAGTCTGGAAGCTAGGAGAAAGTGATATTGCATCTATAATGTTACCATTTGTTTCTTTTCTCTTTGCGAGTTACTTGGTTTTTCTACATAGAACTTTTTGAGACTTTTTTTTACTGGAGTTCAAAAGTTTTATTAAGATATGCATAAGTGGATCATTTTATAATGAATCCATCCTGGAATTTAATGAGTCCTTTTAATCTTTGAACTTAGTTCAGTCTTTATTTCATGGAAAATTTTTTTATTCAATAATTGCCCTAATGTTACTTTTTTATTCAAATATCCATGTTAATGGTACATATGTGTCTACCCCAATTGGAACTTTTATTACTTATAAGTTAGTTTCATATATGTGTGTGTATATTTATAGACAAACACACACATATATGTGTTTGTGTGGTGTGTGTGTATATATATGCATATATATTTTTTTGAAGTCTTATTTTCTTTCATTTCTAGCTATACGCATATATGTATACACACATATATAAGATATAATGAAAGAGATGATGAGAAAATAAAGGTAGTTAACAAATAGTTCAAGTCTAAATATGACAGCAGGAGGATGCTTTACAGAGTCAGTGCAACTCACCTTATGGAGCTGGTCTACATCCACATGCCCACTTTGGTCAAGCACTGTATAATCGTCCTCCACACAGGCTATAGCAGCTCCCATCAGAAACTTTCCAGAAGCATATGATTAGTATTATCCCATTTTAACATGGTTGGGAATATCTCAGACGTGGGAAAGAGATTACCATACGGAATGGTAAGAATCAGCCAGCATGTGCTGGCCAAGGAAGTTCCCGTACGGTTGGATTTTGAAAGTTCCTGATCAAGAAAAGTGGAAGAAAATACTAGATAAACATAACTGATTTGGGTGCACAGGATTCAACACTTTCCAACTCTCCCAGGGAATAGGGAAAACTCTTTGCTAAAATGGCATTTAGATTAGAGCAGATGATGACCTATGCTGAGTAAAGGTGAAATGCCTGAGTTGCCATGGTAGATTATGGAGGGCCTCATTATATCCTCACAAGAATGAATCTTGAAAATGACTGTGTACTACTGCAAACTTAGGCACGTAGAAACCATAATTGTGGCTGCCGTGCTGGAGATAGTATCCACATCAGATTAATGGGTAAATTATGTGCAGTCATTGATTACATGAATGTGGGGTTTTCCCTATCTAATTCATGAAAGAATATAAAAAACAGCTCTTAGCAAAACTTCATTCACATGAGGTGAACAATAAAATACATTTGTAAACTATAATAACTCTCCCTACTGCCATAATCTAATCAGAAGATAGATGGGCCATATAAACATGTGAAGAACATCACATTGATTCATTATAATCATGCCAACAAGCTGATGAGGCAAGATGTGTAAGAGGTGGCACACTGAAGGCCTTGGTAAGAACTATGTTCTCTGGAAAGCAAGAGAGGAACCCTTCCAGGATTTATCACTTTGTTATCTTAATAAAGTATCTAGGTGGTACACAGTGGTCAATGATGTGCCTAGATATCTCCAAAGCAAAACATAAATTGCTGCATCTTGCATGACCTGTTACAAAAAAGGAAGCACAATGTCTGGCCTGCCTCTTTGGATTTGGAGGGTAGCATATATCTCCGGGGATATATGCCTGGCCTATAAACTGGTGACAAAACACCTACCAGTTTTAAGTGGGACCTACAGCAGAAATGTGCTCTTTTGCAGGTCTAGACTGTGATAGAAGCAGCTTTACCCTTCCAGTCAGAGAATTCAGCAGATCGGATGGTGTCAATGGTATTATAATAAAGGTTCATTTTAGAGTTTGTGGAAAGACCTGGGCTTCTGAAGCAACGTCATATTATCTGCAGAAGAGAATTATACGCCTTCAAAAAACAGTTGCTGGTCTTTTACTGGGACCTGGTAGAGACAGAAGTCATCATCACAGAATTCCAAGTGACTATTTGCCACTGTTCCATTAGTTATGAGCTGGGTTATATCTTGCCCATTAAGTCACAACAGACTGTTGCTCAGCTTGTCTAACCTTACAAAATGGACATGGTATATTCCAAATTGGGCTCAGGAAGGAGGGGGACTAATACGACTTACTTTTGCTCTCTAGTTCTGACCTATACCAAATGTTAGCAAGTATATGGAGCCAACTTTTCTCTCACGCACTGCCCATGGGAAGATAAAATTGCACAATCGCTTTCGTAAACAATTTGGCAGTTTCACAAAAAATGTTAAACATACACTCTCTACATAAATTCAGTCGTTCCAAACACAGGTATTTATCCAAGATAAATGAGAGCATATGTCCATACAAAGACTTGTACATGAATGTTCATATCAGCTTTATTTATAGCCAAAACTAGGAACCAACCCAAATACTTATCAAGAGATGAGTAGATAAACCATTTATAGTATATCCATACAGTGAATACTATTTAGCAATATGAGGAAATAAACTATTGATACAGCAATGTGGATAAAACTCAATATAATTATGCTAAATGATAGAAGATCTAGTTTTTTAAAAGTGTATATACTGTATGATTCTATTCTTGAAAATGAAAGTGAATACACAGCGACAAAATAAATCAGTGGGCGTGAGGGTAATATGGTTTTCTGTGTCTCCACCCAAATCTCATCTTAAATTGTAGTTCCTATAATCCCCACTTGTTTTGGGAGGGACCCACAGGGAGGTAACTGAATCACGGGGTGGTTACCCTCATGCCCGTTCTCATGATAGTGAATTATCGTGAGACCTGATGGTTTTATAAGGGGCTTTTCCCTCTTTGCTCGGCACTTCTCCTTCCTGCTACCATGTGAAGAAGGACTTGTTTGCTTCCACTTCCACCATGATTGTAAGTTTCCTGACGCCTCCCCAGCCCAGAGGACTGTGAGTCAATTAAACCTCTGTTTATAAATTACCCAGTCTTGGGCAGTTCTTTACAGCAGTGTAAGAATGAGCTAATACAGAGGGATTGCAAAGTGACACAAGGAAGCTTTTAGCAATGATGAATATGTTTATGATCTTCATTGTGGTGATAGGTTTACTGGTATATATATTTGTCAAAACCTACTAAATTGCATACACGAAATATATAAAGTTTATTGTATAATGACATCTTAATAAGCTGTTTTTAAACATTAAATATAGCAGAAATTTAGAAAATGGTGATTAGTAACATACCAGGAAAAGCTGTTTCTTTGCTTAAATTTAAGTCAAGTGATGTCACACTGACCAAGTTTGTAGATAATGACCATGTTCAGGTAGTTTTTCTTATGAGACCTATTAAGAATGAGATGAACAACCAGTAATTAAACAAAGGAAATAAGGCTGTTTCATTTATTCTGGCACTCCATGCCAGACTACGTCAAAATGCCTCTCTTTGACATACCAAGGCCCTCTACAGTTCTTAAATCATTCCTCCATCTTATTGTGAGAATATGCGTAGAAGCTAAGACAGAAAGGAAATAAGCTATGACCCAGATAGTTCGACTAGATATCTTAGAAATGATGGAGAAACCAAGATCAAAAACTGAGAAAGCACCCCAATGCCAGGCTGGTCCCAGAACAGGTTGACCCCCATGGACCCCAAGCTTCATGCCCATGCCGGCATCCACATGTTCTAGACCTATATGCACATACCCAGGTACCAGGCCCATCCCAGTGATCCTCCATGAACCCAGACACCAGGGTCGCCTGATCATAGAAATAATTACCATGCTCTCTTTCCTACGGCAAGCCTGACCAGGGTCCCCATCTGCTAGTGCACCCAAAATCTCTGGGCAGGCTGACTGGTCAAGGGATTTCCCTCCCAAAGCCAGTCTAAAGACTAGAAGATGTAACTGCTTCTTCAAATGCATGGACAGCAATGCAAGGCCACAAGGATCAAAAATAAGCAGGAATACTTGATATCACCAAAGGAAAAAATAAAGCACCAGTAACTGGTCTTAAAACAATGGAGATCTACAGATTGTCCTATAAAGACTTCAAAATAATAATCTTAAAGAAACTTGTGAGCTATGAGAGAATACACATAGATAATGAAACAAAACCAAGAAAACAAAAAGAGAACTTCAACAAAGAGAAAGAAACCATAAAAAGGAACCAAACAGAAGTTCTGAAGCTGAGGAACAAAAGGACTAAACTGAAAAATCCCATAATGAGCTTCAACAACAGA
Organism: Mandrillus leucophaeus; assembly: GCF_000951045.1. Lineage (NCBI taxonomy): Eukaryota > Metazoa > Chordata > Mammalia > Primates > Cercopithecidae > Mandrillus > Mandrillus leucophaeus. The sequence continues at coordinate 401,029 of NW_012110019.1, read as the reverse complement.
CTTGATCAAGCAGAATAAAAGTCAATGAACTTAAAGACATTTGAAATTGCCCAGTCAGAAGAACTAAAAGAAAAAAGAAAAAGAGTAAAGAAAGGCTATAAAACCCATAAGACATCATCAAGTAAACAAACATATGCATTATGCTTTGCTTCCAGATGAAACAAAGCAAGAAGATAGCTTATTTAAGGAAAGAATGGCAGAAAACTTCCCACATTTAAAAAGGAAAATGAACATCCAGGTCCATGAAGTCCAAAGAACTACAAATACATTGAACATAAAGAAGTCTTTGCCAAGACTTTGTAAATAAATTGTGAAAAAAAAAGTGATAATTAAATTCCAAAAAGCCAATGATGAACAATTTTGAAAGCAGCAAGAGAAAAGCAGTTCATCACAAACAAGGGACCATCCATAAGACTATCATCAGATTTGTCAGCAGAAAGCTCACAGGCCAGGAAAGCCTAGAATGATATATTCCTCAGGCTAAAAGAGAACAAAAAACTGTAAACCAAAAACACTTTCCCTAGTAAATCTTCCCTTCAAAAATGAATAAGAGATAAAGATTTTCTCAGAAAAAGAAAAACAAAGGTGTATCAATAGAATTTGATTTTTCTTACAAGAAATGCTAAAGAATGGTAGTAAAACTGAAACAAACGAATGTTAATTAGCAATGTGAAAAGTAAATTTTAAAAGCAACAACAACAACAAGAAAAAAAAAAAAGAAAAACAAAAGAACCAATAAAGTTAAAATAAAAAAGTAAATTATAAAACTCGCTGGTAATGGCAGGGGTATAGACAAATCCAGACTACTCTTAACTACAATGGCAGTGTGTAAATAACTTTTAATATTAGTTTGAAATTTTTTAAGCATTAAAAATAACTACAGCTATAAGTTTGTTAATGTATACCTGATATATAAAAGATACAACTTGCGACATAACATAAAAAATGCTGAAGAATAGAGTTTGTGTGAGTGATCAAAAATTAAATTATTATCAGCTTAAAATAGACTGTTGCAACTATTTGTTTTATGTAAGCCTCACAGTAATCTCAAAGGAAAAATCTGTCATAGATGTAAAAAAAAAAAAAATAGAAATCAAAACATACCACTGAAAAAAAAATCATTGAACAAAAAAAAAGACAGCAAAAGCAAAAGAAAGGAACTACAAATTAGCCACAAAACAATGAGCAAAATGGCAATAACTCCTTACCTATTAATATTTCTTTAAATGTAAATGGTTAAATTCTCTAATACAAGTCATAGAGTGGCTGAAAAAATAGAAAAAACAAGGTCTAACAATCTGCTGTCTCCAAGGGACTCATTTTAGCTTTAAGAAATGCATAGTCTGAATGAATGGAAAGAGATATTCCATGCCAATGATAACCAAAAGAGAGCAGGGATGGTTGTACTTATATCAGACAAAATAGACATTAAGTCCAAAATTGTCATAAGACACAAAGAAGGTCATTATATAATAATAAAAAAGTTAATTTATCAAGAGGATATAACATTTCTAAATATATATGCACCCAACATTGGAGCACCTAATTTATAAAGCAAATATTGAGTTTTAACTGAAGGGAGAAACAGATAGCAGTACAATAATAGTAGGATAATTTCACTTTCAGCAAGAGATAGATCACCCAGACAGAAAATAAATAAGGAAACATCAGATTTGAACAACACTATAGATGTAACTAACCTAGAAGACATACACAGAATATTTCATCCAACGGCAGAATAGACATTGTGCTCAAATGCACACAGAACATTCTTCAAGAAAGATATACGTTGGACCACAAGCCAAGTCTTACTACATTTAACAAGATTAATTATATATCAAGTATTTTTTCTGATCACAGTGATATAAAACTAGAAATCAGTAACAGGACGATCATTCAAAAATTCACAAATATAGGCCAAGCGTGGCGGCTCACACCTGTAATCCCAGCCCTTTGGAAGGCCAAGGCAGGTGGATTCCCTGACATCAGGAGTTCAAGACCAGCCTGGCCAACATGGTGAGACCCTGCCTCTACTAAAAATACAAAAATCAGCCAGATGTGGTGGCAGGCGACTGTAATCCCAGCTGCTCAGGAGGCTGAGGCAGGAGACTCACTTGAACCCGGGAGGCAGAGGTTACAGTGAGCC
>NW_012110019.1:395493-396398 GCF_000951045.1 Mandrillus leucophaeus | reverse complement strand
GCAGGCAGGCAGGCAGGCAGGCAGGCAGGCAGGCAGGGAGGAAGGAAGGAAAAGAATTTCAACCAGGAATTTCATACTCAGCCAAACTAAGCTTGATAAGTGGAGAAGTCAGATCCTTTTCAGACAAGCAAATGCTAAGGGAATTTGTGACCACTAGACTTGTCCTTAAGGGAGTGCTAACCATACAAATGAAAGACCATTACCGGCCACCACAAAAACACACTTAAGTACATAAACCATTGACAATTTAAAGCAGCTACACAATCAAGTCTGCATAATAACCAACTAACAATATGACAGGACTAAATCCACAGATATCCATATTAATCTTCAATATAAATGGGCTAAACACTCCACTTAAAAGACATGGTGTGGCATAGAATCTTTGCCCAAAACTCCTAGATCTGATAAACAACTTCAGCAAAGTTTCAGGACACAAAACCAATGTACAAAAATCAGTAGCATTTTACATCCAAGCTGACAGTCAAATCAAGAACACAATGGTATTCAAAATATTCACAAAAAAATTAAAATACCTAGGGATACAGCTAACCAGGGAGGTGAAAGGTCTCGACACTAAGAATGAGAAACTGCTGAAATAAGTCAGAGATGACACAAACAAATGGAAAAATATTCTATGCTCATGGTTAGGATCAATCAATATTGTTAAAATGGCCATACTGCCAAAAGTAATTTACAGATTCTATGCTATTCCTATCAAACTACCAATGACATTCTTCACAGAATTATAAAAAACTATACTACAATTTATATGGAACCAAAAAAAAAGCCCAAATAGCTAAAGCCATCCTAAGCAAAAAAGAACAAACCCAGAGTTATCACATGATCCAATTCAACTATACCACAAGGCTACAATAACCACCACAGCATGATACTGGTACAAA
>NW_012110019.1:378770-393683 GCF_000951045.1 Mandrillus leucophaeus | reverse complement strand
AGACCAGCCTGGCCAACATGGTGAGACCCTGCCTCTACTAAAAATACAAAAATCAGCCAGATGTGGTGGCAGGCGACTGTAATCCCAGCTGCTCAGGAGGCTGAGGCAGGAGACTCACTTGAACCCGGGAGGCAGAGGTTACAGTGAGCCAAGATCACATGATTGCACTCCAGCCTGGGCAACAGGAGTGAAACTCTGTCTCAAAAAAAAAAAAAAATTACAAATATGTGGAAATTAAATAACACATTCCTGAACAACCAAATGGTTAACAAAGAAATGAAAAGGAAAATCAGAAAGTATCTTGAGATAAACTAAAATGAACACATAACCTACCCAAACTTATGGAATGCAACAAAAGTAGTTATAAGAGGGAAGTTTATACGTAGAAATAGACACCTACATTAAAAAGAAAAGTCCCCAAATAAACAACCTAACTGTACACTTAAAAGAACTAGAAAAAGGGCCAGGCACAGTGGCTCCTGCCTGTAATTTCAGCATTTTGGGAGGCCAAGGCGTGTGACTCACTTGAGTCCAGAAGTCAAGACCAATCTGGGTAATAAGAAAAAACCCTTTCTCCAAAAATAAATAAATAAATTAGCCAGACATGGTGGTGCACACCTGTAGTCTCCGCCACTAGGGAGGCTGAGGTGAGAGGATCACTTGAGCCCAGGAGGCAGAGGCTGCAGTGAGCTAAGACCATGCCACGGCACTCCAATCTGGGTAACAGAGCGAGACCCCGTCTCAAAGAGAAAAAAAAAGGAACAAAAGAAGCCCAAAATCAGCAAAAGGAGAACAATAATAAAGAAAAGGACAAATGCCCCAAGGCTCACCGTACTTCTCTAGGTGGCTTTGGCCTTTGTTGACTGTCAAATCTGGACAGGGCAGGGCAGTCTTGCCCCTGGGATGCGGCCAGTCTGACTTGAGCATCACCCTGTGTACCAACCTCTCATAGGGTCCCTGGCTGGCCATGCCTGCTTCCAGTGCAGCCTTGGACACCCAACCAGGGTACTGTCTGGATGCCACAGCCATAGCTCCCTTCACAGGCATACCACACCAGACCTTCAGGGAGCTGCAGCTGACAGGCTTCTTCCACTTTACCAACACACATGCACACATAGGCGGATCTCACCACTGCTCCACTGGGACATGTGTGTGCACACTCCACCATGCCATTGCTGTCAGCATGAGTGCTCGTGTACAGATGTCACCAACCAACCCCCACTGACACACACGCACCCTGCTGCCCTTCCCCCTCCAACGGAAACACCTCGCTGCCAGCACATGCCTGCATGCAGACATTGCTGTCTCATTCACACATGGAAACCTCAACCCAACCACATCTGTGCCCTGTCCCAGCAAACACATGAGTGCTCCACCATGCTGCTACCACTTCTGGCACACTTGCGTGTGCAGATGTTACTTCACCTCAATGCAGACACCACCACCATATCGCCTCAGGAGAACACATGTTGCCCACTACCACTGCACATACTGGTGCACACGTGCATGCAACAACATCCCCACCCTGCCCCCATCAGTGCCCTGCCCCCGCCAACATGCATGCATTTCCACTGCTGGCATGTGCAAGCACAGACCCCATGGTCACTGCCCCACCAAAGCACTTTGGCTGGCGCCCCTCATCGAAGTGTTGTCAGCAGAACAGGAACACCTCATGCCTTCCAGGGCGGCAGCTGGTTAATTTGAGGGGTCTGAGAACAAAGCCATGGGCCTCATACCAGCCCCTCATGGTTAAAGCATGTAGACCAGGAATGCTGACATGAGCCTTAGCCCCCTGAAATCTTCCAGAAAGAGTCAGTTGATTGAACGCATGTTTTCCCAGTCAAACCCTCAAGGGCATCAAAGACTATACAAGCAAGAAAATCCATACAAAGGACAGAAACTTCAAACATTCAAGGAACATCAGCCCACAGAGAAAGAACCAGCACAACAACTCTGGCAACTCAAAAAGTGTCTTCTAACCTCCAGTTAAGTGCACTAGCTCCCCAGCAATGGTTCTTAACCAGGCTGAAATGCCTGAAAAAAATAATTAATTAATTAATTAATTAAAAATTAAAAAAAAACAGACATAGAATTTAGAATCTGGATAGGCATGAAGATCGTTAAGATTTAGGAGAATGTTAAAACCCATTCCAAAGATTCAAAAGAATCCAATAAAATGATATAAGAGCTGAAAGAAGAAATCGCTGTTTTAAAAAAGAACCGAACCAAATTCATAGAGCTGAAAAACACACTACAAGAATTTCATAATAAAATCACAAGTATTAACAGCAGACAAGACCAAGCTGACAGAACAATCTCAGAGCTTGAAAACTGGTTCTTCAAATCAACTCATCAGACAAAAGTTAAAAAAAAAAAAAAAGAAAAGAAAAGAAACTAACTATAACCTCTGAGAAATATGGGATTATGTAAGAGACCAAACATATGACTTATTTCTGTTCCAGAAAGAGAAAAAGGAAGAGAAAGCAACTGGAAGTTATATTTGAGGACACTGTACAGGAAAATTTCCTCTACCTCACAAGAAAGGTTGACATTCAAATTCAGGAAATGCAGAGAATCTCTATGAAACGCTATACAAGACAACTCTCCCCGATACACAGTCATCAGATTCTCCAAGGACAACATTAAATAAAAGATATTAAAGGCAGGTACAGGGAAGGGGCAGGTCACCTACAAAGAAAATCCCATCAGGCTAACAAGAAACCTTTCAAAGGAAACCTTGCATGCCAGAAGAGATTGGGGGCCTATATTCAGCAGAAAGAGACAGAAAGAGATAGAAAGAAAGAAAGAAAGAGACGCAGGCAGGCAGGCAGGCAGGCAGGCAGGCAGGCAGGCAAGGCAGGCAGGCAGGCAGGCAGGCAGGCAGGCAGGCAGGGAGGAAGGAAGGAAAAGAATTTCAACCAGGAATTTCATACTCAGCCAAACTAAGCTTGATAAGTGGAGAAGTCAGATCCTTTTCAGACAAGCAAATGCTAAGGGAATTTGTGACCACTAGACTTGTCCTTAAGGGAGTGCTAACCATACAAATGAAAGACCATTACCGGCCACCACAAAAACACACTTAAGTACATAAACCATTGACAATTTAAAGCAGCTACACAATCAAGTCTGCATAATAACCAACTAACAATATGACAGGACTAAATCCACAGATATCCATATTAATCTTCAATATAAATGGGCTAAACACTCCACTTAAAAGACATGGTGTGGCATAGAATCTTTGCCCAAAACTCCTAGATCTGATAAACAACTTCAGCAAAGTTTCAGGACACAAAACCAATGTACAAAAATCAGTAGCATTTTACATCCAAGCTGACAGTCAAATCAAGAACACAATGGTATTCAAAATATTCACAAAAAAATTAAAATACCTAGGGATACAGCTAACCAGGGAGGTGAAAGGTCTCGACACTAAGAATGAGAAACTGCTGAAATAAGTCAGAGATGACACAAACAAATGGAAAAATATTCTATGCTCATGGTTAGGATCAATCAATATTGTTAAAATGGCCATACTGCCAAAAGTAATTTACAGATTCTATGCTATTCCTATCAAACTACCAATGACATTCTTCACAGAATTATAAAAAACTATACTACAATTTATATGGAACCAAAAAAAAAGCCCAAATAGCTAAAGCCATCCTAAGCAAAAAAGAACAAACCCAGAGTTATCACATGATCCAATTCAACTATACCACAAGGCTACAATAACCACCACAGCATGATACTGGTACAAAAACAGACACATAGACTAATGGAACAGGTTAGAGAACCCAGAAATAAAGCCACACACCTACAACCATCTGCTCTTCAACAAAGTCAACAAAAAAAGCAATGGGGAAAGGACCCCCTGTTCAATAAATAGTGCTGGGATAACTGGCTAGCCATATGCAAAAGACTGAAACTGGACGTTTACCTTTCACTATATGCAAAAATCAACTCAAAATGTATTAAAGACTTAAATGTAAAACCTAAAACTATAAAAACCTCTAGAAGATAACACAGGAAATGCCATTCTGAATATAACGCCTGGCAAAGATTTCATGACAAATACACCAAAAGCAATTGCAACAAAAAACAAAAGTTGACAAGTGGGACCTAATTAAACGAAAGAGCTTGTGCACAGCAAAAGAAACTCTCATCAGAGTGAACAGGCAACCTACAGAATGGGAGAAAGTATTTGCAAAGTATATATCTAGCAAAGGTCTCATATCTAGAATCTATAAGGAATTTAAACAAATCAACAAGCAAAAACTAAAACGCCCCACTAAATGGGCAAAGGACATGGACAGGCACTTCTCAAAAGGAGACATATGTACAACCACTAAGCATATGAAAAAATGTTCAATGTCAGTAATCATTAGGGAAATGCAAATTAAAACCACAATGAGATATCATTTCATACCAGTCAGAAGGCCTTTTATTAAAAAATAAAAAAATAACCCATGCTAATGAGGTTTCAGAGAAAAAGGAATGCTTATACCTGCTGGTGGGAATGTAAACTAGTTCAGTCACTAAAGAAAACAGTGTGGAGATTTCTCAAAGAATTTAAAACAGAACTGATTTGACCCAGCAATCTCATTACTGGGCATATACCCAAAGGAATATAAGTCATTCTACTGTAGAGACACATGTACATGTATGTTCATCACAGCACTACTCACAGTAGCAAAGACGTAAAATAAACCTAAATGCCCATCAGTGGTGAACTGGATAAAGAAAATGTGAGACATATACATCCAGTATTTTGGGTAAAGAAAAGTACACAGCTGTAAAAAAGAATGGGATCATTTTCTTTGCAGCAATATTGGTGGAGCTGGAGACCGTTACCTTAAGCCAATTAACACAGGAACAGAAAACCAAATACTGCATGTTCTCATTTATAAATGGGAGCTAAACATAGTACACACAGATGCACAGAAGTGAACAATAGGCACCAGGGCCTATTTGAGAATGGAGGGTGAAAGGAGGATGAGAATCCAAAAACTACCTGTTGGGTACTATACTTATTACCTGGGTGACCAAAGCCCTACAACACATGATTTACCCATATAACAAACCCACATACCTACCCCTTGAACCTAAAATAAAAGTTAAGAAAAAAAAGATGCATTTCCAGTAAATAATTTTCACATTATGGAAAAAGGTATTAAATATTCTGCCTCACTTGTTTTAAAATTGTGTGAACATTCTTATGATATGTCTTAATACCAGCATTTCATGACAGTAAAATAAAATTCTAAAATATAAAAAAAAGAAAATCGGAGAAATAAATGAAATAGAGACACTAGAAAAAACAATAGAAATAATAAATGAAAATAAGACTGGGATTTTTAAAAAGATTTTAAAAATTGACAATTTTTAGCAAAACTAAGGAGAAAACATTCAAATAAGTGAAATTGTAAATAAAAAGGGGAACATTACAATTCTGACATCACAGAAACACAAAGGATCAAAGAGACTACTATGAGCAATTGTATGTCAACAAACTGGATAACCTAGAGGAAATGGATAACCTGAATAGAAACAGAAAATCTGAACAGACCAGTAAACAATAAGAAAATTCAATCAGCAATCAAAAGCCTCTCAATAAATAAAATTCCAGGGCCTGAGGGCTCCACGGGTAATTTATACCAAATATTAAAGAAAGATCTAATACCAATCCTTCTCAAACTCATACGAAAAAAAATTAAGAGGAGGTAAAAAATTCAAATTCATTTTATAAGGCCAGCATGGTTCTGATACAAAACCCGGACAAGGACAATACAAAAAAAAATTATCACTGATGAACATAGATGCAAAAATTCTCAACAAGATACTAGAAATCAAATTCAACAGTACATTAAAGGGGGCATACACCATGATCAAGTGGGACTTATCCCTGCAATGTAAGCATGATTCAATATATAGGCATACCTCAGAGATACTCCAGGTTCAGACCACAATGATAAAGCAGGTATCACAATAAAGTGAGTCACACAAATTTTGTGGTTTTCCAGTGCATATAAAAGTTATATTTACACTATACTGTGGTCTATTGTGAAATAGCAACATATTTTAAAATGTGCATACCTTTTAAAAATAGTTTATTGCTAAAAAATGCTAACAACCATCTGAGCCTTCAGTGAGTCATAATCTTTTGCTGGTGGAGGGTCTTGCCTCAATGTTAATGGCTGCTGACTAATCAGAACAATGGTTGCTGAAAATTGGGGTGACTGTAGCAATATTCTTGTTTTAATTCTTTAGAGATAGGGTCTTGCTGTGTTACTCAGGCTGGAGTATAGTGGCATGATCATAGCTCACTATAACCTCAAACTCCTGGGCTCAAGTAATCCTCCCACCTCGGCCTGCCAAGTAACTGAAACCGCAGGAGCGTGCCACCATGCCCTGATTTTTTAAAATGTATTTTTCATAGAGATGGGGCTCCCTATGATGACCAGGCTGGTATAAAACTCCTGGCTTCAAGTGATCTTCCTGAGTCTCTCAAAGTGTTGGGATTACAGGCCTGAGCCACCATGCCCAGCCCTGTAGCAACTTCTTAAACTAGAACAACAATGAAGCTTGTCACCATGATTGACTCTCTCATCTGTGAGATTTCTCTGTGGCATGCAATGCTATTTGATAATATTAATGTTTTATCCATAGAAGAACTTCTTTCAAAATTGGAGTCAGTCCTCTCAAACACCACTACTGCTATATCAACTAAGTGTAGGTAATATCGTAAATTCTTTGTTGTCATTTGAAGACTGTACACATCATCTTCACCAAGAGTAAATTCCATCTAAAGAAATCACTTTCTTTGTTCATTCAACTCCTCATCTTTTCAACTTTTACCATGAGATTGCAACAACCCAGTAATAGCTTCAGGCTCCACTTCTAATTTTAGTTTTCTTGTTATTTCCACATCACCAGTCACTTCCTCCACTGAAGACTTAAACCCCTCAAAATCTTCCATGAGAGTTGGAGTCAACTTCTTGTTCATATTGATATTTTGACCTCCCTTCCATGAATCATGAATGTCTTTTTTGTTTGTTTGTTTGAGACTGTCTCACTCTGTCAGCCAGGTTGCAGTGCAACGGCATAAACACAGCTCTCTGTAGCTTCAACTTCCCAGATTCAAATCAACCTCCCAGCTCAGCCTCCCAAGTAGCTGGGTCTACAGGCACACCACCACACCCAACTATTTTTTTTTTTTTTTTTTTTTTTTGAGATGAAGTCTCGCTCTGTCACCCAGACTGAAGTACAGTGGTGCAATCTTGACTCACTGCAACCTCCGCTACCTGAGTTTAAACGATTCTCATGCCTCATCCTCCCCAGTAGTTGAGATTACAAGTGCATGCCACCAAGCCTGGCTAATTTTTGTGTTTTTAGTGGATACAGGGTTTCATCACGTTGGCCAGGATGTTCTCGAACTCCTGAGCTCAAGTGATCCTCCTGCCTTGGCCTCCCAAAGTGCTGGGACTACAGGTGTGAGCCACCACACCCGGCCTATTTTTTAAATTTTTTTGTAGAGATGGAGTCCCACTATGTTACCCAAGTTGGTCTCAAACTTCTGGACTCAAGTGATTTTCCCACCTTGACCTCCAAAAGTGCTCAAATTGCAGGAATGAGCCACTGTGCCTGGTCACAAACATTCTTAATAGCACCTAGAATAGTGAATCCTTTCCAAAAGGTTTTTAATTTACTTTGCTCAGATTGATCAGAAATATCACTACCTATGCCAGTTATAGCCTTAAGGAATGTATTTCTTAAATAACAAGATTTGAATGTCAAAATTAATCCTTCATCCGTGGAATGAAGAATGGATATTGTTAGCAAGTATGAAAACATTAATCTTTTTGTATACATCTCCAGCAGAGTTCTTGACTGACTAGTTGCATTACCAATGAGTAGTAATATTTTGAAAGGTATCTTTTTTCTGAACAGTAAATCTCAACATTGGGCTTAAAACATTCAGTACGCCATGCTGTAAGCAGATAAGCTGTCATCTAGGCTTTGTTGTTCTATTGGGAATGTTCACTATTTAGGTGATGGGTATCCAGAATTGCAAACCTCACCATTATGCAATATATCCATTAAAAACTCTGCACGTGTGCCCCCGAATCTAAAATAACTTGTTTAAAATTAAAAAAAGAAAGACAGTTACAGCTTTGCTCTGGATTAGGTTTTTTCTTGGTTTGTTTTTTCTTGGTTTGTTCTATCCAAATCATTAAAACTTTTTTCATATCAGCAATAATGCTGTTTTACTTTCTCATTATTCATGTGTTCACTGGAGGAGCACTTTCAATTTCTTTATTATAACTTTTAGTTTCAGGGGTACATGTGCAGTTTTGTTCAACTTTTATCATGAGTGTTTGGTGTATAGATTATTTCATCACCCAAGTAATAAGCATAGTATCCAACAGGTATTTTTTTCTGATCCTATCCCTCCTCCCACCCTCCATCCTGAGGTAGGTCCCAATGTCTGTTGTTTCCCTCTTTGTGTCCATGTGTTCTCACTGGTTAGCCCCCACTGATAAGTGAGAATATGCAGTATTCAGTTTTCTGTTCCTGCATTAGCTTGCTTAGGATAATGGCCTCCAGCTCCGTCCATGTTGCTGCAAAGGACATTATCTCATTCTTTTTTAAGGCTGCATAGTATTTTGTGATGCATATGCACCACATTTTATCTAGTCTACCATGGATGAGAATTTAAGTTGATTCCATGTCTTTGCTAACGTGAACCATGCTGTAATAAACACACATGTGCATGTATCTTTATGATAGAGTGATTTATATTCTTTTGAGTATATACCCAATAATAGGACTGCTGGGTTGAATGGGGGAATGTTTCATCTTCTTTGAGGAATCACCACACTGCTTTTCACATAAAAGAAATTAAAATTTACTTTTAATTTATTTCAAGAAATTTTCTTTTGCATTCACAACTTAGCTAACTGTTTGAAACAAGAGGCCTAGCTTTTGGCCTGTCTTGGCTTTTAACATGCCTTCTTCACTAAGCTTAATCATTTCTGGCTTTTAAATTAAAGTGAAAGATGTACAACTCTTCCTTTCACTTGAACACTTAGAGGCCATTGTAAGGTTTTTAATTAGACCAATTTCAATATTTTTGTGTGTCAGGGAATAAAGAGAAGAGAGACAGGGGAACACCTGGGTCAGTGTAACATTTAGAACACATACAACACTCACCAATTAAGTTTGCTGTCCTATATGAGCGTTACGGGTGTGATTCATGCCACATCAAAACTATTATAATAAGTGATATCAAGATCATTGATCACTGATGATCATAACAGATGTAAAAATAATGAAAAAGTTTGAATTACGAAAATTTCCAAAATATGACTCAGAGACACAAAGTGAGCACATAGTATTAGAAAAAAATGGTGCTGATAGACTTGCTTGATGCAAGATTTCCACAAACCTTCAATTTGCAAAAAAAAAAAAAAAAAAAAAAAAGGAAAGGAAAGGAAAAGAAAAAAATCAGCAAACTGCAATAAAGCAAAGCATAATAAAACAAGGTATGGAGTTACACCGATGAAGGCCTGAGAACCATGGAAGCTTTAAGAGAAAATGAATATCCCAGCTCCAGAGAAGAAAGGAAGTCTGCCTTTCCTTATGGGATGCCTGCATCCATTGGTAAGCGCAGACCCTTTTAACGTAGTCTACTCATTCAAGTGCTAATCACAGACACAGCAAAAACACCCTCAAAGACACACCCAGAAATAGTATTTTACCAGCTCTCTGGGTATTCCTTAACCACCCAGTCAGGTTAACATATAAAAGTAAATATGTGTATAATGGAATGTTACCCAGACTTTAAAAAGAAAGAAATCTTGCCATTTGCCTCAATATGGATGGACCTGGAGGACATTATGCTCAGTGAAATAAGCCAGATACAGAAAGACAAATACTGTATGTGAAATCTAAAATAGCTAAATGCATAGAGGCATGGAATGAATGGTGATTGCCAATGACTGGGGGGAGAAAAAGATATGGAGGTGACTGTCAAAGAATACAAAGGTTTAATTATGAAAGATAAATACGTTCTGGAGACCCACTATACAGCATAGTGTCTATAGCTAACAATACCATATCACATACTTAAAATTTTCTAAAAAGGTAGCTCTCACGTTAAGTGTTCATACCAAACACTCACACTTAACTCCCAAAATAATAATGGGGTCAGGAGGAAATTTTGGGGTAACAGATGTATGGCCTTGATGATAGTGACAGTTTTACCATCATTAAAATTTATTCCAAAATCCATCATTAAATAAGCATTTGTATATATTAAGTAAATTGTTTCCATGTCAATCATACTTCAGTACAGTTAAAAAAATTGGGCCTGGCATGACTTCAAGGTCTATGAACTTTTGCTATACCAGGTTGTCCAGTGTTTGAAAGAACACTGCCTTCCAAGCCATGTTTGAGAAGTCAATTCCCTAAGTGTTATAACATTGTGGCAGCACTCTAGAAGTCAGTCTCCAATACAAGACCTATATACACAAAGAGTATGACTTAATAATATTCCAAGGTCCAAATAAGGTAGTGAGTTCACTAAAAATTCAACTTCTTAAAAATACGGACCCCCTCGAAACTGAACCTGAAGGCCAGATGAGGAGTAGAAATGAATCTCAGACTGGTTTCTGCTTTATGACAATAGCAATAGTTGACTCATTACTTTCAGATTTTTCTAACCCAGTTGAATAGAAGAGGATGTCATAGGACAGATGAACCATGGTTTAATTTCAATGCCAGCCCAGAGGGAGGAAAAGTTGTTTATCCAGGACTACTGGAATAAGACCAACAGTCCAGTCTGGCCCTTTCCATCCACTATGTCAAAGGGTACATACATGAACAACCCACATGTAAAGCCATAAGCTTTGTGGCCACCTGGAGAGACCCACCACCCACATACAACAGACTATCAGTGCTGCCCACAAGGGTGTCTGGAAACTACAAGACCTAGGAATTTAGATTTCTAGAGGGTTCTGTGGTATAATTTTGCTGGAGTCTAGAGGTGTTTTGGTGACAGGTTATGAAATGAGATCAATTCATTCTATGATATACCCCTTTCTCAATGCTATAGGACAACGGGACTCAGCCTCACCTCAGATACACTGGTTCCTTGTTGGGGTTTTAAATGTAAACAGGTAGACACATCAGTTAGACACATCGCCTGCTTGGGTAGCCATAAGCTCATCTCAGGAGCCTGATCAATCCCTGCTGGAACTAGACAGAAAAGCTGCTGCTTTCTATGCCTAGCTGCAAGCCATGTGCCATAGCTGCAGAAACCCATGAGAGAGCATCGAGCATCATGGAGACAAGAATATTGACAGGATTTGTAGATTGACAGAAGAGCTTTGACTGATTCTTAACTACTCTCTTCTTACATACATGGCAAATAAATAATAGAGGAGAGAAATCTGGATGAAATATAGACATGAGGAGCAAACAGATGTTCCGGAAGATATCATAATAAGGGAATAGAAGTAACAAGCAAGCAGACATACCTGACTCTATGACAGCATAAAAATTAAGAGCCTGTGAGTAAGACTCCCTTTTTTCCTCTTTCCCCAAGCCATCAAAAAAAGAATTCTGTAAATGTGTCCCTAAAGAGGGGAGGGTGGGGGAGGAAGTTTATAGAGATGTTTGTTTATTTGTAGAGATTAACTAGGCCTTCCTCCCCCCTCATCCCCCCCCCCCAAAAATTGCAGATCAAAGACAGAGGGGAGGGGAATGAAAGCCCTGGTAGTGAACAGAAGGAAATAGATACAGGAGCCAGAGAGATGGGCAGCTGGAGGAAGCAGATTTCAGCATGGACCATGGCTTTCCACTTAAGGTATTTCAAGAGAAGAGTAATTACAAAGAATAAAATTCATTGCTTTTCCTTCTAGAATTGTGCCTCTTTAATGCGTAACTATCTTAAGATTTGAGCCATGTTAGTCTCTGACTTAATTCGGGTCTCCTATCATCTGTCCCTTCATCAGTCTCTTCAATCTGAAAGAGCTTTCTGAGAATGGCCTTCATGTTCATTCTACTTTATTATTTCTAACGATTTTTCAAATGTACAGGTTTATTTTCTTCTCCCCTAAATTTAGCCATTTTATAAACCATCTTCTGTTACTGTGGCATAAAGTTTATGTTTTCTCAAAAGTGTAATATTGAATAAGAATCATAGAAAATAGATGTTCCGAATGTTTAAAGTGGCACCAGGTATATGCCACCTATGTTCCAGACTAGAGAGATATTACATAGTCCCTGACTTAATGGTTTTTAGTGTCTATTAAGTAAAATGAGGAGCAATTACTAACTACAGAAATGAGAGATACGAGTGACATTAAAGGACGCATGGAAGGCTATGGGGACACAGAGGGGATTTAATCTAGCCTAGGGAGACATTCCTCATATCCCTGGGAAGGCCTTCAATAAGTTGAGTGAGTAAATGAGTTAGAGTGCTTTATTCTCAAACTAGTACTTTCAGGAGAATGTCTCTTTTCACATCTCCTTATCTTCACCGAATCTAACTTTTGCCTGCTAAAGCCAAAATCAAGGAAAAAAGATAAAACCATTTGTTAACTACAGCTCTTATTTTTAAAAAAGATTTTAATTTAAGGGTTAAGGGAGGCATAAGACAAGAACCCTGAAAAAGTCTAATTTTGTATAATACATAGGTGACCTGAATCTTCCTGGATGAAATAAGACTAAGTCCTGACATGTTCCAGCATTTTAAATCTTTCCCACATTCTTCTGTGCTATTAGACTAGTTGACATTTCTATTAGCACTCCAGCCTGAGGGAAGCAAGTGTACCAACTGCCTTTGACTACATGGCTTTCACTGTTTGAAGATTCTGTGTCAAGGGTGACTGGTTTTCCTAATCCAATTTGTTAAACCCTCAAATGACATCCACAGTTTTCCTCCTTCCAAGTGCCCATCCATATCACGAAAAGCCATCACTGGTTTGAACTTAAAAGACTGAGCTCCCCTTTGCCTAAGTAGCCATTGCTATTTTTTAAATTTAAATTGTTATTATAAAGAGTACATACGCAGGCTTGTTACATGGCTAAATTGCATGACGTTGAAGCTTGGGGTCCCAACAATTCTGTCACTCAGGCCATAAGCACAATACCGAATAGGTGGCTCTTCAGTTCATAGCCTCCCCCACCTCCCCTGTATAGGGATCCCCAGAGCCTATTATTCTCCTCTTTATGATCATGTGTATTTAATATTTAGCTTCCACTTGTAACTGAGAACATGTGGTATTTGATTTTCTCTTCTTGCATTAGTTTGTGTAGGATAATGGCCTCCAGCTCCATCCACGCGAACTGCATGATTTTGTTCTCTTGTGGATGCATACTGTATATGTACCATTCTGATGGCTAATATTGAGTGTCAACTTGATTGAAGGATGCAAAGTATTGTTCCTGGGTATGTTGGTGAGGGTGTTGCCAAAAGAGATTAACATTTGAGTCAGTGGACCACTGAGAGGGGCAGACCCATCCTCTATCTGGGCGAACACCGTCTAATCAGCTGCTAGTGTGGCTAGAATAAAGCAGGCAGAAGAAAGTGGAAAGAGCAGACTTGCTGAAACTTCTGGCCTTCATCTTTCTCCCATGCTGGATGCTTCCTGCCCTCGAACGTCGGACTGGAAGTTTTTCAGCTTTTGGACTCTTGGACTTACACCAGCGGTTTGCCAGGGACTCTTGGGCCTTTGGCTACAGACAAAAGGCTGCAGTGTCAGCTTCCCCACTTTTGAAGTTTTGGGACTTGGACTGGCTTCCTTGTTCCTCAGCTTGCAGACGGCCTATGGTGGGACTTCACCTTGTGATTGTGTGAGTCAATACTCCTTAATAAACTTCCCTTCATACATGTATCTATCCTATTAGTTCTGTCCATCTAGAGAACTCTAACACAACCATAGTGTATACGCATCACATTTTCTTTATCCAGTCCACATTGATGGGTACTTAGGTTGATTCCACGGCCTTGCTATTGTGAATAGTGTGGTGATGAACATATCAGTGCATGTGTCTTTTTGACATAATGACCTATTTTACTTTGGGTAAATATTCAGTAGTGGGATTTTAGGGTAAAATGGTAATTCTATTTTAAGTTCCTTGAGAAGTCTTTAAACTGCTTTCCACAGTTGCTGAACGATATTGCATTCCTACCAACAATCTACAAGCATTCCCTTTTCTTGGCAGCCTTGCCAACATCTGTTAAAGCTTTAATAATCACCATTCTGACTGGTGTGAGATGGTATCTCATTGTGATTTTGACTTTCATTTATCTGATGATTAGCGATGTTAAGCATTTGTTTTTCATGTTATTGGCTGCTTGTAGGTCTTCTTTTGAGTAGTGTCTGTTCATGTCCTTTGCCCATTTTTAAATTAGTTTTTGCTTAAGTTCCTTGTAGATTTGGATATTAGACCTTTGCTAAACACATAATCTGCAAATATTTTCTCTAATTCTGTAGGCTGTCTCTTTAGTCTATTGGTAATTTCTTTTGCTGTGCAGAAGCTCTTTAATTAGATTCCACTTGTAAATTTTTGTTTTTGTTGCAATTGCCTTTGGGGATCTAGCCATAAATTATTTGCCAAAGCCTATGCTGAGAGACATATTGCCTAGATCATCTAGGATTTTTTGAGATCTTACATTTAAGCCTTTAATCTATCTGGAGTTAACTTTTGTGTATGGTGAGAGATAGGGTCCAGTTTCATTCTTCTGCGTGTGGCTAGCCAGTTATCACAGCACCATTTATTTAATAGGGAAGACTTTTGCCATTGCTTATTTTTGTTTTTTGTTGATTTTATCAAAGATCAGTTAGTTGTAGGTGTGTGGGTTTATTTCTCGGTTCTTTACTCATTTCCACTGGTCTATGTGTT
>NW_012110019.1:298913-378720 GCF_000951045.1 Mandrillus leucophaeus | reverse complement strand
TTATTATAAAGAGTACATACGCAGGCTTGTTACATGGCTAAATTGCATGACGTTGAAGCTTGGGGTCCCAACAATTCTGTCACTCAGGCCATAAGCACAATACCGAATAGGTGGCTCTTCAGTTCATAGCCTCCCCCACCTCCCCTGTATAGGGATCCCCAGAGCCTATTATTCTCCTCTTTATGATCATGTGTATTTAATATTTAGCTTCCACTTGTAACTGAGAACATGTGGTATTTGATTTTCTCTTTTTGCATTAGTTTGTGTAGGATAATGGCCTCCAGCTCCATCCACGCGAACTGCATGATTTTGTTCTCTTGTGGATGCATACTGTATATGTACCATTCTGATGGCTAATATTGAGTGTCAACTTGATTGAAGGATGCAAAGTATTGTTCCTGGGTATGTTGGTGAGGGTGTTGCCAAAAGAGATTAACATTTGAGTCAGTGGACCACTGAGAGGGGCAGACCCATCCTCTATCTGGGCGAACACCGTCTAATCAGCTGCTAGTGTGGCTAGAATAAAGCAGGCAGAAGAAAGTGGAAAGAGCAGACTTGCTGAAACTTCTGGCCTTCATCTTTCTCCCATGCTGGATGCTTCCTGCCCTCGAACGTCGGACTGGAAGTTTTTCAGCTTTTGGACTCTTGGACTTACACCAGCGGTTTGCCAGGGACTCTTGGGCCTTTGGCTACAGACAAAAGGCTGCAGTGTCAGCTTCCCCACTTTTGAAGTTTTGGGACTTGGACTGGCTTCCTTGTTCCTCAGCTTGCAGACGGCCTATGGTGGGACTTCACCTTGTGATTGTGTGAGTCAATACTCCTTAATAAACTCCCCTTCATACATGTATCTATCCTATTAGTTCTGTCCATCTAGAGAACTCTAACACAACCATAGTGTATACGCATCACATTTTCTTTATCCAGTCCACATTGATGGGTACTTAGGTTGATTCCACGGCCTTGCTATTGTGAATAGTGTGGTGATGAACATATCAGTGCATGTGTCTTTTTGACATAATGACCTATTTTACTTTGGGTAAATATTCAGTAGTGGGATTTTAGGGTAAAATGGTAATTCTATTTTAAGTTCCTTGAGAAGTCTTTAAACTGCTTTCCACAGTTGCTGAACGATATTGCATTCCTACCAACAATCTACAAGCATTCCCTTTTCTTGGCAGCCTTGCCAACATCTGTTAAAGCTTTAATAATCACCATTCTGACTGGTGTGAGATGGTATCTCATTGTGATTTTGACTTTCATTTATCTGATGATTAGCGATGTTAAGCATTTGTTTTTCATGTTATTGGCTGCTTGTAGGTCTTCTTTTGAGTAGTGTCTGTTCATGTCCTTTGCCCATTTTTAAATTAGTTTTTGCTTAAGTTCCTTGTAGATTTGGATATTAGACCTTTGCTAAACACATAATCTGCAAATATTTTCTCTAATTCTGTAGGCTGTCTCTTTAGTCTATTGGTAATTTCTTTTGCTGTGCAGAAGCTCTTTAATTAGATTCCACTTGTAAATTTTTGTTTTTGTTGCAATTGCCTTTGGGGATCTAGCCATAAATTATTTGCCAAAGCCTATGCTGAGAGACATATTGCCTAGATCATCTAAGATTTTTTGAGATCTTACATTTAAGCCTTTAATCTATCTGGAGTTAACTTTTGTGTATGGTGAGAGATAGGGTCCAGTTTCATTCTTCTGCGTGTGGCTAGCCAGTTATCACAGCACCATTTATTTAATAGGGAAGACTTTTGCCATTGCTTATTTTTGTTTTTTGTTGATTTTATCAAAGATCAGTTAGTTGTAGGTGTGTGGGTTTATTTCTCGGTTCTTTACTCATTTCCACTGGTCTATGTGTTTTTTTTTTTTTTATCAGTACCATACTGTTTAGATAATTAAAATCTTATAGTATAAAGTTAGAAAATGTGATGCTAGGATTGCTTTGGCTATTTGTGTTTTCTTGGTTCCAAATGAATTTTATAATAGATTTTTCTAATTTTGTGAAAAATAATGTTGGTATTTTGATAGAAATAGCATTGAATCTGTAAATTGCTTTGGGAAATAAAGCCATTTTTACTATATTGATTCTTCCAATCCATGAGCATGTAATATTTCTCCATTTATTTGTGTTGTCCCTAATTTCTTTCAACAGTGTTTTATAGTTCTTCTTGTAGAGATCTTTCACCTCCTTGGTTAAATGAATTCCTGGGTACTTTATATTTTTGTGGCTATTGTAAGTAACATTGTGTTCTTGATTTGGTTCTCAGATAGAATGTTATTAGTGTATAAAATGCTAGTGGTTTTTGAACACTGATTCTCTACCCTGAAAGTTGACTGACTACATTTCTCAGTTCCAGAAGACTTTTCACAGAGTCTTTAGGGTTTTCTAGTTATAGAATCATATTGTCAACAAAGAGGAATAGTTTGATTTCTTCTTTTCCTATTTGGATGTCTTTTCTTTCTTTCTCTTGCCTGATTGCCCTGGCTAGGACTTCCAGTACTATGTTGATAAGAGTGGTAAGAGTGGTTAAGGGTGAGCATCTTTGTCTTGTTCCAGTTCTCAAGGAGAATGGTTTCAGTTTTTGCCCATTCATTATGATGTTGGCTGTGAGTTTTTCAAGAGTGACTCTTGTTATTTTGAGGTATACTTATTATTTTATAGCATATTCCTATCATTATTTTGAGGTATACTTATTTTATAGGTATATTCCTATTGATATTAATCTGTGACAACAAGACAGTGGATACTCTTGACTTCTTTCTCATCTCACTTGTTACATGGTATCAACAACTTCTAAGAATGTACTAGATTTGTAGTATTCTTTTTACCTTTTAATGCTAATACAGGATTTTTTCTTATTTTCATTTCTGGTCACTTAAGTGAGGTTTTGTTAGGGGTAGGGATAGCGTTTCATTCCTGAGTTCAAGTCATCTGAGAACCCAAGAGCCTCAGAGGGCTAGTTTAGGATGAATTTACGAGTCAAGTTCTGTTTTCCATGTTCCCTTTCTTCTGTTTTGTACATACCTGCTGGATCCTTTTTCAGAACTTTGAGCAAATTCAACCATTTATCTCTACAAAAAGACAAAAGATCAGTTCTCCTCTTTACCATGCACAATGGGGTAGTAAGAGAAGTAGAGAATGCACTTAACCCCATCTAGACTGATGGCCCCCCACTCTGTGAGCACACTTTCAAATATTACTATACTGCCCCTTGCTCTCCAAGCCCACAGTCTGCTAGGGCAATCCATTTCTAGGAACATGATTGACCCATTTTTCCCTGCTAGTCAGGTAAGCAGGCATAGCCTTGGCATATAAAATCTCTATCAAAGACTTCAGAAAATTTACAATGGCTTGGTTAATTGTAAAATGGGGATAAATCTTCCTTAAGAATTGTCAAATGGGGAAGGGAGACATGGATACTACCCCTATGTGACCAGAAACATAATGGGCACTAATGTCCTGTTTGTATCTTACAGGCTCAAATCTAGTATTCTCCAGGTCACACTACATTCCAAGGTTCAAATTCAGGTTATACCTCCCTTTTGTCTCCCTGTGTCCTACTTCATAGGATAAGAGGGTTGCATTTTTGTAAGAGAAGGTAATAACTGAAGCAAAAGGGAAACATCACAGCATTCATTGCATTTCTTTCTGGGAATCCAACCTGCAGCAGATTCTGAGGTGGAAATGAGCAGACAGAAGGTTTATTAGGGAGTACTTTTGGAATCCTCAAGTGCAGAAGGGAAGCAACTGGGACTAAGCAGAAGGAGAAGTCAAGCTGCAATGCCGTCTGGGTGGAATATCTCAGCCAGCCCTGTGGGAAGATCTAAAGATAAAATTATTCTGCAAAGCTGCCCAGAGCTGGAACAAGAGGGTTGGGCCTTTTTATATTCCTGGGACAATAATTTATTGGATGCAGTCTACCCAGGAAAGAGGCATGACTTTGAATAAGGCACGACTCTGCCTCTGTGGGATTCCTCAAGAAGGCTGACAGCAGAGGACTCTACACCTACAGCAATCTCCACTGCTTGAGAAGCTGGTCTTTCATTACTGGAGGAGGATCTGAGCAACGTATCACAGTACTCACCACTGCTCAATATATATCCGAGAGTAATTTATTTTCAAGTTTCCAAAAATTTGAACTTGTAGTCTGAGACAAGTATGTCATGTCTGTATGCAAGCTGAAATGTATGTGAATCTTTTTCACTGAAAAGAAATTATCTCTTCATCCTGATTGGGACTATCATCTTTTTATATTCATATATATTTTTTATGAAACCAACAGATATTATCCATGCATATCTATTCAAAATGGAAAATTCTTAGGTGATTTTTTTTTTTTTTTTTTGAGACGAAGTCTCTCTCTTTCTCCCAGGCTGGAGGGCAGTGGCGCAATCTCAACTCACTGCAAGCTCCACCTCCCGTGTTCAGGCCATTCTCCTGCCTCAGCTTCCCAAGTAGCCGGAACTACAGGTGCCCACCACCACACCCGACTAATTTTTTGTGTTTTTAGTAGAGATGGTGTTTCACCATGTTAGCCAGGATGGTCTCGATCTCCTGATCCACCCACCTAGCCCTCCCAAAGTGTGGGGATTACAGGCGTGAGCCCGGCCAGTGATTCTTTAAAACAGTCTTCTTCTGAGGAACTCATTGGTGTTCAGGCATGATCTTTTTAAAGCTGTACGTAATTGAAGGAGAGCTGGTAAGGAGAAACATTGCTTCCCTATGCCATAGTAATGAAGTTAGATGTTTCCTAACTAGTATAGAGTAGTGGGGGCAAAAGATCAATATAGACTTGTTGAACTATTAGCAATATTGAATTGTAAAATATGTAGTAGAGGCCACTTTTATTTAGTTTTAGAATAAAGGGAAATCACTGCAGGCAATTTTAGGAAAGACTTTAGAAGTAGGACTCTTGAACGGGCTATGGGAAATGTATAGCATTCATTTAGAGGCAGGTAGGGTGATATTATAAGTGAAGACAAAGCTGAAAACACTCAAGAGTATTCTGAGAAATAAATACAGCTACCTGGTGGTAACTGTTTGTGGAGTATAAGCAGGAAGAGGCTGGGACTAGATGATCCTCTTTTCTGTCCCTAAAACAAGAAACCAAAGGTTTCTTTATCATTGATAAAAAGAGTGTCTTATCAAAGTTAATACAACATAACTTTGATAATGTATCAAAGTTATCACAATATTCTAGATGTGATAATTCACATCTAGAATAAATTAGATGTGGGAGTGAGACAGATTAATGAGTATATAATGTCCAGGCATGAGACATTGGCCACATTAATATCAGTGAGACTAGAATGGGAAGATATAAGAGGAGCTATGAGGAAATGTCAGGCCACTTTATCCCTGTTTAGTCCTTTAGAATCTAAACTGAAAGAACCTATGAATTATATCCTTTAGTATGATATAGCCTATGGTGCTAGCACAGTTGGTAATAATGAATCTTTCATAGTGCTATTAGCTTATTGGAGCCTTTTAGCCTATTTCTTTAGAGCTCTAGCTTCCGTATCTATAGTAAAAAGTCATGTAGGTTAAATAGAATTTTTCACCAGTACCCCCAGCATACCTTGCCACAAAACTAGCAGACGAGAAAGATCTAGCCGTCTATATCCTACATTTCTGTAATTTCATATAGTGTGGAAAATTATTTTCCAAATGTAAACATGTTGGCTGTTACCAACTTATTAAAGATTACTAATATACATGAATTGATTGAACCATTGTGTAGTTTAGTCCATACATATTAATAGTGATGACATTCCAAAGAGCCCTGAAATCTAACAAGGTCTTATATCACCTCATAACAAATAATTGGATCTCTGGTAATTCCAAAGTTGAATGTGCTAGAATATTGGTTTTCTACAAATCCCAGTCAGCTAAGGATGTCACTAAAAACAAGATTATAAGAGGAATTTTTAAAATTATTACTGACTAGCAGGATCAATTTCCTTGTACATTCAATTCCTGGCTTAGCTCTACTCATGTGATATAAAAGAAAAGGCTCTAGCCTCTGAGACACAACACTCTACTTTTCCATTCTCCCACACCGTCTTCACTACATATATCCTCAAACAAGCGGACCAAACTTCCTAGACCTTAACAATCTCATCTATAATAATGAAGACAGTATCGGTAGTAATTTGAGCAAGACAAATTCATAAATTAATTTTTATTAGACCAGCTATAATTTGAAGTAGCAGATTGCATGATAAAATCACTAAACAGGCATGTATCTTAGATTCCATTTCCTGAAGGCAGAGTCTAAGAAGAGAGAAAATAATAACTTTACAGTGGAGAAACCTGACAAACAAGATCTCAGCCAGGTAATCAAGATCAACATCAATAATGATAATGAAGCAGGATATTTCCCTGATCCCACTGCGGACCTCACAAAGGAAGTACCTCATTTAACTCAGCCCGCAGCTCTCAACTCCTTGTGGGAGGGAACATGCAAGCCAATGAAGCAGGAACTGGAGTGCATAGGCACAGGAAATAGCCAGCCACTTTGGCACTGACAGAGGTGAACTCTACTCACTGGTACCTGTTGTGCTCCACCCTTTGCAGGAGGGAGCATGCAGGTAAGCAGATGCAGGAGCTGGGGCAAGCACTTTTGGGTGCTGGCAGCAGCGAACTCTGTGCAGCCCCTGCAGCAGTGTCTGGAGGAAAGAGGGGTGCCCATGAGCCCTGAAGCCCCAGAGGGAGTGTTATAGTGCTCTTTTAGCTCTACTATCCATGGATAGCTTAAATGTTAACAGCTCAGTGGATCCTCTGCTTTTCTGCATAAGGCAGCTGACTTCTGCCAGTAAGGGGAAAAGGGTCAGTGTGACAGCCTTTTGCATCTGCACTCATGGTTCCCAAGTTCTTGTCTGGCGCCCAGGAGAAATGAGGTTGCATGAACAAATTGCAGAATGAAAATGTGGGAAATTTTATTGCCAATGGAGATGGCTCTCAGTGGGAAAGGGAGCTGAAAAGGGGATGAGGCGGGAAGGTAATGTTCCCCTGAAGTCTGGCTATCTCTGGCCAGATTCTTCTCCAAAGTTACACTGTCAAGTTATCCCTCTGAAGTCAAGGTGTTTCTCTTTGACATCCACCCTTAGTCATCTCAACATCCAGTTGCTTCTCCTCTCTCTGCCAGATGAGCCTGGGGTTTTTATAGGCACAGGATGGCGGGGCAGGGTTGGGCCATGGCTAGCTGTGGAAAAGGCAACATTTAAGCAGGAAAACAGGGATGTAAATTCTCACTTCAGGCCATGGTCTAAGGCTTTTTGTCATGAGAATGAGGCTTCACCAGGGGCCCACTCTTTTCTGCCTAGAAGTTCTCTGCTTCCTATCCCTATCAATAAGTCATGTTGATAGTATATGCTTTTTATATGATGTGATGAAAACAGCACTTCACCTCTCTTATCATCTTCCTCCCCAAACTCCTTAACCTCAGTCTAATCAGCTAAACATCAGACAAACCTCAGTTAAAGGACACACTAAAAAACATCTGACCAATACTCCTCAAAACTGTCAAGGTCATCAAAAACAAGAAAATTCTAAGAAACTGTTTTAGCCAAGAGAAATCTAAGAACACACAGAAATAAAATGTACTGTGGTATCCTTGATGGAATCCAGGACAGGGGGAGAGTGGAAAACATTCAGTTATAAACTATGGAAAGCTGAATAATTTTAATTAATCATAGATCAATATTAGCTCATGAATTATAACATACATACCATACTTACATGTAACATATTAATAGTAAGGGAAACTGTGTATAAGACATAGAAGAACACTTTGTAATATCTCTGCAAATCTCCCATAATTCTAAAACTGTTCCACAAAATAATTTTTTTTTAGACAATTTTGCTCTTGTTGCCCAGGCTGGAGTGCAATGGTGCAATCTCAGCTCACTGCAACTTCCATCTCCTGGGTTCAAGCGATTCTCCTGCCTCAGTCTCCCTAATAGATGGGATTACAGGCGGATGCCACAACACCCAGCTAATATTTTTATTTTTAGTAAAGACGGGGTTTCACCACGTTGGTCAGACTGGTTTCAAACTCCTGGCCTCAGGTGATCCGCCCACCTCAGCCTCCCAAAGTGCTGGCATTACAGGCATGAGCCATCATGCCCGGCCAAAATAATTTATTTTAAAACAAATTTAATTCCTCACACTGAAGCTCAAACTCTTGGTTTAGGACTCTACTAAATATCTTAGGAAGAAAATCCCTATTATGTGGAGCACCTCTCCTACATCACTTCAGATCCTTTAGAATTCTTTCAGCCTCACCTCTCATTCTAGCCCCTAATACCACTTCCATGTAGGCTTATCCCACTTTCACACAGGTGCACATTTACTTTCACACAGGTGCACACAGATGCAGTAAATGTTCTTTACTGCCTTACATTTCTCAGACATCATTGAATGAAACATCCAAGAGAACTAACATAAAAGGAAACTTAAAGGAGTCATATAAACAGACTCTTAGGACTAGCTGTATGTGTCCTTGCCAGTACATTGACTTCTAAGCCACAAATGAGAGACTCTGTGTCCATACATTCTCCCTTATTGAGCCTGTTCTTCCCTCTGTTTATTAACCAGGTATCCATTCTGCTTTAGGCATCCTTGTAGGATACGCCTTAATTGTCCACCAAAGGCACAGAAAAGCTTCTGTGTTTATCTACCCACTCTCATTTCTCACTGATGAAGGTTATCCCAGAAACATTTAGCACCAGCATTTCTTGGCTGCTCTGCACATGGGTTTAAACAAACTTGAGAGGCAGTAAGAAATCCTTCAGTCAGAGAAGCAAAGAGATACAGGTACTGAAATGGTAAGATATCAGTGTGCATAGAAAGTTCACCACAGTTCTAACTGAATTTAGAGGTGCATCTGAAGTAATGAAGTGGGACTTTAACAAGGTCTGCTGTTCCAGGGTTTTAATCTTCCTAGGCTCATTGATCCCAGAGTCCTCATCTCAGATCTCAGGGACCTAAGCTTTACCTATTTAAGAGTTTAAGATAGGGGGACTCAGATGCTACTATTTTGAGAAAGATGATCCTAGAGAGCAAGATTGAGTGACAAAGAGAATGAAGCAGAAAAGGAGAGAAAGACCAATATAAGCATATGACTGATGGCCGAAGCCCATAAGACTTTTCCTAAAGTGCCATGTGAAATGTGTCCAGGGATATTGTGTGGGTGGAGGAAGAAAGGGGAGTCAGTGGGTAAATGTTTGACCAATGGGAATGGGCAAAGGTTTGCCCTGCAGAGTGTTAACTCTCTGTTCTCCCAGCATGAATATGTGAGGGCTCCGAGAAGGTCCCAGGATGGAAGGTAAGATGTATGTGGTACAAGGTAAGATGCTGCCAGACTGCATCTGGTGAAGTCAGTCAGTTAATGAAGAACTAGTTGCTATAGCTACAGCTGATAGAAGACAGGTGAGTCAGAGAGGATGAAAATGGTGTATGACATAAGAGGTGTATGACCAGGAATCCAAACAATATAGAACTACAATATCAGCAAGAACATGGAAGATGAAGGCTGAGATATATTAGCCTTTTTTTCTATCTTTCTCTTCCTCCTGAACAATGCAAACTCTAAGATCAATACTCTTCTAGGTCAATATTCATGGAAACACATAAAGGTGAGCACTAAAAGACTACATAAAGAATCAATAAATTCCAAACAAGAAAAGGGAAAAAGAGAATAGAGATCCCATCAATCCAAGAAGTCAAGAAAATAATTAGGAGAGAGAAAAAGGTCTTAAAATCCATAAAACGGTAGAATCACTAAATGCAGTGATTAAACATACCTTTAAAAGACAGATAATCTGGCTCTTTAAAAAAAATTGTTGTAAGCTGATTAGGAAGATATACACCTAGCAAATACTAAATTTAAAAATGCCAATGTCAAATATTCACATTAAGATTGAGTAGTTGTATATCAATCAATATGCAGTGTTTATCTCCAACAATGCATTTTTACCAATGGAAAATGTACTATGAATTTGTGTGCATATAACAAAACCTCAGTATACAGAACACACTGGCAGAAGATTTCACTATAACTGTACATTTGCAATTTTTCCTTAGATTTGCAATTTTTCCTTAGATTTGTATTATAGTTCTCCTAAATAAATTGTTAAGTATGGGATTTGAACTATTAACAAGTTTAGTCCAATACAAATATCTAGAAGAACACTGCAACTAATAAAAATTTGATTTATACCTATATTATTTATTTTTATTCATATATATAAAAGACATTTTTGGTTTTCAAGTTGATATATAGACCATGGTCTGACTGCAATGCAATTAAATAAGTCGATGCAGTTTTCCACAATTTCAAAAATCTTACATTATTTTGCCTTCTTTTAGGTTTAATGAACCCCCATGTACTCATCACACAGCCTCATTTACTAATTCAGACAATTTTGTTTCATCTATACCCTACTTCCTTCCCTAGTCCAATATTATTCAGAAGCAAATCTAATAAATCAACCCTCAGAAGCACACACTGAAATATTTATGAATAAAATAAGCACTCTAACTTATAGGGTGTTTAAAATTCCAGTATCCTACAAGTTTGCTTTTGTAATTTTTTTTGTTCTTTGCAAAGACTTTGAAACAAATACAGATGGCCAACAAAGAAAAACTCATTCAACTGATTTCTGCTTCTTTTTGTTTTTATTTCTTCCTTTCTTCTAATTTATTCAGGTAGGGTTTTCGTTGTCTCAGATTTTTTAAATAAACATTTTCAAACATTTAAAAGTGATTTTCAAAATTAAAACTTATATGTAATGCATTTAAAGTGTAAGAAACTACTAAGAAACATTAAGAACCAATTTACAAATGGTTTTATTACTTGTGCCTTTGCTTTGTTTCTAAAGTGACCAACTGCTAGCTAAATGAAAATGTAAAAGGATAACACGATTGAGATGATGCTCCATCATGAAAATATAGTGAACAAGTTTTTCCCTGTCATCTATGTTTTCAACTCCACTGGCATAATGTATTCCCACATCTTGATAATTTTCTGGTATGTAGAAAAACGGATAATAAATATTAATAATAAACATTAATGTATATATTTGAGAGCCTTAGATGCTAGGCACTCTTCTAGGCATGAGAAACCAGCAGTAAACAACCAAGACTCTGCTTTTGGTTATAGGAGATATGTTGGTATGGGGTGGGGTAGGGGTAGGATCATAGCAAGCAAACAATATCCCACTAGGTTCAAATGGTTTGATAGGTAACTTTCACCAAATCTTTACATTCAGTCTTTATATCAAGTTTATATTCATTTTAGTCTTTAAAGACATGGTTCTGTTACTTAAATTTGAGTAGCATCCCTTCTTTTGTAGTCTCTCAAACTTCAGATCTATAAAATATTTCTATAAATATATACACAAAAAATCTTAGATTCAGTTACTAGTATTTATCTATGATAGATAAAATACATCAAAATTGAATGAAGTTTACTGTGAATATGCAAAGAAAGTTAGGTATCAGATAATATGCAGAAGTACATTAGACTAAGATTTAAAGAGAAGCATATTCTTATTCAATAGGGTCACAAAAGTCTCTAAGAAAATATAATGCACACTCAGTACTGTTCTATTAATAGAAGGGAATGTAACCTAATAAAAGGTTACATTTTTATTACATGAGATCACACAGCATCTCATGATTAATGGTGACACTAGTTTAGAAGCAATTCTACTGAAGTGAGGAGCAAGGCATAACTCCTGTGGTCAACATTGTACTAGAGCTTCTATTTAACTCATTAAGACAAAAGAAATTAGGTACACAGAATAAAAAGAAACAAGACTCTCTTCTGGAGCTGGGGCATTCATCTTCTCCTGCCTTCCAACATCAGAACTCCAAGTCCTCCAGCCCTTGGACTCAAGAACAAGCTCCTCCTCCGTTCTCAAGCCTTTGGTCTAGAAGTGGGAGTCATACCGTTAGCTCCTCTGCTCCTCAGTCCTTTGGACTCAAACTGATGTTAGATAATGCAAGTGGGAGTTACACCATCGGCTTCCCTGGTCCTCCAGTTTGCAGACAGCATGACATAGGACTTATTGACCTCCATAATCACATTCGCAAGGTTCATCATCATTCAGGAGACAATTATTAGACGGATCCTCATTCATTCAGATACAAAAGCAGGAGGAAAGAGTCCATTGATGTGAATTTGATGTCTCCTTGAGGCAGTGATGTGCCAAGCTTACAGAATCATTACTATCTATCCATGGCAAAAGTCCACTCCATGACTTTTGAGTCTCCCACCACAGGGGTTATAATTATTATCAGCACAGCCCAAGAAAACATCCAAGTCATGGTAACAGAAGCCTTGGATAGGGTTTAAGAAATTTTGCGGATCACAGAACTGCCCTCTTCATAGCTGACTACTAAAGATGAAGACCTTCAAAACCAGTGATCTTTCTAGAGGTCTGATGACTGATGCCTTGGGAAGGTTTTCAGGAAATGAGTATGAGTTTACTATGATATGCACCAGAGCTGCAGTCATCTTGTGATGCCAGTAACCATCTGTATCAGTCCATTCTCACACTGCTATACAGAAATATCTGAGACTGGATAACTTATAAAGAAAAGAGGTTTAATTGGCTCACAGTTCTGCAGGCTGTACAGGAAGTATGATGCTGGTATCTGCTTGACTTCTGGGAAGGCCTCAGGAAACTTTCAATCATGGCAGAAGGTAAAGGGAAAGCAAGCATGTCTTACATGACCAGAGCAGGAGGAAGAGAGAGAGGGCAGGTGCCACATACTTTTAAACAACCAGATCTTGTAAGAACGCTAACATAAGGACAGCACTGGGGGTTGATGCTAAACCATTAGAAACTGCCCCCATGATCCAATCACCTCCCACCAGGCCCCACCTCCAACACTGGGGATTACAATTGAACATGAGATTTGGTTGGGGACACAGAGCCAAACCATATCACCATCAATGATGATCTCCTTTATATTGCTTAATTACCTGATAATAAAGAGAGTTGGGATTTCAACATCTTTAAATTGGACACTATTACACATAAAAGGCCATTGGTTGACCTGGGCTTAGAGGCCTTTTTCTGGTTTGGAATATGTGAATTTTAAAACCGTTCTGAATTCTCTCTTCGGGCCTAGCTCCAAGTGATTGAAGCCAACTACCACTTGTCCAAAGTCTACCGTAACTCCACTATGCTGCAGACATCCTGCATGCTGCCGCTTTCCTCCTTGGAAAGGAAAGAATTTGGGTAGAATTTTGATATCATGATCTAGTTACTTGCCTGGATTCAAGATCTAATAATTCAGTCTTAGTAATATACGTTAGACAAACAGCTATTTTACAACCAATTTAACAGAGCTTTTTGAGCTACCAAATTGGTTGTTTTGGTATTGTAAACACATGGCCCTTTTTCTTACACTCCACTCCCCTCAAATAGCTAAAATAATAATTTATGGCATGGTTAAAAAAAAAGAAAAGAAAAGAATAAAGAAACAAGATGAGTGATTGCAGATGTTATAATTACCACAAAGAACCAAGAACTCTCAGTAGTTCTACAGGTTTGTCTCTAAAGCTTATTAAAATCAAATATTTCTACATTTTTGCAAAAACAAAATAGAAAAATAAAAGAATTTTTAAAAATCCTAAAAGATTTAACATTTTATTAGATTTGCTCCGAAGAATTTCAAGGGGAGAATCATATTGCTCTTTTGTTAACCTTATTAAAACTTTATAGGAAGAGAGGATTGTGAGTCTTCTCATCCATTAATATGAAACCTAATGGTCAATGTTCTCCCACAAACCAACAGTAAATTAAATGTGATTTAGTTCTAAGAGGATTTTTCATAAAACTAAACGTGCTACTGATAAAATTCACATAAACAAATTAAAATAGCATGTTCACTTTTAAAAAATGAGGGGATTTGCCATACCTCATAGAAGATTTAAAATAAAACCAGAGTAATTTAACTAGTATGGTCTAAGTGTAGACTGTGTATGCTGCAGTAGAAGGGGCTTGGAGGTGGTGATAATCAGACCAATAGCACCAAACATAAAGCACAATAAAAGCTTAAAAGCATGGTATCTGACAGAGGTGGCAATACTAATTAATGGAGGAGAACTACTCAGTAAATCTCAGATCCTTACCTCCCATCATAAAAACAATTACTGAGATGGACTAAAGTGTTTTTTGTTTTGTTTTGTTTTTAAGAATTTTCCAGGAGGCCTAAATCTGAAAGAAATTAAAAACAAAGAAAATACAGGCAAATATCTTGATTAACACGCAGTAGGAAAGGGTTTCCTAGATAAACCAAAGTTAATTAAGGAAATGTGTTTAAACTATTTGCTTTTTTATGTAATACATGCAAATACTTTAAAATGTAAAATGTACAAGCCACAGATCCAGGGAAACAAAATTGGAACAAGAACACTAAAGGACCAAATTCATGTAATTAAAGAATTCCTAGAAACTGATAAGAAAAGCCAACCAGTAGGAAAAAAATGGGCAGAAATGATGAGAAAAATTAATAAGAAAACATCAAAATGGCCAGTAGGCATAAGAGACTTTCAATCCAAGTAATGATCGAAGTAATACAAAATACATTTACCTTGAGATACAGAGGGACACTCATCAGATTGACAAAACTGAGAGTTGTAACTTTCATTTTTGTTACCAAACTACTAATAGAACTATAAATTGGCACAGCCTTTTAGGACATATTGCCAAATTGCTTTCCCAAAATTTGCTTCTGGATCATGGAGTACATGTATTTTTGCTTCTAGAAACACTTTCCAGAGCATCTCATGTGTGTGTACAAGATATATACAACGACATTTATCACAGTAAAATGTATAATAGTGAAAAATAGGAATCCACCTGGATGTCAATTTTAAAAAATTGACAAATTGGGCTATAATCAATTTCTCAGTAGATATGTGTTTCTGTGCAGACACATCTATATGTATATTTACATATATTTATATACACACAAATATACTTATGATAGGTATATAAACATGGATAAGGTAGCTCTTTAAAAACTAAATGGGAGAAAGTAGGCAGGAGGAAGTAAGTGCCAGAAGATACACAGTATGAGAACATTGACATATTTTTACAAAAGCCAAGTATACTGTTTAGTCCATATTTTTATAGATTTACTATATAGATAATCATAAATATAGGATTCTTCTCTGAAAAAAAACAAAAAATCACTGTGACCAAGAAAACCATCTGGAAAACCACAGTGAAAATGTGTTTAAACTATTTTTGACAAGCTTATGCAAAGATTTGCTTCCATGAGATATGTTTCCATGTAAAAAATACCAAGACTTCCCACACCAAGCAACAAGTACTTATTTATACACCCCAGAAAGTTATAATTCTAGAACTGATGGTCACCAAAGAAAGCGGCTTGGTTTCGGGCCCTGACAAATTGCGTAAACATCAAGAGAAAACCACTACATTTAGGGTTCTGGGTGTCAGAGTTTGAGAAAGTATAAGAAGAGAGGAACGGAAAGCAACTTCTTTCCTTTCTATGAAACTTCAGAGTTGAAAAAGTATTGACAATGGAACGTATGGATTCCCAAGCACAGGCTGACAGTTGTTGTATTTCTTACAGAGCATTTCATGTGAAGTAACCTGACAGCATTTGCAAGATGGTTTCTGGGCTGGTCCAACTAGTGTTTTTGTGCTCACTCCTTCAATCATTAATGGAGAAAGAGACATTGTCTTGGAAAACGTTGTAGAACTAGGGTGGAGTCAAGCCAAAGAACTATACTTAAGTTAATTTCACTAAATTGAGAGATAGTCCCCCACCATACCACATCTAGGAAGAAAATCCCTTCCTCTTCAACACTTCCCTTTACCATGTGACCCCTGCCATTAACTTCTCAAAAGTAAATGCTGGTACAAAAAGTACATGTTTCCTGACTGCAATCTGGGCAGCAAGTCCTTCCTTGAAGCAGGGAGGAGGAGGAAGTTTTCCCATGTCCACCAATCACAGGAGATAATGCAAACAGCCTGTGGCTGTCAGCTCTTTCAAATTCTGCCTTGGCTGCAAAGAGCTGCCTTGCCCAAGGTCATTCGCTTCCCCAGAGAGCTCACACCTGGAAACTTGGTAAAGAAGTCTAAAAGAGCCAATTCCATCCTGACTTATGACAACTCTGATGTGCAGTCATTGCAACAGAGCTCTCCACAAGGTTAGCTAAAGCTCTGTTGGGCCTGCCTCTCATTTTTATTTCTTCCTCTGCCCAATCTTGCCTCCTTCACTTTTCTTTCACAGGTATTGATTCCTAATAAATATGACATACCCCAAACTTCATCTCAGTGTTTGCTTTCAGAAAACCAAAACTAAGAGTTGGTACTGAGAACAGTCTGAGAGAGCGGGTGATAAGATGGGGCTTTGGAGCTAAATCACTGCTGGCTGCCTGGCTCACAATGAGGACCCCACCACTGGAAGTAGATGGAACAAATATACAGCCTCTAGAACAAGATGGCAGTCAGCTGTCAGAGCTGACAGCATAGCCCAACAGAGGATATACTTGGTTGAAGAAGGAAGAAAGAGACAGTGCTGATTCAAGGGGGCCAGAATACTCCCCAAGTCAATAAAATCTTCACTCCATCTCCAGGTAGTTAAAATTGGGTAAGAAATATATTGACATGGGAGAGATACACAGTTCAGCATCTTAGCAAGAATTCCAGGAAATAGTATGAACTTGTTACTACCATGACTCCTAGAAATACGGAGGAAAAAAATGGCCTATGCTGGAGAAGCGAAATGCTAGCATTTACATGGAAGATGGTTGAGGAATGGATTAAAAGGCTTAAGAAAGGCAGCATGGTAGTATGGCTGTACTATATTCACTTGAAGACCGGCCAGGTGATTATACTCCATAAGAAAGCTCATTGCAGGCACCATTTACTAATATCAGAAAAAAAAAAAATGCTATTGAGAAGGGCACCAGCCTCATTAAGATGTTAAATAATAGCTTTACACTATACATCAGGCATGATGTTTGGAAAGGTTGTTATGCAATTTGGTTTAGTTATGGTAATGGGGATAAGACCCTAAAAACAGAAGCCAAGCCAAAAGGTCACAATTATCATGGTGAGTGGCAAGATTGGAGTGGCAATCAAAGGGACTGAACTCGCAAAAAAGTGTGTTGATGGTTGATGAAACATAGCAACCCTATGAAAAAAATAGGCAAGCAGCCAACAAAGATACTACTCACCTTGTACTAACAAAGGAATAAATGATGGATGTCAAGGAGTCTGAGGGAGGGCACCCCATTAAAAAGTCATAATTCATTATGCAATTTCTAGACCTGAACCAGTTTTCAGACCCAGTCTCCAGTATGAAGATTCCTACAGTCTTAGGAAGTATATTTGATTCTTTTCCCCAAAGGGTCTTTTGGCCATTTACTCGAAGAAACTATACATTGAGAAAAAAGAGAATTCCCAAACATTTTAAAGATTGTTGGAAAATAGGTATGAATTGATAATGAAACCTGGAAGCCCAAAGCAGTATGATGGCCCTCTGTTAGAGTGGAGGCACATAAGGGCCAGATAATAAATGGCTAATGTCCACTTTACAGTGGGTCAGCTTGATCTGCAGACCTATATGGTGATCATTTCCATACTTTCAGGATATATGATTCAATTTAGCATGTTTGACAATTGGTGAAACTCCTATATTAGGGTTGCTGCTTTCCCCTATGAAATCTTTAATCCCACAGGCTATGTGGAAGCTTCTAAAACTTCCCCACCAATAGCCAAAAGGTTAAACCAAAAACAGTATTACATCTTCAGGAGGGAGATAGTGCAAAGTTGCAGCAGGGAAAGGTCCTGATGCCCAAAGTGCTAACACTTTCACAGAAAACATAGCAAGTGGCCGGACGCAGTGGCTCACGCCTGTAATCCCAGCACTTTGGGAGGCCGAGACGGGGAGATGACAAGGTCAGGAGATCGAGACCATCCTGGCTAACATGGTGAAACCCCGTCTCTACTAAAAATACAAAAAATTTCACTATTTTTCGTACTGCCGGGCGTGGTGGCAGGCGCCTGTAGTCCCAGCTACTGGGGAGGCTGAGGCAGGAGAATGGCGTGAACCCGGGAGGCGGAGCTTGCAGTGAGCCAAGATGGCGCCACTGGGCGACAGAGCAAGACTCCGTCTCAAAAACAAAAAAAAAAGAAAAAGAAAAAAGAAAACATAGCAAGTATCTCATTGAATTGTAAGCTATAGTTGGCTCAAGGTCACTTTGACCTACTTGTATTCAGGAATTAGAAAGTAAGAAAAAAGTCACAATCTTGGCAAAGGAACTTGACCCCGATCATCAGGAGGAGATAGAACTGCTTTTACACAGGTGACCCACTTGGGTACTTCTTGGAACTGAGTTGCCCAATTATCACTATAAATGGAAAAGTTCCTACAACCCTAGCCAGAGAAGGGCATGGTAATCACGGGCTCAGTCACTCCAGGGAAAAATCTCCAAAGAGCTGAATAGTTACCCCAGACTTAAATTGTTGCTTGATATGGTTTCCATATATTCTCGAACCTAGAACATAATATTGTATTGACTTCTTTTTGCTGAATTTTAGATTGGTTCCTGGGTATCATGGTAAAAGTATAATCATGGCTTATATTTGAAAAATTATGACTTTCCACAACACCGCACCTCATACGTAAAGGTAGCCGGTAGGATTTATTTATTTATTTATTTATTTATTTATTTATTTTTGAGATGGAGTTTCACTCTTGTTGCCCAGGCTGGAGTGCAATGGCTCAATGTCGGCTGAAGGCAACCTCCGCCTCCCGAGTAGCTGGGATTATAGGCATGTGCCACCTCGCGTGGCTAATTTGTTGTATTTTTAGTAGAGACGCGGTTTCTCCATGTTGGTCAGGCTGGTCTCGAACCCCCGACCGCAGGTGATTCCCCGCCCCCCGCCTCAGCCTCCCAAAGTGCTGGGATTACAGGCATAAGTCACGGCGCCCGGCCACCTGAAGGATTTTGTTATTCAGAAATACAGTCCTTGAGTAGGGAGAACCACAAAAGTGAGCTCACGTTCTCGCTTACTTCTGTCTCCTCTCTTTGAAGGTCACTATAGGTGCAACTGGAAGCTCAGACCGTGACATCTGTATAAACACTGACCAGCAATTTATCTTCTCTCTAGCATCAGCATGGAGAGGCAGTGCTGCTTGAGCAAGAAGGGCCTTTAGATAAACACCACACATTCAACTGAGGCCCCCTAGTGGTTGAGGAAATGTGAGTCAAATACTTTTCCAGACGAGTATCTACCATTTCGACAGAAGTTTGGTGGAAACGCTGCTGTCTCCACTCCATATTTCGTTCCATGGATCCTAACCATTTGCTTTCGTTCCCGTTTCTACCCTTCCAGCACAGATCTGCACATTCCTGGGGCATCCTAAACATGTCTTAAGACCTACTGAATATTGAGTCTAGGATCATCTCCCCACTTGGTACTGGAATTGACACAAATAGTGTTATCTCCACATTTATTTCCCCAGGCTCTTTCTATAGGTTTAATAGACAAGGATGATGTACATATTTAATACGATTTGAAAATCATCTCCTGACCACACTTTTACATACTTGAAAATGGATTCTCGACTTCTTTTGCGTGATTTCTATCTAACTTTGTCATTTGGGGCTTCAATACACTCCATACATTCACCAGAGCATTATAACACAGTAATTTTATCTTTAGTGTACTGTTGTGGGCTTTAATAGCTAGATTTCTAGTTCAAACAAGGGTTCAAACAAGGATTCAACAGAACCTGTGGTTCAAACTGAATGGAGTTTGACTGAACAACCCTAATTTGCCATGCACAAAAAATATTGAATGCTATAGTTTCAAATGGTAACATATTCAGACGATGAGATTTCTTGTGCAAATGGTTTGTCTCCAAAACTTTACCAACTTCCTCTCAAGAGCAAAGTTCAAGGGAGAAAGTAATTTTTAAGATATTGATCTTTAAGAAACATTCCCTATATTTTAAACCAAGCAAACATATAGCCTAAACATCTAAAGATGTATGTCCTATGAATACTAAGCTACAGCATGATTAAAGACTGTCAGTGATTTCTGTATTTTTGCAATAGCAGAGGGAGCCATAAAAGGGAAATGGAGCAATGTAGACTCCTATATTCTAATACTTCGCAGACTTCTGCCAGGCAGTGATCAACAGTGA
This sequence comes from Mandrillus leucophaeus, assembly GCF_000951045.1. Lineage (NCBI taxonomy): Eukaryota > Metazoa > Chordata > Mammalia > Primates > Cercopithecidae > Mandrillus > Mandrillus leucophaeus. The sequence goes on along the minus strand of NW_012110019.1, from coordinate 358,508 downwards.
GGATACCATGATAATGTTACCATGACAACCCTAGGAACAGACAGAATGGAAATGAAAGAGACTCTAGACACTGATAACAGGTCATCTATTACTCCCACAAGTCCTGCCTGATCAGTAAACCAGTAACCTCATGTCATTACCAAATTTTTAGCTTAGTGGTTAGTACAGGTGAACATTAGTGAGTTATAATCCTTCTAAGTATTCTTCAGCCAATTAAGAGCAACATAACACTTCCAAGTATCTTAAAAATACTTTCTCCCTTGAACTTTGCTCTTAAGTGGAAGTTGGTAAAGTTTTGGAGACAAACCATTTGCACAAGAAATCTCATGTACTTTCTACATCAAGCTGAAATGTAAGGATGATGTAAGGTTCTCTGAGAATTCACCTTTTACTCTTACTGTAAATGACTAAGTGTTTAATGCCCTTTCCCTACCAGTCTAAGAAAATATCTGAATCCTTATTAGCATATGTAGGGGATTAATAGAGAATTGCCTTAATCTGGTTAATAGATTAAAAAGAACTTTATTCGCAATTTGTTAATGAATCCAAATCATTTTGAGCATCAATGGGCGAATCAGTATCTTTCAAAATCCATCTCAAAACTTCCCAACCCACCACAGCCCCTGGGGATTTATGCACTCCCTAAACCATCATTTATATGTCACCACAGGGTACACATTACAACTCAAGCTCCTTGGGGATCCCAGCATCTAAACTGCAAAGAACATCAAATGTTGAAGTGAAGTTTGTCACTTGATATTTTTGGACTCATATAATCACATAATGTTAAACCTGAGTGGATCTGAGGTCATCTAGTTTACCTACCCTCTTCACATAAAGCTTCTTTACATGTAAAGTAAGTGACTTCCCTGGGATCAAAAGATCATTGCACAGCAAATGGATGCTAGAAATATAGACTCTTGGCCCTGAATAGATGGCAAATACTTTGTTGTTTCTGGATCAGATCTTCTGGACTCCTCCAAGCAGCAGCCCTCTGTTTTACCTGATTTTTGTAATCCCTGACTATGTCAACACGCTACGGAGATGAGAAACAAATTTGCTTTGATTTTATACGCTATTTGTGGCACAGAGATTGGTCACCTGCTTTCCCCAGCCCAGTTTGTAATGCCAGATTTATGGCATTTTAAAATTCTGCCTGCTAATTCCTTGCTACTCTGCTTTTCCAAATCAAATTCAGTCAGACTTATCTAGCTCTGTCTGAATGTGTCCCTTGATTGAGTGATGTTAGTTCAAGAAAAAACACTCAAATCAATTTAATGCAAATTCCCATTCACAGCCTGGTTGACCCATCAGGATACTGACAATAATAGATTGGAGTACTTAATTCCTAAGGCATGTGACTCATCGAAGGCTTAGTAATCAATTTCCATTGCTGCGACTGCATAATTTGTCTTTGGTGCTCTTAAGCTCTGGAATACCAAGTGCCTGTTCATTTTTTTAAGGCCTACACATTCCTTCCGAATAGCAAAGCCCTTTTCGTGTCTCTGCAATCATTTCCTTATCTAAATTTCCATATGCCACCCTGGCAAGGTGTCCCCCCTATGAAGGCTTCAGATCAATAAAAATAATTGGCATGTTTTTCCTCCAGCTGCAGATGCCTGAAATAGATTACACGCTGCTCTGGCAGACAATAGAAAGATGAAATGGAGGCTGGTCACTGCCTCTATCCACATTGGTTATTAACTCTGTGTACGACAGCCAGTAGGGATTCTTATAGCTTGAACCCTGTTTCCCAAGCTCCCCAATCTGTTTTATTCTCTAAGCATTAAAGTGAATGGGAAGCATATACGAATAGGCAACAAGCAGACGTCCTTTCCATTTCAGGAAAGGCATGCTGTGTTCCATCCAGACTGTACCTGCATTTGTCAATTTTTTCTGTCTCTTTTCCTGTGACAAAAGCCTTATGTTGAGATCAGATTATGCTCTGGGAATTTTCTTCGGCAACTAGGTAAGGTTTTGTCTCAATTCTTAACTCTACAGGCAAGAAAACTGGTAAGAAGTTAAGTCAAATAAATCTGCAGGAAAAAAGCCAAGCCATTGTTGTACTAACTTTTGTCTACAGGAGCCAAGTGCTTAGCCATAACTTTGTTTTTCCTGAGGTAGGAAACTAAATCAGTCATGTTTCCTCTGTGTACTGGTATTCCCCAGATACAGAAGACTATATGCGCCACCAAGTCATTCATGAGAGCTGCGGTAGACATTCCATTCAGGATTATGTTTGTCACTTTCTGAGCAAATAACAAAAGTATTAAAGGAGTTAATCATGCCTCTGAAAACGTAGTATTTCCCTTGACCTTATCTCTTCTGATATAAGTTTGTGTCCTCTCATTTTATAGAAATAAAAAAAAATCATTTATAAGAAAATAATGCCTAAAAAATAATTAGAATAAGATAAGGATGTTAGTGAATCTGTAAGCTTATGCTCTGAGTCAGTTGCAAGAATGTGAGAGGTTTGAAAAAAGTACTTGTAAAAGTATAAGGAATGAAAGTACTTCTCAAAGTTGGGTGGATGCCATTAGCAGGAAATGTTCTTGCAGTAGTAACCCAGCAGTAATAAATATATATATATTTATACTTATATAATAATTTATGTATTTACATATTTTTATATATAAATATGTTACATGTTTATAAATATATAACTTAAATATTTATATTTACACACATATGTATATGAATATGTTATATATTATATGTACATATGTAATATAATTTGTTTAATATACAACACATGTATGTATATAATTTATATATACATGCATATATAATATACATATATACATATTTGTAAATATAAATATATATGCATATTTACATATATACGAATTTATATATTTATATACATCTATATGTAAATATATTTTATGTGTTAAATGATATATATATATAACAGTCTAAAATTTAGCTAGAAACAAACTCCTTCCTCATAAAGTTTATGACATAATGAGTGTTCAGTGATAAAGCAGTCTCCTATACATATACATTCGTATATCCTATGTAAACATATGCATTTGTATGTCCTATGTAGATATTAATTACATTAAAATGTTTTCACTTGCCATTTGGGTTCTTTGGAATTGAGTATGATAGACCCTTTTTTCCATTTTTGTTTTTTTGTTTTTTTGGTTTTTTTTGAGACGGAGTCTCGCTCTGTCGCCCAGGCTGGAGTGCAGTGGCCAGATCTCGGCTCACTACAAGCTCCGCCTTCCGGGTTTACGCCATTCTCCTGCCTCAGCCTCCCGAGTAGCTGGGACTACATGCGCCCGCCACCTCGCCCGGCTAGTTTTTTTGTATTTTTTAGTACCTTTTTTCCATTTTTAAAGAAAAATAACACATTCATTTTAATACTACATATAGAATACATTGTACACTCAGTGCTTTAAAACATCACAAGTTTGTACATATAAACTTGTGGGATAAACTTGTAAATATGGGTTTGAACCAACATTTTTGTTTGAATATGAGTGTGGTATTGACTGTATATACAGGTTCATTCTTTTGTGCATTAAAACTGATATTCTATCCTGAAGATGTCAGTCTTTAATCTTGGTAAGGAAAAAACAAACCTAGTCAGCTGCCCTTTAAAATCATGTAAAAGCCTAAAACTACAAAAGACTCAAAGTTATGTCACTAAACAACAGAGACTATATAAGACCCTAAAGTTTTCCAGAGGGGAGAAATAAGTCACAAGAAAAGAAATGAGAATCAGAATGTCTTTGGAACTCTTAACATCAACACTAGATATCTGAAGGCAATAGCACAGTGTCATCAAAATTCTGACCCAAAAAATGTTGCTCTACCCTCACACTTGATTGGTGGTTTATATAGGCAGAGGAATCCAGGTTGAAAAAGACATTTTCAGACCTGGAACTAAAATATACCTCTCATGCACTTTGTCTCAGGTACTAATGAAGGATGCATTCCATCAAACCAAGGTTGTACAATGATGACAATAACCACAACAAGATATATGATTCAGGAAAGAGGAGCTTGAACATTGGAGAGCAGAGATATAAAGTCTCAGATAAGTAATAAGTCATGCCCAGAGAATAATCAATCCTGACAGTGCTAGAGAATAGAAGGTTGCAAGAGGGAAGTTATCTAGGAAATAAAAGGCACACTAGATTTGAATTTTTGATTTAGAAAAAGCAGTTGGTATTTGACAGCTCATTTGAACTTTTTAGAAAATAGATACATGGAAAACTAAATACTGAACAATAAGAGAATCTTAATTATAGTATACTACCTGGCTCAGCAGAGAGCAATATTTCTATAGTCATACTGTAAATACCAACAATTTGACAAAAAAAATTAATGATCTTGAAAAAGTTACAAGATTGTGTAGACTAATGTCGGGGATAGGCAGTTGGACTAATTCATCAACATCCCAATAGGATGTAATATCCTAACTGATAAATCAAGAAATAAAAGAAAACACATATAATTTACACACACAGAGGTGAATTTCAGATGCAATGCCAAGAGCTGGAAGTGGTTCCCTCTAGAGTGCACTAATAAAGTGGGAGAGATGTGGAAGAGATGGGGTAGAGGAAAGGATCATTGTTTTTTTCTTGAATCTTTTAGCACTACTTGACTTTTTAACTCCACTAACGTATTACTTTAATTAATGCTGTATTAATTAATTTTAATTTAAGACATTTTGATTGAAAGGATCCCCCAAGTACTGAGTAGGAAAAACAAAATTTGACTCATACCTAAACACATTAAAAACTATCTTCTTTGGATTTCTAAATTTTACCAACTTTCAGAAAGAAATTTCTTTATAAGTAATAATCCTACTTGGCTACTTGGTGTCAGATTTTTAGCAACATGTGTCCATTGTGTCTTGTCTTGTTGCTGTCTTTCCATTCAGTGCATTGAAGTTCTGAGTGAAATTTTTGGAGTGATGACACCTTCACATGTGAGGGATAGTTTGGCTGTGTGCATGTGTGTATAGATGTATACACATATACATAGGTATATATGAATATACCTATATATATAGGTATATAGTAGGCATATATATTATAGTAGGGTGTGTATATATACACATGTATATATGTACACATATGTGTATATATACACATACACACATATGTATACATATGTACACACGTATATATGTAGACACACATATGTAGACACACATGTAAACACACACATGTATATATGTAGACACACATGTATATGTATACATACACGTATACATATGTGTATGTACATATATACACACACCTATAATATATACACCTACTGTATACCTATATATGGGTATATAGTATATGTATGTGTATATATACACACACATATATACACACTATATACCCATATATATGTGTGTGTGTATAGTAGGTATATGTGTTTTTGGGGTACATGAGATGTTTTGATACAGGCATGCAATATGAAATAAGCACATCATGGAGAATGGGGTGTGCATCCCCTAAAACATTTATTTAGTTACAAACAATCCAATTAAACTCTGAGTTATTCTAAAATGTTCAATTAAATTATTCTAAAATGTTCAATTAAGTTATTATTGACTATGGTCACCCTATTGTGTTATCAAACAGTAGGTCTTATTCATTCTTTCTATTTTTTGTGCCCATTTATATTCCTACCTTTCCCCCACCCCACCCTTCACTACCCTTCCCAGCTTTATGGTAATTATCCTTCTACTCTCTATGCAGTGTGGCTACATAGAGATTTAGAAGTTACAGATTTAAAAGTTAAGCTACTAATAAGCTGGCACATCCAATGAGATATTTTATGAACAATCCCCTTTATTGGACTTTCCTCAAAATATGAATGGGATATAAGGGGGAAAATGCAGGGGACAGGGCAGGCAGTATTCTCTGGATTTAACAACAGAGGGAAACATTCCACTCCCAGGCACAAAGGATCATAGAGGAAAAATATAGTTATGAGAACCCAGAAAAGTTAAGCAGAAGAAAATTAATAGGCTATGTTAGACCTTAACACTTGGAAAATTCTCCTTTCAAGCAGCAATGTTTCAATAATCTAGGATTGTCTGCTTCTGTAAGAATCCATTCATATTAATTGGTTTTAAAAGAACATTTACATAATATGATAAATGTCATTCATTATCTATGGGTTGAATCTATAAACCAAAGCATGGAAGACTTAGTTATAATTTATTTTTAAATCAAGTTTTGACATTTACAATCTCTTCTGTAACTATAATTAACAGATTTGGTAGAAGAGGTAAGAGGTTGGGTAAATTTACTAAATTCTTCATTTTTTCCAGCAGAGACAATAAATTGTCTAAATACTCTTTTATTTCTTGACTTAGCAGCTTTAAAGTTATGATGCAAACATAAAATCAGTATTACATTATTGCCTCTTGGTAGTAGGACTGGAGCTGGGGAAGTCTTGAAATTCGTATTTTGTATCTTTCTGTAGTGTTTGAATAGTAAACCAATGTGTACAACACGGTAAAAACTGTGTGGAAAGACCAGTATGGACAGCATTGCAGTTGTCCAGGAAAAAGATACAGGAGGCAGAGGAGTCCTGCAGAGCAAGCCAGGCACAACTTCATCTGATGTCTCCAAGCACAGATAGGCTTTATAGGTTTTTAAAGTTTTCTTAATACCCTGGTCATCAGTGTAAGAAGTGTCAAGGAACAGGAGTAGAAAGAAGATAAAAACCTTGGATTTATCCTTCTTTAAGCCTGAAATGATCAGCTTATTCAATGATTTGAAGTGTTTAAAATGTTTTATATTTATACCCAAGGGGGACTCAAGATCATTTCTAAACACACACACACACACACAAACACACACACACACACACGTATATATACACACAACACAGATATACACACATATATATACATATACACACATACACACACACACACACACACACATATATATATATACACGTGACTGCATGTTTTCAATTTGTTGTGGCCTGTGAAATTCATACCTGTTACACTTAGGAAAGGTAACTAGATATAGGGTAGATGATTGACAACGAAAGAAGAACAAAGAGGACAATGCCAAGAACCAGGAAGAAGACAAATGTCTGAGCTTCCCAAGTAAGCAACATAGTGTAATAATGCACAGACTAGTGCAACCTGGTAAGCATGCACACATCATCCTTTCTTATCCTATAAGCTCCAACAGCCTGTGAAGCCACCGTAAGGAGTGGCCTTTCCATTTTAATGAAGTATATATAAGTTTCTTCATATACATCTTATGAATGCAGACTCTCTGAGAGCCTGAGAAATAAAAATAGTATAGATGCAGGTTTAGACAAAGTTCAGTTGCTGTCTGCTCACACTCAGCCACGGTAGAAAGCACTGGACTCCAGTTCTAAAAATATGTGCTGGCAATGGAGAATAAATTGTGGCCTGAGAATGTGAATGCCTGTCAGCTACTATATTACCTAGAAATGCTTCCTGCTACCAGAAAACCCAGTGTGGAAGTGACTTTTAAAATAGAGGTTTATTTTTCCCACACAATAAAAATTCTAGAGCTTAGCTCAACAATGATGTTATGACCCAGGAATTCTACTCATCCATCTTTAAAATGTTGGATTTTGTCCACAAGCTTTTCAATTTGGTCTCCAAGCATCTCATATGAGTTCCAGACAGAGGAATGGGGAACGAGCAAAAGACCTATTACTCCTAAGGCTTTCCGAGGATGGCTTCTCTTTCTGAAAGAAAAGAACAGTGTTTCCCTATAACTCACTTGCCCAAACTGAGTCATGTTCCCCATCCCACATACCCACGTTTATATCAATCTGAGGAAGTAGATCCATGAGTGGTTTAGACAAATCATGATTTATCAGCCGGGGTAAGAGCCTAACCTCCCCAAAATCATAGAGGAACCCCTAACCTGCTCCCCCAAAACTAGGAGTTCCTTAGGAGTCAAAAAGACACTTGTCCAGAAACAGTATGTTCTCTATACCTATCTTTTCTAACTCAAGCCTGATGAACAAATATTTCATATCCTATTAAGGTGACTTAAATTTCTATGTAGGATTTCCCCCATTCAGTTTTCTTTTCCACTTAAGTACCCCAAAACGAATCTCTAATGGTAATTCATCTTATTTATTGAAACAGAGTGACATTTGAGACAGCCAATAGTGTGGTTGACAGCTAGCTAAGAGTGATGTGGGTTCCTGGAGTGAGCTGAGAGAGTCTGAGGCAGAAAATTACAGGAAGGGGAGTTAGTGGAATTAACATAGGTAGATGCCAGGGAATCTTTTTTCTGAAAGGGAGTGAACAGCTATTATACCCTATCAATATTGCTTTGTATCCCGTGCAGGAAGGAGCGGTAATGGTTACACCATGTAAAGTACTGAAAACTAGTATTGCTTTGGCAATATTACACTTAAAAAAAAAAAAAGGCAAATATGGCTGTTGGCATAACCTCCCAGTATATCTATAGCTAAACCAATAGCATTTTGCTGACAGTGAATCTCTTTTGAAAATCTAATAGCCACCTGCTCTAACTTTATACATGAAGTCGATGAGTTTCAGGATTTGAATTGTGAGCTTTCAGAAACCCCATATGTAATATTTTTCATTACGTTAAGTTGTACGCAGAGAGATACAGGGGTTTTTATAATGCTGTGTAAGTGCAGTCTTGCTTTTTGATGGAGTTTCAACGATAGAACTAGTTTATTACACCCTCGAGCTACATCCCTATTTGATATGGTACAGTAATGAGATTTTTAATACTTATTAACCTCATGAATTTTGCAAACTGATAAAATTGAAGAAAGGAACATCTATTGCATCGCTGACACTTTATTCAATGACTCTGTGTCTAATATGTTAATGTTACTGTTATCTCCTTTTGAAAGATAAAATAATTTTGAGCTATTCTTCTTGATTTTTTGACACAAATCCTTCTGACCAGAGTCATTATTTGCATTCAACTTGGATACAAGTCTTAAAACAAAACCGTACGTTCTTTAAGCTAAAAAATACACCTTCCTTTTTTCATGACTAACAAATTCTTAGTGGGTGCCAAAATAAATTTTTTAAAAGTATTTTATACAAAATATTTTGCATAAAATATTAACTTGATCTTCTCCTTGCATATCCGGAAAAAACTTTTACAATTAAAGAAACAAGACTTAGACTAGATAACATCCAATGTCTAAGTACTTATGATGTACCAAGCAAAGTCATAAGTGATTTACATAAAGAAAATGTTCACAATGATCCTGAGATGCAGATATATTTTGACTCGTAAGCCTCAGTTTCACTACCTGAAAAATGAAGAGGGGTAATTTTACAGTACCATATGGCACCAGATAATAAATGACAGAGCCTTGTTCAAAGGCTCAGCTTTCCTAGACTCACCAATTGCTTTGTGCTCATACTATGGAAAGAAGACCCCTCCCCCTCCATCTGTTCCTTCCTAAAGACTTAAAAATGGAACTTCACTTCTTAGGTTTCAAAGTTACATCCAGGAAACCAAAAAATCTGTAAGCAATGGGAACCAGTACACAAATTAATTTGGCCTGGTATAATCAAGAAAGAAGTCCCAGAGCATAACACACTAAAAGAGCTTTAAAAATGAGTATGAGTACAAGTTGGTCTGAAATATTCTCCATACTACCTATGCTATTGAAAGTGTGGCTGTAAAAACTGTTTATAATTTTCGTTCCAGCAAGTGTGAATTCTCCACAACACGACTATCTAACAGAACTTTCTACAACAATGGAAATGCTCTATATTTGTGCTGTCCAAAATGGTAGCCACTAGCCACATGTGGATATTAAGTACTGGCGATGTGGCTACTGTGACAGAGCAATTTTTTATTTTACTTAATTTTAATTAATTTAAACATAAATACCCATATGTGGCTAGTGGTTCCTATGTTGGGCAGCACATATCTAGAGTTATTAAATTATGACCTGTTTCAATGCCTTGGACCTTAAACTAAAGGTGGGAGAGACAGAGGGATACCTAGGTAGAAAGTAATGGGTATGAAGGGAGAGGCTTAAACAAGAAGATGTTACATGCTTGCTAGTGATTCATAATTATTACCCTGAAGGCAGTAATGGCTAGTGGAGAATATTTAACATTATTCCTTTTGAGATTCCTTTAGAAACTTTCTGAGTATTATATGTGTGGATAGATATATGACATATAGGTACAATAGATAGGTAGGTAGGTAGGTACACAGAACCTAACTTAGTTTAAGCAGTATGTTATGTTGGGAAGATGTTTCATTTATTCAACATTTTTATCAGAAGAGAGCATTCCTGTATCTATTCTTGCCAAGTATTAATGAAAAAAATTACTGACACTTGTTTAAACAGGACTATTGCAACAGGTGTCCAGACTATCACAATAGAAGGGAAAAATAGGGCTTAATCTGAATATAGTAGACAACTGAGGATTTATAGCCAAGAAGCTGGGGGGAAGGGAGGCACAGGATGGAAAATAAGCTGAGATGTCAAGGGTAAGAAGATTCTTGTTAAACCAACTTAAGATTCTTGCTGAAGGCAAGCCAGGGTGATCAATTATCACCTAGGGGATGCTGGGAGCTGAGGAATTTGATCAGATATCAAGGGTGACCAGCATCCTACTCCTCCCTCAATGACTGACTGCCAGCTGGCTGATCATTGTGTCACTAGAGCACCTAGCACATAGTGCTAATGAAAAATGCTGTGAGTGGTGAAAAGCTTATTTTTATAAAAAGTTGAAAGAAAGAAGCTGTGATTCTCCACCCGTGAAGCTTTGACATACCTACCTTTTATGGTTGCCTTGTGAATAAGCAGCATTTTAAAGGTGACTATCAGAGACCTGCCCCCTTTTGCTCCAGCCTCTGAGCAAACCTCCCATTTCTTTTTTGTTGTTGTTTTGGTAGGACAGGGTCTCACTCTGTCACCCGGGCTGGAGTTCAGTGGTGCCATCTTGGCTCACTGCAACCTCTGCCTCCTTGGTTCAAGCAATTCTCCTGCCTCAGCCTCCTGAGTAACTGGAATTACAGGCACCCCACTCTTTTTTGTATTTTTAGTAGAGATGGGTTTTCACCATTTTGGCCAGGCTGGTCTGGAACTCCTGACCTCAAGTGATCCATCCACTTCAGCTTTCCACAGTGCTGGGATGGCTCATGCCTGGCCAGACCTCCCATTTTTGATTCCTCCTCTGTTACCCGTTCAGCAACTGTTGACTTTATTAGTGACAGCTCATCTCAGCTGCTTCATTGTCTCTAATATTAAGTTCCTAAAAACTTCCTGGCCACTAGGATTGGCTCATTTTAAAGAAGGAAACAGGCTACTTTTGTTTTACATTCCCTTGCAGAACCAGCTTAGTATACAAGGTTAGAAATTAATGGATGAAATGTTCATTTTCTATAGCAGATATTCATAAACATGAACTCTCATAGGATACACAGGGCTTTTCAGAAAGCTGTTTAGAACACTTTGTGGTAACTAGTTTACACCGAAGCTAGGCTGGTGAGGATAAATAAAATATTTGAGGCCACATTAAAACCTAAAATCTTTAGAGGGTGATACATAAACTTACAGTGGATTAAAAAAATAGTTGGCTTTAATTGTGAACAATGGCTTGGTAGCGTTGTAATTTGGAGTAGGGGAGGAAACGGCTGTAGTTTAGAACCAGACCTATAATGAAATATCTCTGTATCCTCGTTTTGCTCAAACACGAAAACATGTGGTCAGAAAAAAATGCAGAAGCCCTGAGCGAGATAATGGGATTTCTCTTCATTTGATTTGCTATGGAGAATGCTGGCCTATTTAATAGATCCATGTGGAGTTGCTGTTTATATTTTGGTTTCTAATTAGCATAGTCATTCTGAAGCCTCTAGCTGACTTCCCCTTCCATCTAAATCTAATTTGGTCTTGAGGAGGGTTATTAGAGCAGCACAAGGAGCACAAACAAAGGAAAATGTCTGCCAAATAGCAGGCAGGCTTAATGCATCCGGGGCTAGCGCTGAGGCCAGCAGCCAGACTGGTGTGCGGCGCTGCGAATCGCAGGAGGGGTCTTGCCTGGACAGCAAATCGATCACCAGTCTCCCTCCTACCCAACCAAGCCTGCCTCACCCCAGCCTGTGCTGCCTGGCCAAGGCAATTTCATAATGAAAAAGGGATGATCTTGAGGGATGTGAAAGCTATAAAGAAAAGATTTAAAATTGATTTTGAAAGTTTCTAAACTAGGCCATAGAATGGATGGTCTGGACAGAAGTAAATGCTTAGTCTCCCTCCTAAAACTCCTTGTAAAGAGTGACATTTCAATTTTCCCTGGCTTTGGGGAGCTTGACTTTTTTTACAGCTCGACAACTCAGCCTTTGAGAAGCACCTTCTAGCAGTGATAATAAAGTATACTGAGTGGGGATATGGACAACATTGATAAAGAGGCACTAATCCTTATTCTCTGTGAAAAATAGTCTGAAAGCAGATTCTATCCCAAAGGGGAGGAAAGAAGAATGCTAAACATGACTAGCAGTGACCTATTTTTCACCAGGCAATTGGAGCTCATGTACATTTTGACTAAAATGTTGTTCATTGTAAAGAGCAAAGGACTTCAACTCTTTATAAAGGGCACTGAAGTACAAACTTATGGTTTTGTGACGACTCTAAAGAAGAGAGATAATAAGGTTATTTGGAGAAGATTTAAGGGGTCTAATTGCATTGATCTGGCAGGTCCCCTATAGGACCCACATTTGTAGTTAGTGATTTGTCTTAACTGGTTTCTACAACCTTTATAAAGTTGGTAGACAGAGTGTTTAAGGGCTCAGAGAGCCTTGTTCATAAAGGTCTACGGGAGCACTGATGAGCATAACTTATTACAAAACTTTCCCCTACTGTAAGGAACAGAATGCTAATGATCTGAATCCGTTCTTTAGCCAGAACAGTGAGAATTACAGCTCCCCTAGAACACATGGAAAAGTTTCTAGAATTAAAGTTTGAAAAATGCACTTGTCACATTCTGCATGTTCTGTTTAAATACATGTCCATCAACAATTTATTGTATTCTGACACTGTTAGGAGTTGTAGACACATTAACTTCACATATCCCTGAGAAAAAGAGAAATCAGATAGATAATTTTTTAATTAAAAGAAGGTTTGCAACTCATAAGAAATTTCTGCAGTCGTAAGAGCGCAGAGGGGAGGTTAGTGAAGAAAAAAAGAGATGGAAGTGTCTTTTCTAGACAATTATAAATGAAGGAGGACATAGATTTCAGTTGGAAGGTGAAAACATTCAAGATTCTTTGTCCACAAAAATAGTGGTAATATGAACTAAGTACTCTACTGAAAGTTCAAAAACCTTTCCTAATTTTGAACTATTTACTCTTTCTGCTCTCCCCTGCTGCAAAACCAGTTTGCTTCTCAATCTCACGACCCAGCTGCCCGTAAGATAAGGTCAGTTTCCTCACTCCCTTTGGCACCTGTTTCTTCATTAGCTAATTGATTGAGTGAATCTCTAAGCGGGAGGGCCATCTTATGGTGATTTCTGTTTTCCTCTTGATCTCTGTTACAAGTTAAAATGTCTCAAGAGTCAGGCCTAGGCTCTCATCTGCTTGCTTCTCACGCATTTCCTTAGAAGATCTCTCCAGCAAGTTCAAATACCATCTACAGGCTATATACCAAGCTTTGAGATGCCCGTAACTGTGAGTAGAAATGCCAAGTAGGTGATCAGATAAATAGGTCTGTCAGAAGATGTCTCTATACCTAAAGAAAATATATCTAAAATGGAAACCATAATCTGCTCTGCCATCTCCAAGGGTCAACACCCATAACCTACTCCTCTAGATTCCCAGGCTCAGGAAGACAGCAGCAGCCACTGTTGCTTGTATCAGGAACCTCCACTTAACTCTCTTTGAGAAAGTCTTGACAATTTCCCCAAGCATCTCTGACCACCACCTTCCCCTACCCCACCTCACCAATCCTAGCTCCATCACCTCCCATTCAGACCACTGCATTGGGCTCTAAAATTGCCATTTCCCAGCTCATTCTCTACACTAAATCAGAGAGGCCTGTGTGTATGTATATGAATCATTACTCCTCTGTTTTAAAACTTTCAGTGGCTCTTGGGGATTTGAACATTTATCCTACTTTGTCCTCGATCACCCACCTGATTTCATCCTGCCAACCTCTCCTCTTCCTTTTCCATCGTCCCTTGGCTCGGTATGCTTCCTTCACAGTGGCCTTCTTCCAACGCCTCCAACAAGCAAAGGTCTTTTCCACATTCTTCAGTTGTTTGTCTCTAAGGATCTTCCCAATCCCCTGCATCCTTCCACCTTTCATTAATGCAACAATTAGTGCCCAGTATGTAATAGTTGCTCATTAAAGCTGTTTTAGAGGTTTTTAATAAATGCAAGTCCTTACTTTCATTGCACTTATCATAAAGTAACTAAAAGCTTCGTCAGATGCTGATTAGTTCTATATAAAAAATTAACACAGTCTGAGAGAGACAAGGAACGACTGAGAGAGAGCAGGTGTTGTCATCCTACACTGGGTGATCAGAAAAGGCCTTGCAAAGAAGGTCTCTCAGAGACGTGGAAAGCATGACAGTGAGCCAATCAGCCATCTTGGTAAAGCATTCCAGACAGAGGGAACAGGAAATGTAAAGATCTGCAGTGGACATACAACACAGCAAGGAGGCCACCGTGGCTGGAACAGAGCGAGAGGCAGAGGGCAGTAGGAGACAAGGTCAGGAAGGTGGCTTATTGATCAATTCGGGAACACTGATGGCTGCAGAACTCTGAAAGGCAGATCTCTTGCCTCAAGTTAGGGCAAACCCTGAGGAATAATTTATATTCCAGTCACTTACTAAGCAGAACATCTTATAGGGGAGAGGGAGTAAACTCCCAGGCACTTCTGACTTTCTATAACTGCATTCTGGGCATCAGCAAATAGCTGTTTCTGAAGGAGAATCACAGGCAGAGGCTGTTAGAAGTAAGAGCACACCAAAGCTAGGCAAAGGGCGCACAGAAACAGCAAAATACAGCAAAATGAACCCGAGGGGAACTGGGTGGAGAACTAACAGTTTCCACTACAGACAAGGTTTCCTTGCTTTCTGGTGCGACAAGAGGTTTCTCACTTAAAGAATGCATGATTCTTGAGAGAAATCCCTGAACGCATTTCTTTGGCAGAAATTCAAGCTTTTCTTGGGGTATGAAAATGGACCTGAAATACTTAGATGCCATTATCTAGGCAGTGGGGATGCTTATTACTACTGGATTGTCAATGTGTAGTGCTTTTAGAGGTAGGGAACAATTTTTTTTTTTTTTAAGAGAGAATACATTCTGTTTCCAATTCAGCTACTAGAAGAGGCAGACCATCACATCCAAAATGGCAAGGCGCATGTAGTCTGTCATCCCGTATCACTTTACCCATCTCCCTCAGTGAAACTGCTTTTTCACTGCCTCTCTCTTCTAGGCCCTCAAACAAAAAAGAGCCAATTACCCACTCTCTTCTCCACAAACAAATAGAACTTAATTGCATCTCAACAGCCTGGGTCCTCATAGAGGGAAAGGCCTCCCATGCCTCAAAGTTTACTCATCCTCCTGAGATGACCCTAGCCTGCTCTCATGATCTCAAGGTGAAGTAGTCACAGGTGAATTAGGACCTCAAAGATGATGAAGTCTGCTTTACTGAGAGGAAATATTTAAGATTTAGCACTGGGCTTAAATGTATAATAGTCACAAAATCAGGGTCAAGAGGGAAAAGACTAATTCAACTGTTCATAACTAGTTTCTCCTGGAGTTTCCCTCAGAAGAGATGCTCTTACAAAGAGTTACATGTTGTCTTTGTGGATGCGTGCCACCATACAACTTCATTTAGTAAACATGGGCTTGAAGTTAAAAGATCTCAACCTGTTCTCTACTTATAGTCAGTATGAAGCTGGGTTTTCTTCCTGCTTCAGTGTGGGTTGAAATCTGGGGACAAAAACAGGTATTCACAAGCTTTGAAAGTTTAAGGAGAAAAGAGTTTCATATAAGCAGCATTTGAACATGAATGAGATTGTCCTGAGAAATGTGTCAGTTTCATTCCTAGGAAATGAGTGTTAGTCTTTTTCCCTTAGACAGTCAAAGGGAAACTAGACCCACAGAGGAAGAGAAACTATTCCACACTCACACTGCCTTCCCTGGAATTAGCCGACTCACTCTGAGCAAGCTTGCATGTTGGAAAAGATGACAATCCTAAAGGTTATCTTTCAGAGGGGCCCTGGGTTTTCTAAATTAGACTCCGGAGTTGTAAGTCACCTTACAGTCTGCTTCCCAGGGAATGTGACCTGCAGCAAAGATTACCCGGCAGCAGTTAGTGAGTGCTGTTGGGATCCATGTCCATGGGAAGAAATCAATGGGCTAAAGTAGAAGTTGACCAGCAATGCCAGCAAAATGAAGACTGACCTAAAACTGTGGGGCTTCCTGAAACTGGGATGATATTTCAAAGATTTCCTGAATTGGACAGAGGTCCAGGCCTTTACAGCCCTATATAGGTCAACCGTTGGATACAGGCAACTTCAGGAAGAGGGAATGAGCTTCAATAAAGAGGCTGTCTTTAGCTGGGAAAATCCTGATGGGGCTGACAGCTGAAGGCTGTGTTCTCACAACACTTCCAGTAGCTGGAAGTTTTTTGTTCCTACAGGGGAATTTGGATCCCATTGTCCACCTTATTAGCTGGTCTCCAGGACAAACAGACTCTGGCTTATGGGAATAATTTAGGTAAGAGGTGTAAACAAAACAGAGCATCCTAAGTCCTACATCATGCCTACGCCTTTCAGCTTGAGTCTTAATGTGACAAATCCTTCCTCTAAATATGTGAATGTAAACTGTGTGGATGACCAGACAAAAAAACTGTCATTCTCATCGCGCTCATATCTGCTATACTCGGCTTCCCACTTCTCATTCCGCTCTTTGTCCCTTCCTCAGATCCCCTTCTAGAACCCTCTCCCTCCATAAACTCACTAAACCTGAAAAATTTACAGGGAGTAAATATAACTCTAAAAGTAGCCTAATTCCTCCTTTAATTACAGAATTTTAGGAAGGATATTTCTGTTATTCTGAACTACTCTCTAACAAAGCCACAACAATGAGAAATCAGCAGATTCACGGTAGGTGGGAAGAACACTAAATCCTGCTGAATTTTATTAGTCAGATAAAGAATGCTGAGACACAGAATAAAAGGGAGAGGCCCTCAGCATATTTCTCCAACCTCCCTGCTACTTTTCAAATCCACTATTGCAGTTTGTTGTCATGTCCTCCTGGGTTCTTGGTACACTGTAGTGATAATTTGTTTACATCCTAAGAGGATGGCTTCCAAAATCTGGCTAAGTAATTGGATATGACACTCCAGCAGTGTCACATGGAAAAGTAGACTAAGTACTTATCTTTTAAAACACTAATTAGGTGTCCTTAAGGGATCTCAAGGAGAATGAGAACCTCCATGGGCAGAAGAGCAAAGGGTCAAGACTTGCAGAGTTTTTTTTTTTTTAGCTTCATTAAGGTTTACTTGAATAAAAATTGTATATATTTATAGTGTACAACATTTTGGTATATGTATATATTGAGCAATAATTAAATCAAGCTAATCAACATATCCATCATTTCACATATTTATTTTTTTATGGTGAAAATGTTAAAGACTTATCCTCTTTGCAGTTTTCAAGTATCTATTAAATTATTATTAAGTATAGTCATCATGCTGTACAACAGATCTGCAGAACCTATTATCCTGTCTAACGGAAACTTACATCCTTTGGTCAACATCTCCCCATTTCTCTCTCCCCTTCTCCAGCCCTGGTATCCACCATTCTATTTTCTGCTTCTATGAATTCAGCTTCTTTGGATTCCACATGTAAGTGGGATCATGCAGTATCTGCCTTGCTGTGTCTCACTTATTTTACTTAGCATAATGTCCTTTAGGTTCATCTATGTTATTGTAAATAACAGGATTTCCTTCTTTTTTAAGGCTGATTGGTATTCTATTCTATTCTAATAGTATATATACAATATGTATAATGCAATGTACATACATAAACTAAACTAAATTTGGCCTGAGCATGCCTTCATACTCAAATCCTTACAAAACAAACTGCAAC
This sequence comes from Mandrillus leucophaeus, assembly GCF_000951045.1. Lineage (NCBI taxonomy): Eukaryota > Metazoa > Chordata > Mammalia > Primates > Cercopithecidae > Mandrillus > Mandrillus leucophaeus. The sequence continues at coordinate 340,432 of NW_012110019.1, read as the reverse complement.
CTTAGTACACTAATAAACTGAAAACCTAACACAGAAGTATACTTTTATAACAAATATCTTAATGTCAGTCACAGCAGCCAGACATCAATCACAGGTGGCCAACTGATTTAAATAAAGCAAAATGCTAAGCTATAACCAGTTAAGCTGTCTCTCTAACTTCTGTTTTCTTCCCATAAATGCTGCTTAATCACATTGCAGACCAGAATTCACAGAAGCTTGGTCTGGTTGTAAGGGCTTCCCAATTCACTAGTCAGTCTTTGCTCAATTAAACCATTAAATTTAACCTGTCTAAGCCTTCTTTTAACAGACTGGCAAAGCAGAGAGGACCCAAATCAAAACTCCAGTGACCTTCAGGAGCACCCAGTGACCCAGTGAAGGGATCCACTGGGGACCATTGTGTTCATTTATCTTTTGGAGCAACTGGAGGTCATGGGTGAGTTTTCTCTTGGATTTGGGGCTCTACCAGTTTGTGTTTTGAGCTCTTTTGAGTACTTTTTTCTTACTTCACTGACAGGGTCTAGGATTGTATTGAATTTGATAATGAACTTGATTCGATCTAATTAGGAGGCCTTACTAGGTGTTTTTGATAATGGGTTTGTCACAATCCAAGGAGTCTGGGACTCCACCTTCTGGGATTTCAGCTAATGATATATATCTAAGTTATGAGCCCAGAATCTGGGCTCTTAATTATTTTTTAATAAATGGGCTAGCCTTACTAAGAATAACTTAGAATTACAGTGGCCACAGAAGTAAAGTCTTAATTTGGATAAAACTGTTTACTTGTGGGGCATATTGGAAAGCATCAGAAGCCCTGACAATACTGGTATGCGTTTCTTAATTGGTGAGCAGAGGCATCTAAAAAAATTGCATAATTCAAAAATTGCCTCCCTAAAGGTTTTCTCACAGAAAGCCAATGAAAAGCTTAATCAGCAAACTGAGAACATGGCAAAAGAGGATTGTACCCTGACGAAATTAACCCCAACTACTCCATACTGCAATATCCTAAGTCCACAACCTTTTTGCTCAATTACCTTTTTAGCTTGAGAATAAAGGGGAGGTTAGATAAGTGCTTTACAAAGCGAAACCTTCCTATCAACCAGGCCTGCATGCCATAACCACTTCTACCTCATGGTCTAAAGCTGAGCTAAGAATCATCAGAAGATATATTTCTAATCCAAAAGAAAATCCTTAAAAATTTACTGAGGAATGTAAAATCCTCATAGGAGCTCATGATCTAGAACTCTCATGACCAACTCTCTGATACTGGGACTCGGTGAAGCTCAAAAATGGATGCCAGCAGCAGAATAGAAAGAATCTGAGGATATTGAAGACCCTTTCAAAACCTCCTCAAGAGACAGGCCAGGGCTGGACTTGGTGACTGAGGCCTGAATCCCAGCACTTTGGGAGGCTAGTGGATCATCTGAGGTCAGGATTTCGAGACTAGCTTAGCCAACATGGTGAAACCTTGTCTCTACTAAAAACAAAAATACAAAAATTAGCCAGGAATGGTGACGCATCCCTGTAATCCCAGCTACTCAGGAGGCTGAGGCACAAGAATTGCTTGAACCCAGGAGGCAGAGATTGCAGTGAGCCGGGATTGTACCACTGCACTCCAGCCTGGGCGACAGAGCAAGACTGTATCAAAAAAAAAAAAAAAAAAAAAGAGAGAGACGGCCCAAAAGCAGCTAGAAGACTTGCTGAAAAGCTTTTAAATTCAATCCCTAAGGTTTATCTAAAAAATAAAAACAAAAACAAAAAAATTCCTGATTGTTCCATCATATAATCTGGCAGATGGAAAAAAAAAAGGATAAACCACTTACTAAAAAAAATTATCAGTACATCTGGATTACAATGCTACAAGGGGTTTAGTGAAGCCCCTTTTTATTTTTCTCAGGCATTATGTCAGGACTTGACAACCCTGCAAGTTCCCATAAATTCTACCCTTATTCAGTAGAGGATCTGTTGCTCTGCTGTCCCAGTAAAGAATGTTCTGAAATCGACTTCGTACAGCAACTCACACATAAAGCTCACAAAGTTTTGATAGAAAAAAACTATCATTTTTAAGGGAAATAGTCCACTATCTAGGATATGATCTACCTGCTGAAGGAATTTTTCTCTCACCTGAGAGAATAAAATCTATTCAGGGTTGGTTTAGGCCTACACCTAAAAGACAGTTTAAGAGGTTTTATCAGACTCGCAGGATACTGCCTATCTTGAGTCCCAAATTATTCCGTAATAGCCTCACCATTGCATGAGCTAAGAATGCAGTACTAGAGGCTTTATCTTGGGAAGATAGTTATTAGCAGACTTTTGACCAAACGAAACTGGGCTTACAGTAGCTCCAAATTTTAGGACTTCTAAATTATACTAAATATTTCACCGTGATATTTCATGAGTATACTGACCAGGCATTAGCAGTTCTTACCCAAGAATGGGCTGGGGGGAGGAACATAGACCTATCACACATCATAGCCTGCCATTAGACCCAGTAGCTAAGGCATATTCCAACAGTTTCAGAGCAGCAGTACAGCCAGATTGATAGAGGTCTCATCTGAGCTGGTTTTAAGGGGAATAAACTTTATTCACAAATTCCACACGCTGTGGAAAGTTTATTTAATTCCAGTCAAACCAAACATCTTTTAGCAAGTGCACTAACATATCATGAAATTCTTTTGTCTCCTGATCATCTAAAATGCTGCAACTTACTTACTCCTGCTACTCTAGTACCTCTACCTGAAAACAAGAAAGATCACAATTATGTGAGCGATATAGTATCAGAATTAATGGCCCTTCATATTTATTTATCAAATTCTCCATTAGACAATCCTACAGTAATACTTATTGTTGATGAGTCTTCTGCCAAAAACTCATAAGAAAAATATAAGACAGGTTATGCTGTTTACAACCCAAAATGAGTTAATAGTTAAAAGAACTCCTCTCCAATTGAAATCAGCTCAACTTGCAGAGCTTTTTGCACTTACACAACCTTATCACATAATTAGTAAACGTTTATACGGATGGCACATATACTTTCGAAGTAGTTCATTATTTTAGCATGTTATGGAAAAACAGAGGGTTTTTCACTCGTAATGGGACCCCCACACACACAAAATGGACTCTAAAAAGATGAGCTCCTTTCTGCTATCCTGTTTCCATCACAAATTGCCATTATTAAGATTAAAGGCCATACCTGTAAAATCAAACCTGAGTATCAAGGGAATGCCCTAACAGATTTTTGTGCTAAATCATCTAGTGCTGAAATGGCTAGGATGTACAATTTGAATGAACTTCATAAGACTGATCCAAGTCAACTCCCTTATTACGACTTATTTTATAAACAGTGTCATCCATCAGATTTGGAAAAATAAAATTGGTATCTCAAAGGAGCCAAATTCAATGTTAAGTGTGATGGTCCAGATGGTTGCCTGGTCCTCCCTGAATCCCTAAAGCTTTCATTGTTGAGAGCTTTGTACTCCACAACTAATCATGGATCAGGCAAGATGACCCAGATTATTAAAAAATTGATGTGGTGATTATTCTAAAATTGCAAAATGGTTTATAACCAGTATTTGGTTCACCAAACCCATAATTCTGGGAAGACAATAAAAACTTTAGATGGTATATTTCTAGCACCTGATGAATGATTTAAACATTTACAGATAATCTTCATTCAATTGCAACCCTGAGTGGGACAGCAGTATGTTTTTATAATAACTTGCACATTTCTGGATTGATAGATGCTTTCCTGTGTAGGAAAGCTGATGCTATACAAGTAGCTAAGAACTTATTAGAAAATTAGAACATGTCTCCTTTATGGGAATCCCTAAAGAAATCTCCAGCACCAGAAGAACCCATTTTTATTGGGTAAATTATAAAGCAATTAAACAAGATATTGTGAACACAGTAGCATTACTATTGTCCCTATCATCCTTAGTCTTCTAGAAAGACCAAAAGTACAAATGGCATTTTAAAATGGAAACTGGCAAAGCTAACAACCAATTTGGTTGCCTTGGCCAAAGGTACTACCATTGATTTTAACAGCAATCAGATCCGCTCCCACTTGGAAACATAGATTGACCCCCATATGAAATAAGGTATTAGATATAGTTAAGTTCCTCTTCAAAGGTTTAATTTCCAACTTCCTTGTTCTTTGTTCTTGAGATAAGTTCCTTGTCCATTCTAAACTACCTGCTCTGTAAACAACTTCTCCTGCCAGTCCCAGTCTGTAACTCCCATATCCTATTTGGAAACAGTCCTCTTTTATTCCTGGCTACTCATTCTGTAAACTGTCCCTCCTGCCAAAACAGCTCTTCCTGCCAAAATTACCCTTCCCACTTTTGCTGCACCCTGACATGCCCAAATATGCACTGTACCGTAACGGTACAATGCCTCTCCCTTGCAGCCTAATTAGACATATTCAATTTTAAATAGTAGCCAATAGGGTCAGTTTAGATTATGTGGTCCAAGTCCAGCCAATGGGGACAGGACACAGAGGCAGGGGCTAACTGCATTAGGGATTTAAAACAAAAACCCTTCCCTCCTTTGTTCTTGCAGTGGCCAGAAGTGCAAGCAGCACCCTTCTGCAGAAGTAAATTTGCCTTGCTGAGAAATCCTTTGAGCACTCGTTTTCCTTGTGACTCTGAGCTCTTGTTTCTAACAAAGGGAAGGCCTACGTCCTTAATAATAGAACCTCATATGTCTCCTGCTCTCCTAAATTCTAGGATGACTAAATACTGAATGACTTTAATGCATTATGTCAAATAGTATTTTCACCAGGTAAAACACTATTCCAATATATTGTACTACATCAGGTAACAATACAGTAATATATTACACCAGGTAATATACTATACTTCTATGATGCACTGACTAAAAACAATCAAATCCTTAATATAGAACCTGGAGACTGTGTCTTCTAGAAATGACATCAGAGAAAGACTGACCTTGAAAGGGCCATACCACCACCCGCACTGAGGTAAAGCTTTAGGGCCTCAAAACGTGGGTCCACACCTCATAACTTAAAAGGACCCCTCCAGACTCTTTGAACTCTACACCACCTATCGAATACTTTAAAGTAGAGCTGACCAGAGAAGTTTTTCCCCAGAAGCAGACAACGCCATGCGCACAGACAGCTTTCCCAAGATCTCAGATCAAGACTTTTTCTGCCATCGTGAAGACTTTCTCTCCCTTTTTCCTATTTTCTGCTATTCTAATCCTTTTCCTCTCCTCAAAGGAAAATTCACAGAAGCATAATCCATGGATGGCTTAGCAAAGGCTTATACTCTAGCAAGAAACCAGAGCAACTGTTGGGTTTGTATGCTAATGCAAAAAAGTAGTAAACGGTTCCATAAATACCAATGCCTCTCTGTGTTTCCAATGAGCCACCCTGAAACCCTGAAGGAAGAGTAGAAGGCTACTCATGATACTGTAAACATCAATACTATTTGCTTTCCTACATTTACTAGAAGCAGTACCCTGACCTTCCCAATTCATAATTTCATCATAGTAACAAGAACTCTTAAAAGAATGCCATGCAGCTTTAAATTTCTTCTTTGCCCAAGTTGGGATCTTGTGTATGGTGCTAAACAAGAATCAAGGTTTCACTTATCTTTTCCCTTTTTTTTTTTTTTTAAACTACACCAACAGTTTAATTAAAGAGATAGCTGATACTGTTCTTCCTCTAGACACTGCCACCAAAGAAAGAAAAAGAACACATGATATGTTTATGAAAACTGATAGTAGTTGGTTTGTGTGCATTGCAAATGGTGATCCTAGCTCTTCCAAACTTTTCTTATTTGAGATGGAGTCTCACTGTGTCTCCCAGGCTGGAGTGCAGTGGTGTGATCTCAGCTCACTAAAAGCTCCACCTCCCCAGTTCACGCCATTCTCCTGCTTCAGCCTCCTGAGTAGCTGGGACTATAGGCACCTACTACCATGCCTGGCTACTTTTTTTGTATTGTTAGTAGAGACGGAATTTCGCTGTGTTAGCCAGTTTGGTCTCAATCTCCTGACCTCGTGATCCACCCACCTTGGCCTACCAAAGTGTCTAATTTCTATGTTTCTTTTAGTGGGTTCAAGGTTACCATGACTTGTGGTACCAGACTAAATATGAAAATGAATACCTCTTTAAATCAGACTGCTTTCCAGCAAACTATGGTCCTAAGTCACCACGATAACCTCAGCAAAGACTATGACAGTAGGACTCAAATACTGTTGAACTGTCTATATTGTCTGAAACTTGATTTTATAAATTTTGATTGGTTCAGTTCATAGGGACTCCTATTAAGAAGTACATGTCAGTCTTTTTATCATCCTCTTGACAGTTATCATAATAGTACCCCTGGTACACTGTATCCTCTCAAGTCTTTAAAGTTTCTATGCAGCCATCCAGGTACTGTTGAATGGTCTCACTTTGATTAGATCAGCAAGAACATAAATATTCAACTGATGCACATCATGACTTTCAGATTCCACACTAAGGCTAAATAAGTGTCTATGATGAAGGCAGAGAGTGGTATTAATGTCTGAGGTTTTAGACAATCTCTCAAAATTGAGGGATGAACCAAAAGTGGGGAATTGTTGGACTAAATTTGGCCTGAGGATGTCTCTGTACTCAAGTTCTTACATAGAAACTGCAATCTAATTTAGTACATAAATTAGCTGAAGCCTAATGTAGGAGTATACTCTTGTAACCAAGTTGAATCTTCGTCAATAACAGCAGCTGAGCTTCAGTCAATTGCAGGCAACTAATCTAAATAATGCAAAATGCTGAGTGATAACCAATTAAGCTGTCACTATACCTCATTTCTGTTTTCTGTCTATAATTGCCATCTAGCCATGTTGGAGGCTGGAGTTCCTAGAACCTGTTCTGGTTCTGAGGGCTGCCCAATTGACAAATCATTCTTTGTTCAATTAAACTGTAACATTTAACTCATCTGAAGTTTTTCCTTTTAAATCTATATTATGTATGTGTAGGTAGGTGTGTATATATATACATACACACATTTTATATATGTAACATTTTCTTTGTCCATTCACTGGTTGATATTTAAGTTTATTCTGTATCTTGGCCATTGTGAATAATGCTGCAACGAACATAGGAGTGCAAATATCTCTTTGACATATCAGTATCATTTCCATTGGATATATTCCCAGAAGAAGAATTGCTAAATTATATGGTAGTTCCATTTTTAATTTTTCAAAGAACCTTCATGCTGGTTTCCTTAATGGCTATACTAATTTACATTCCCACCAACAGTGTAAAAAGGTTCCCTTTTCTCCACATCCTTGCCAACACTTGTTAACTTTTATCTATTAGATAATAACTATTCTGACAAGTGTGAGGTCATATCCCAATGTGGTTTTACTTTGCACTTCCCTGATGATTAGTGATGTTGAGTATTATTTTATATACCCGTTGGTCATTTGTATGTTTATTTCAGCAATGTCCCTTCATGCTCTTTGTCTATGTTTAATTAGATTGTTTTCTTGCTATTGAGTTGTTGGAGCTTCTTATGTATTTTGGATATTGACCCCTTGTCTGATGTATCGTTTCCAAATATTTTCTCCTATCCCCTAGGTTGTCTCTTCACTAGGTTGTTTCCTTGACTGTACAGAAGCCTTTTGGTTTAATACAATCCCATTTGTGTCTATTTTTGCTTTTGTTGCCAGTGCTTTTGGAATCATATCTAAAAAGTCTATGCCAAGTAGAAAGTTAAGTTTTTTCCTGTTATCTTCTAGTAGTTTTACAGTTTTGGGTCTTACATTTAAGTTTTAAATCCATTTTTCTATGTCTCATATATACAAAGAGATATGAGATATCCATTTTGTATGTCTCATACCTCTTTGTATATATGAGACATAGGACAATGCCTCATAGTGAGAAAGGTATAATTTGTTTCTCCATGTGGATATCCAGTTTTCCCAGCCTTATTTATTGAAGAGACTGTCCTTTTCCAATTGTTCTTGGCACTTTTGTCAAAGATCAGTTGGCTGTAATTACATGAATTTCTGAGCTCTCTATTCTGTTCTAGTAGTGTATGTGTGTTTTATGTCATTGTCATGCTATTTAATTACCATAGATTTTTGGCATATTTTGAAATCAGGTAGTGTGATGCCTGCAGCTTTGGGGTTTTTGCTCAGTATTGCTTTGGGTATTCAAGGTCTTTTGTAGTTAGTTACAAATTTTAGGACAATTTTTTTACTATTTTTTGAAAAACGTAATTGGAATTTTGATAGGGTTTATATTGAATCTGTCAGTCATCTCAGGTAGTAGGGACATTTTAATAAAATTCTTCCACCCCATGAACACAGGATATTTTTCCATTATTTGTGACTTCTCCAACTTCTTTCATCAATTTTTAGAGTTTTCAGTGTAAATATTTTCCATCTTTGTGGTTAATTTTAAGTATTTTTGATGCTATTGTAAATGGGATTGTCTCGATTTTTCAGTTAGTTCATTGTTAATGTATAGAAATGCAACAGGTTTTTGCAAGTTAATTTTGTATCCTGCAACTTTTTTGGATTTGTTGATTAGTTTAACAGTTTTTTTGTCGAGTATTTAGGGTTTTCCATATATAATATGTCATCTGCCAACAAATAATTTAACTTCCTCCTTTCCTATTTGGTTATCTTGTACAGTCATGAACCAGGTAATGATGTTTTCCTCAATGATGAACCACATATATGGCATTTCTATAAGATTATAAATTAAGTTGAAAATTTTCTATCATCTAGTGATTTCTATCACCTAGTGATGTCACAGCCATAACATCATAGTACAATGTATTACTCAGGTGTTTGTGGTGATACAGGTGTAAACAAACCTACGGTACTTCCAGTCATATAAAAGTACAGCACACACAATTATGTACAGGACATCATCCTTAATACGATATAAATGGCTGTATTACTGGCTTATTTTATACTATAGTTTTTCTCATTATTTTAGAGTATACTCCTATTTTACATTAAAAAGTTAACTATAAAACAGTCGTGCACAGATCCCTCACGAGAGATTGCAGAAGGCGGCATTGTTACAGGAGATCACAGCTCCGTGAGTGTTATTGCCCCTGAAGATGTTTCAGCGAAACAAGATGTGGAGGGATAAGACAGTGATATTGATGATCCTGACCCTATGTAGGCCTAGGCTAATGTTTGTGTCTTAGTTTTTAACAAAAAAAAATTTTAAGTAGAAAAAAATTTAATAGGAAAAATCTTATATAAATATATAAAGAAAAAAAATTTTTACAGCCATACAGTGTGTTTTAAGCTAAATGTTATTACAAGAGTCAAAAGTTTTAAAAATTAAAGTTTATAAAGTAAAAAATTATAGTAAACTAGCATTATTAAAGTTTTTTAAATAAATTTAGCGTAGCCTGGATGTGCAGTGTTTATAGGGCCTGCAGTGGTATACAATAATTTTCTACGCCTTCACATTTACTCACATTCACTCACTGACTCACCCAGAGTAATTTCCAGTCCTGCAAGCTCCGTTCATGGTAAATGCTTTATATAGTGTACCATTTTAAATCTCTTATGTCATCTTATTTTTACTGTGTCCTTTCTATGTTGAGATATATAAGTACTTACCATTATGTTACAGTTGCTTATAGTATTCAGAATAGTAACATGCTGTACAGGTATACAGCCTAGGAGCAAGAGGCAATACTACATAGCCCGGGTGTGTAACAGACTATACCATCTAGGTTTGTGTAAATGTTCTCTATGATGTTCACACAATCACAAAATCTTCTAATGACACATTTCTTAGAACATATCTGTTTTTATATCATGAACAACTGTATTTACTATTTTGAAATAAGGTCTCGCTCTGTCACCCAGGCTAGAGTGCAGGGGTGTGATCATAGCTCACTGCAACCTTGAACTTCTGAGCTCAAGGGATCCTCCCACCTTAGCCTCCAAAGTAGCTAGACTAGACACCTGCCACTGTGCTGGACTAACTTCTTTATATATATATGCAATGGGGTCTCGTTTTTTTGCCCAGGCTTGTCGCAATCCTCCCCAAGTGCTGGGATTATAGGCATGAGCCACCATGCCCAGCTGTATTTATTTTTATTGCCTAATTGCTCAGGCTAGCACTTCTATTATGTTGAAAAGAAGTGATAAAAATTAGCATCTTTGTCTTGTTCTTGATCGTAGAAGAAAAGCTTTCAGTTTTTCCACCACTGAGTATAACATTTGCTCTGGGTTTTGATATATAGCCTTTATTGTGTTTAGGTGCATTCCTTCTATACCATTTTTGATGAGATTTTATCATAGAAAATGTTGAATTTTGTCAAATGCTTCATCTGTTGGTTTTTGTTCTTCATTCTGTTAATGTGATGTATCATGTTTGTTGATTTGCATGTGTTGAACTATCCTTTTATGATAGTAATAAATCTTACTTGACCATAGAGAATGATTCTTTTAATGTACTATTGAATTTGGTTTGCATAACTTTTCATTTAAGCTGTAAATGTAGGGCCTTTGGGAAGTTTTAAGCACCAATTCGGAGGCCATGCACTCTTAGATTCCTCTACCTGACATTTTAGTTACCATGCTTCAGACTCTTTACTTCCTATGAAAAACTGGGAGTTGATTCAAACTCTCTTGAGATGGGAGGTGTAATCCTACAAAGACAAGAGTAGCATGAAGCAGAAAATGAAGGAAAGACATACAAGGGGTTGTTACCAAACTAATAACAATTTCACAATAAAGTAGGACCAGATATTGAGTTCCAGGATAAATCTTTCAGACAGACCATGTGGAACAAACCTCCTCCACTCAGAATGAGTCTATGAGTAAGAAGCTAGGAACAGAGACAATAACTGATAAATCCCATTCCTTTCTTCCTTTCAGTGAAGTCTGCCCTATGAGATGATAACACCATGATTACAAGTTGTTTTCCAGACACTCTGTGCAGGTACTGTGCAAGCCAGGTTTTACAACCCACCAGCAATGTGCTGCTTTGGACTCCAGAAGTGGTAGTAGGAGTCATAACCTCTATAGATGCAGTTAGGTTGGATCTAGATGCTTAAATCACTGTGGCCCTCAGTAAGGAGGTCTCAATGAAGGGTGTCCAAAGTCTGACGCTCATTCTAGTGAAGACTGAGACAGGGGGTGGCATTAGTAGGTGAGAGGTTGATGATGTCTTTTAACCACAATGACTCCTAGCTTTCCTGTTGAGAAGTGGCCAAGGCCTGTGTAGGTTTGATGAAGACAGTATTAGGAGAATTAAAAACTGGGTTTAGTACAGCCAAAAATCTATGGACTGGGGCACAAAATTTCCTCAGAATGCAGGATTCACAATTCTCTTCACCAGAGATAGATGCCATGCACATCAAGCTCCAGTAGGCTATGAAATTCTTCCTGTACCTGAGACCTGAAGCGTACAGCAGTCACCCATTGAGTAAACCATGTTTCATCTGCCAGAGCAACTACCTTCCCACCCAGCTCTGCAATTTTAGCCCACCAGATTAGATGAAAATCTATAATAAAATGTTGTCCAGCTAATAAATACCTACAATAAGGAAAGACTGTAAAATAAATGATGGAACCTGATCATGGGATGGAAATTCTGCCCAAAAAAGTGGTGTTTAACAATATTTACTATTTATGCTGAAAGTAAAATTTCTGACGAGCTAGTAAAGGTCAGTTTGTAAATTACATAAAGCATGGATTTCAAAACTGGACATTTTATTGATAAGGGGCATACACAATTTTATAAAGAAAAAAAATTTGAGGAATTTTTAGGCTGGAGAGTCCTGTTGAAAAATTTTATAAAATTCTCACCTGACTTTGCCCTGGTAGGTGAAATCAGTATTTTAAGTATGGTACCATGTCTTTGAAGTGACATTTCCTGGAGATGTGCCTGCTCTGCTCTTTGAATACTTAAGATTCCTTTGCTTTGCTTTCAACACCCTAATTAAACTATGGATATTCTCAAACAGTTTGCTCCACTAGGACACTGGGATGGTGCTTAAATCACTAGCGTTTGAAAAGCTAATGCTGCAGTGGGGAAGCAGTAGGAACAAAATTCTGATGTATCTGTATTTTGCTTTTGTCCATTTTTATGTTAACCATGCTAGAGATGACAGCACCATCTTGGTGGAACAGTAACACTGCCCTGCCTACATAAAGCAAGGTGGGTTTTAAAACATGCATTCCATGTTATTCCTTGACATTACACTGAACAGCATCTTCATGCATGTATGAGTGCCACAGGCACTCAACAGCTGTTCTTGCTGAGGCTGACAGATCATAGTCAACACATTTAGTAAACCATGGTAGAAAGACACAGCACAACTAGATTCAGACTATCAGATAAGCCAGCTAGTTACTCATTCATATTTAGCAGGTTTCCACAACCATCGAATCCTCCCAGTACTCAGTCTATTCCACCTCCTAGGTAATGCTCTATTCTCCACCCAGTATAGGTGGCCTATATTGGAATATTGCAAAGAGCTCTATATCATGCTCAATGGCTATTAAGTTCTCTGGTGAGACTTTTGCCAGTACTACATTGGAAAGTCAGAGTAGCAGCAAACTGCCATGAAGGTATCTCCTGGTAGCTTTGACTACCTGTTAATGAAATAATCTCAAAGTATTTCGAGAGAAAGGCAGACCATTTCTTCTTTTGTGCCAAATTTTCTAGGACTCGTGGTTTCTTTTGGTCCAGGTGCTAAGCCACTGTCATAGGCAACCCTCAGAGCTGGAATAGATCCCTCCCACATCCAAAATTTGGTTTGAATATCGAGACTGATGACATCACGCAGGCATGAAGAGGGTATGAAAAAGCTGATTAGTCACATAATGAGGCTTCCTGAAAGAGCTGAGCAAGCTCCCAAGCAGGTCCCCAAATGACTTGAGATAAAACAGGGAGGAGAGAACGGCTTGGGTTGTATTGGGGTTAGAGAGTGGTGCTGGGGTAAGAGTTTTTCCATACACAGGCTTGGGGTTATGTGATTTAAATTCCCTGCTGGCATCAAAGGAGGAAACATTCAGGCTTTGTTACTGATTTGCCCAGGTGTACGGCAAGGAAGGCAGGAGGGGGAGAGTGGGAAGGGGAAGTTTTAGGCTATCAGCAGTCAAACATCACAAATGAAGTCAGACTCTTGACTACAACTTACTCCAGATTTTTGATGACTGAAATGTGCCATGTTTCACTTAATCAAATTTGAACTAAATAAGCCATTTCAATACTCCAAGAGGCCTTACGGTCTGAGGCCAGTAAGGGAGGTGAAAGTTCTATTGACTACCTTGGTCCAACACCCAGAGTTGTATATTTTGTGACAGAAAATGTGTTCCCTCTGGTCACTATTATTTCTAGAATATCAAAGGAAATGAGGAATGTCTTGATGAGGCCTTGTATTGTGACTTTAATATGAACAGGGATATATGTGAGCTTGATTTATATTTTTGCTATCTGTGAAGCAAAACATTTCCAGAGTTTATATCTCAAAGGAGGAAATTTTGGAAAAGGAATTGTTGTTGCTACCATTGGCCAGAGCAGATGGCCTGACCACTGGCAATGGCCCAAGAATCTATAAAAATGTACAAATGGGGTTGTTGGCCAGCACATCCAGTGCTAAGATGACAGCCTGATGTTCAGCCAATTGTGCTAACCCTTGGCTCCTGTCCTTTATCAGAGATGTCTAAGTTAAAAAGAAAAAGCAGTGGCTCTCCAGTGAGCTCTATCACATGTGATAGTGACTACCATCCATGAAGTGTGTGAAGTTCCTCTGCTATTCACTCAGTTGATCCCAAGGGAACTCCCAAAGTAGCCAAGAGGTCTAAGGGTGGTGGTCTCCTCCAGCCTTGGCACCTGGCAAGGGACTGAGGACAGGAGAGGTCAACCTCTCTTCCAGTGGCCTCTCCTGTGATGTGCCAGGGACATGCCAGGAGACACAGATTTGGCTCTATCCTGTAGATACCATTTCCATTTTACAAAGGAATCCTTGGTGGCCATGCTGAGCTTATGGGGTTCCAATTTCATGACTTAACACATAATGATTGGCAGCTGAGTACAGAGAGTCACATGCTCGGGGCCTATGACAGCCTCTATCTCCAGAAGAGGCCAGTATGTGGTCAGCAATTGCCATTTCAGGTGAATGACATGAGGCCAAGAAAGGCAGTTTCTTGCACCAGAAATCCACGGGTAACTTATGGCCATTATAGGTGGTCCAGAGATTCCAAGAGGCCTAAGGGGAGGTGGCTAATGCCTCTACGGTATGGGAGTCTCTTGGGAAGTCCCTGTGGTGTTGCAATTTGGACAGATTTCAGAGCCTTTTGTTATACAGGGCCCTATTCAAGGTGAGACAATTTATGAGTAATAACATAAATGGGCTTAAGTAAAATTTGTAAATGAGGAATACATTGCCTTCAGTGCTCAAGGATCCCTAGAAGATACTGAGCTTAAAGTTGCGTGTGGTAAGAATGTCAATAGCTGTTTGACAGTGTGAGAAATGGAGTGATTTTCAGCTTACCAAATAATGATCAGGAATTTAACTTAGAGGGATGGGACTTCGCACTATGTATAGAGCAATGGCCCATTCTCTTGTGTGAGCTCCTCTGTCAGTGTCTGTATGTACTGAATGAGTGTAGTAAACGTACTTCCTCAGACGAGGATGTCATCAGTGTGTTATACACCATGTACCTATGCTCCTGGAGAAAGGTGAATGTGCCTGCAAAGACCATATGTGATTTCAGACATTTGTCCACTCAAAGGTGAAGGCAAACTGCATCTGAATGTCTATTGAAACAGGCAATGAACAGAGAGTGTATTAGCCAAATCTAGGATGTAAAGTACTTACCAGTTGCTTGTTGGATGGAATTAGTGATTTCAATAGTAAGGTTGTGGTAATATACTATGAGGTGCCATTCATCCTCTCCAAGTTTAAGAACAGGCCAAATTGAACTGTTAAATGGAGAAGCTTTAAACAGATCTTCTATGATGGACTTTAATCCTTGAAGGTTCTGTCTTAATTTGAATTGGACCATATTAACCATTTTAACTAAAAGGAGAAGGCCCATGGGGTCACTTTAAAAGAAAAAAAAGACTCTCGCTCTGTCACCAGGATGGAGTGCAGCGGCACGATCTGAGTCCACTGCAACCTCCACCTCCTGGGTTCACATGATTCTCCTGCCTCAGCCTCCCAAGTAGCTGGGACTACAGGTGCCAGCCACCACACCCAGCTAATTTTTGTATTTTTAGTAGAGACAGGGTTTCACCACGTTGGCCAGGATGGTCTCGATCTCTTGACCTTGTGATCCGCCTGCCTCGGCCTCCCAAGGTGCTAGGATTACAGACGTGAACCACTGCTCCTGGCTGAGGCCACCTCTTATCAAGCAAAGATTTCATTTGATCTTAATTTGTTACTTGTTGGTCCAGAGTGTTCAGATCAATGTGGGGTATTTTAGGACAACGAGTGCTGTGACATTGAGGAATTTAGGAAAGGCAATAGTTCTGATGGTTAAGGTGAAACATACCTGTTTGTTATCCATTGTATGTTTAGTAAATGCCCTAATATTATAAGGAGTACCTTGTTTAAATGTACTAGGATCTCTAGGTAAAACACTAATTTGATCCCCAGGATAGATTAAGGACGAACATTTACAAATTGATTGACTGTAGCAGATGTTAAACCTAATTCAGAGCCTATATTATAGGGGCACAAAAGCAAATCAGTAGCCTTTTTGCTGCATAAATGATTTTAGTAAATTTTGGATTTCAAATTGGATCAAATTGTGGGCTTCTGAGTTTGCTTCCTTCCTTTGTGTTCATGTTTTGTTCTATTTTGTTGGTGGTTCTATTTTGTAGGGGCAAGGGGGAAGGTTCATTCTTTATCCATTCCACAATTATATATGTTTTTTCCCTCCAAAAAGACACAAATCACTATCATCATGGTTAGTGGCCTCCTTTATAGCAATGTTCTTTTTCTTTTATGAGATGGAATTTCACTCTTGTCACCCAGGCTGGAGTGCAGTGGTGCAATCTCGGCTCACTGCAACCTCCACCTCCCATGTTCAAGTGATTCTCCTGCCTCAGCTTCCCAAGTAGCTGGGATTACAGGCACCCGCCACCATGCCCTGCTAATTTATTGTACTTTTAGGAGAGATGGGGTTTCACCATGTTGGGCAGGCTGGTCTTAAATTCCTAATGTCAGGTGATCCGCCTGCCTAGGCCTCCCAAAGTGCTGGGATTACAGGCGTGAGCCATCACACTGGGCCAGCAATGGTTTCTTTGTTGGGTTTAATGACTCCAGACTTAAGCCAGTTGGAATTAACATCATCTTGACTGTGCCACAGGACTGACATGGATGTTTTTTCCTTACAACCCTAATGGTAAGAATCTTTGTTTTGACAGAGGCATCATCAGTAGCAGCAACAAAGACATTTTATAGGATCTTAGTGAGCTGTTTACTTTTAGTAGTGTAAACTTAGCATACCACATAGTAACTGTTCTTCCACATGAGTGACCACCTGATGGATGCTATGTTGTACAGGGCATCAGTCTTTCCACAGAGTCATCTATAGAACAGAGGCAATGCCTGCTTGAAATACACAGCCAATAGCCACAGAGTAAGAGTTATTCTCCTGAGTCCAGCATCAGTCTCAGCTTATGTTGAAATCAAGACACACAATCTAATCTGAGACATGCAGATAGGTCCAGATCAAGACACCCAAGCCAGGTCCTATAGACCCCCCTAATTGTGCCCCCACCAAAAAAATCATATGTTAAAGTCCAAACCTCCAATGTAACTCTATTTGGATATATGGCCTTTACAGAGGTAATTAGAGTTAAATGGGGTCACAAGTATGGGGCCTTGATCCAATAAGATTGTTGTCCTTATGAGAAGAGATACCACAGAGCTCACTCTCCCTCTCTCTTTCCATACACATTGAGAAAAAAAAACATGGGGGCATAAAGTAGCCATCTGAAACCTAGGAAGAGAGCCCCTACCGGAAGCTGGACCCAGCTGGAAACTTGATCTTAGACTTTTCAAGTCTCCAGTACTGTGAGAACATAAAATTCTACTGTTTAGCCACTCAGTCCGTGGTACTTTATAGTAGCCTGAACAAACTAATTCAAAAGGCCACTAATTCATATTCCTGTCCCTAAATGTCAATTATTGAAACTTCAAATTTAGATCAGCGTAACCTATGAGAGATTTGGTAGAACTCAGTGGCACAAAGCAGCATAGCTCAGCAGACAAGCTGGCGAGCAGGCAGCAAACAATAATACGACTTGAACCACCTGCTAGCCAGCAAGTGTCAGAGTCAGTTATCAAGTCAAGGCAAGAAAAAGAAGCATCCCTGGTTGTGGTGGTAATCAGTATCTAGGAACCTTTTTCACTGCACCAATTGTCATAGACACCTTGCACAGCCCGGATGGACCACTAAAACCAGTATGTGCTGGGACCAATGAAACAACACACACACAACCTAAGAGAATACAAAAAGTTTATTATTCACATAATGAGCCTTTCTGAAGAAAGCAGGGAGGACCCCCAAATGGATCTGAAAATAGCTTGAGAAAAAGCCGGGAGGGAAGGTTGGCTTGAGTTTCATTAAGGTAAGAGGGGAAGGCTGGTATGTGGATTGCCATGCATAAGCTTGTGCATGTGTGGTTTGAATGTCCTACCAGCACCAAAAGAGGGAGAATGTGGGCTTTCTTATTGACTATCCCAGATGTAGGTCAAGAAGGAAATAGGAAGGGAAGGAATAGGGACTTTAAAAATATTAGCAGTTAAATATCAAAAATTGAGTCAAACTCCATTATACAAGCTATCACTTGATATTTTATCCTTTGCTGTAATACCTCAAAGATATCTAAAAACAAGTTACTTCTTCAATGTAATACACTATATCAATAGGTTAAGAAAAAAAATCACATGTTCATATCAACAGATGCATAAAAAGTACTTGACAAAATTCAATAGATGTCAAAAAAAATCTGACAGCCATTCATGATAAAAACTCTCAGTAAACTAGGAATAAAGGGAAACTTCCTCAACTTGATAAAGAATATCTCCAGTTAACATCATAATTAATACTAATAATGAGAATCTATGAGCTTTCCCAGTAAGATCAGGAACAAGGCAAGGATATCCCCTCTTTCTACTCCTTTTCAACATTGTACTGGTAGTCCTAGCTCATGCAACAAGAAAACAAAATAAAAGATACATAGAATGGCAAGGAGAAAATACAACTTTTTTTTTTTTTTTTTAGCAGATGGCATGATCATCTATGCAAAAAATCCAAAAGAATCAACAAAAACCTCCTGAAACTATGAAGTGATTATAGCAAGGCTACAGGTATAAGGTTAACATATGAAAGTCAATTGCTTTCCTACATATCAGCAATAAACAGAAGAATTTGAAATTTTAAAAAATTCCATTTGTATTATAAATATACAAAAATAGAAATACTTAGTTATAAATCTAACAAAAAATGTACAAGATCTA
The DNA here is from genome assembly GCF_000951045.1 of Mandrillus leucophaeus. NCBI lineage: Eukaryota > Metazoa > Chordata > Mammalia > Primates > Cercopithecidae > Mandrillus > Mandrillus leucophaeus. Next base: position 321,965 of record NW_012110019.1, on the reverse strand, counting down.
TTCAAGAAAAGCTACAAACTCTTGAAAGAAATGGAAGAATTAAATAAATGGAGGAATATCCCATGCTCAAGGACAGGAAGATCCAACATTGTCAAGGTGTCAGTTCTCTCCAAGATGATCTATAGACTCAGTGCACTCCTAATCAAAATCCCAGCAAGTTATTTTTTAGGTATTGGCAAACTGATTCTGAAGTTTACATGGAGTGCAAAAGACCTAGAATAACACAATATTGAAAAAGAACAAAGTTGGAGAACTAATGCTACCCAACTTCCAGACTTACTATGAAGCTACATAATCAAAACAGTGGGATGTTGGTGAAAGAACAGACAAATAGGTCAATGGGACAAAATAGAAAGTTCAGAAATATATCCACATAAATATAGTCTTAGAAAAACAACACAATGGAGATAATATAGTCTTTCAACAAATGATGGTGGAACAACTGGACATCTCCACATACAAAAAAAAGAATCTAGACACAAACCTTATACCTTTTACAAAAATTTAAAATTGATCACAGGTCTAAATGTAAAATGCAAAACTATAAAAAGAGTTTAGGATAAAATTTAGATGACCTTAGATTTAACAATTACTTTTTAGATACATCAAAGGCATGATTCATTAAAGAAAGAATTGATAAGCTGGGCTTCATTAAAACTTTAAAACTTCTGCTCTGTAAAATACATTGTGAAGAGAATAAAAAGACAAGCCACAAAGTGGGACAAACTATTTGCAGAAGACATGTCTGATTCACAAACTGTTATCCAAAATATACAACTCTTAAACTCAACAATGAGAAAACAAACAACCCAACTTAAAAATAGGCCAAAGACCTCAACGAACACCTCACCAAAGAAGATAGCCATCAAGTAAACAACTGAAAAGACATCCCACATCCTATGACATCAGGGAAATGCAAATTAAAACAACAATGAAGTACCACCACACATCTTTTAGAATGGCCGAAATCCAGAACTTTGACAACTGCAAATGCTGGCCAGGATGTAGAGCAAAAGGAACTCTCATTCATGGTCAGTGGGAATGCAAAATGGTACCGTCACTTTGGAAGACAGTTTGATGGTTCCTTACAAAACTAAACATACTCTTGTGATACAATCTAGCAATGTTACTCCTTAGTATTTACCCAAATGAGTTGAAAATTTATGCCACACAAAAACCTGTACATGGATGTTTATAGAAGCTTTATACATAATTGCAGAATTTGGAAGCAACCAAAATATCCTTTAGTACATGAATGGATAAATAAACCATGATACATTCAGACAATGGAGTATTATTCAGCACTAAAAAGAAATGAGCTATCAAGCCATAAAAAGACATGGAGGAAACTTAAATGTATATTACTAAGTGAAAGAAATCGGTCTGGAAAGCTCTCTACTGTGTAATTCCAACTATATGACAAGCTGGAAAAGGCAAAACCATGAAGACAGTAAAAAGATCAGTGGCTGTCAAGAATTGATGGGGAGGGAGAAAAGAGCACAGAGAACAAAACTACTCTCTATGCGACTATAATGGTGGATGCATGCCATTATAAATTTGTCCAAACCCACAGAATGTAAAACACCAAAAGTTAACCCTAATGTAAACTATGGACTTTGAGTGCAGATGATGTGCCAGTGTAAATTCATCAATCGTAATCAATTTACCACTATAGTAGGGAATGTTGATAATAGGGGAGGCTATGCCTGTAGGAGAACAGGGAATATGGTCTGTGTACCTTCCTCTCAATTTGGTTGTGAATCTCAAACTGCTCTGAAACAAAAAGTCTTTGAAAACTGTCAACGGTCAAGGGATAAAATGGCCAACTAGACACAGCTAGGTAGCACCACCCACATTGAGACAGACCCAGGTTTTGGGTAAACCAACATAATTTGGACAGATCTTTATGAAGAAAACACTAAGACCAAGAGTGGACAGAGACATGATACAGATGCTGAGGCTGAGGAGACAGAAGACTGGGAACCCTGCATGGGGTAGTCAAATGCTGGGGCTAGTTCCCAGCCCTAAACAACTCCTGGGGAATGAGTGAGTGAAAGAACTGTGGACTGCCCACCCTCATCAGTAACCTTTAGGATCTTGGCTACAGGGAGCCCCACATCTGCCATGGATGTTTGAACTTACAGGGGAATTTGTCCAGAGAGTAGACAGAGATGAGGCTTCAGCCAGGGCAGAACCAGGGCCTTTGTGCACAGTGCAGCTGCAGCAGAGCATGGTCATAGGAACCCATTCCCCAGGGCTCCCCATCTCCCTCCAAGAAGCTTTAACCGCGGCTGATCACTGAGCCAGGAACGAGCATAGTCAACCTCTCCAGGGGCACATGTGTTTTGCAGGTCCTCCTGCCCACCAGCTCCTCCCAGGGCCCCTACCTGGCCACCATGCAAAATCATGTGTACAATACAGCCTCCACTGCCCAACCTGGGGGCTTTGCTCTACCTGATTATGTACTCAGTGACCCGGAGCAGCCTTAAAAGAAATTCTACCCAAGAATTACTTATAAAACAAAGCTTTATAAGTAAAAGAGAAATAAAATCCTTCTCAGACAAGCAAATGCTGAGGGAATTCATTTCAACTAGACAAGCCTTACAAAAGGTCCTTAAGGGAGTGCTAAACATGGAATGGAAAGAACATCTACTACCAAAAAAACACACTTAAGCATATAGCCCAAAGTCACTATAAAGCATCTACACAATCATGTCTACATAACACAACATAACTGTGTGTTTTGTGCTAACAGCAATGACAGGTCAAAATCTCATACCAATACTAATCCTGAATGTAAACAGGCTAAATGCTGCACTTAAAAGACAGAGTGCCAAGCTGAATAAAAAGACAAGACCCAACTATCTACTGTCTTCAAGAGACCCATCTCACGTGTAATGACACCCACTGGCTCAAAGTGAAGGAGTGGAGAAAGATCTATCATGCAAATGGAAAACAAAGAGTAGGAGTCACTATTCTTATTTCAGATACAACAGACATTAAACCAATCAAAATTAAGAAGGACATCCCATAATGATAAAGGGTACAATCCAACAATACTCAACTGTTCTACATATATATGCACCCAACATTGAAGCACCTAGATTCATGGAACCAATTATTCTTGGCATACAAAAAGACTTAGACAACCACACAATAATAGTGAGAAACTTCAACACTCATGCTGACAGCAATGGACAGAACAAGGCAGAAAAATAACAGAAGCTTTGAATGTCAACTTCATACTTGACTAACTGAACCTAATAGACATCTACAGAACACTCCACCCAACATATACAGCATGTATGTTCTTCTCATCTACATATAGAGCATAGTCTAAGATTAGCCATGTGCTCAGTCATAAAAAAGTCTCAATTTTTTAAAGAAATTGAAGTCGTACAGTGCACCTTCTCAGACAACAATAAAAATAGAAATCAATATCAAGAATATCTTTTCAAATTACACAAAAGCATGGAAATTAAAAACTTTCTCCTGAATAGCTCCTGGGTGAACATCTAAATTAAGGCAGAAATTTTTTAAAAAATTAAATCCATAAAAATATAACTTACAAACTCTCTGGGATGCAGCTAAAACAGTATTAAGAGGAAAGTGTACAGTGATAATACCTTAATCAAGAAGTTAGATCTGAAATTAACAATCTGACTTTACACCTAAATGAACTAGGGAAAAAAAAAACAAAAAGTAGAAGAAAAATAACTAAAACGATAGAAGAAATGAACAAAATTGAAATGCAAAAACCTAAACAAAAGATCAATAAAACCAAGAGTTTATTATTCAAATACATAAACAAGATTCATAGATCCCTACCTAGATTAACAAAGAACAAAAAGAAGATCCAAATAAGTACAATCAAATGACAAAGATAACATTACAACCAATCCCACAGAAGTACAAAGATCCTTAGAGAATACTATGAATGACTCTATGCAAGCAAATTAGAAAATCTAGAGGAAATTAATGAACTCCTGGAAACACATCATCTCCCAAGATTGAATCAGGAAGAGACTCAAATCCTGAATAGGCCAATATCAAGCTCTGAAGTTGAATCGGTAATAAAAAAAACCTACCAACCAAAAAAGTCCTGGATCAGATGGATTCACAGCCAAAATCTACCATACATACAAAAAAGAACTGGTATCAGTCCTACTAAAACTATTCTAAAAATTGAGGAGGAAGGCCTCCCTTCTAACTCATTTTATAAAGCCAGCATCAGCCTGATACTAAAACCTGGCAGAAATGCAATGAGAAAAGAAAACTTCAGGCCAATATCCCTGCTGACCATAGACACAGAAATCCTCAACCAAATACTAGCAAGCCAAATCCAGCAGCATGTCGAAAAGTTAATACACCACAACCAAGTAAGCTTTATTCCTAGGATGCAAGGCTAGTTCAAATACACAAATTAATAAATGCAATTCACGACATAAATGGAAGTAAAAGCAAAAATCATATAATCATCTCAATAGATGAATAAAAGTCTTCTGACAAAATCCAACACACCTTCATGATAACAGTCCTCAGACTAGGCATCAAAGGAACCTCTCTCAAAATAAGAGGCATCTATGACAAACCCATAGCCAACATCATACTGAATGGGCAAAACCTAGACCATTCTCTTGAGAATTGGAAAAAGACAAGGATGCCCACTCTTACCACTCCTATTCAGCATAGTACTGAAGTCCTAGCCAGAGTCATCAAGCAATAGAAATAAAAGGCATCCAAATAGATAAAGAATAAGTCAAACTATCTCTCTTCACTAACAACATTATTCTATATCTAGAAGCTCTTAAAGATTCTGCCACAAGGCTCCTGGAACTGACAAATAAAATTTCAGGATATAAAATCAATGTACAAAATCAGTAGCATTTCTATACACCAGTAATATCCAAGCTAAGAGTCAAATCAAGGACACAATCCCACTAACAATAGCCACACACAAAAAAATGAAATACCTAGGAATCTAGGAATTTGTATAACCAAGGAAGTGAACTATCTCTACAAGGAGAACTATAAAATACTGCTGAAAGAAATCAGACACAACACAAATAAATGGAAAAGCATTCCATGCTCATGGACAGGAAGAATCAATATCGTTAAAATGGCTCTCCTGACTAAAGCAGGGTACAGATTCAACACTATTTCTGTGAAACTACCAATGTCATTCTTCACAGAATTAGAAAAATCTATTTTAAAATTTATATGGAACCAAGAAAGAGCCTGAATAGCCTAATGAATCCTGAGCAAAAAGAACACAATTGAAGGCATCACACTACCCAACTTCAAACTGGACTACAAAGCTACAGTAAACAAAGCAACATGGTACTTTTTACAAACCCAGACACATAGACCAATAGAACAGAATAGAAAACTGAGACATAAACCCACACACCTAAAACCTCTGATCTTTGACAAGGCTGACAAAAACAAACAATAGGGCAACGACTCTCTATTCAATAAATAATGCTGGGATAACTGGCTATCCATATGCAGAAGAATGAAACTGGATTCTTACCTTTCACTATATATAAAAATTAACTCAAGATGAATTGAAGATTTAAATGTAAGGTCTCAAACTATAAATATGCTAGAAGAAATACCCTTCTTGACTTGGGCTTTAGCAAAGAATTTTTGACTAAGTCCTCAAAATCAATTGCAATGAAAACAAAAATTGACAAGTGAGATCTATTTAAACTAATGAACTTCTGCACAGCAAAAGAAACTGTCAACAGGGAAAACAGACAACCTACAAAATGGGAGAAAATATTCACAAACCTTTGCATCTGACAAAGGTCTAATATACAGAATCTATAAGGAACTTAAATAAACAAGTACAAAACAAACAATCCCATTAAAAATTGGGCATAGGACATGAACATGCACTTCTCAAAAGACATACAAGCAGCCAACAAACTTTTGAAAAAATGCTCAGTATCACTTATTAGGGGAATGCAAATCAAAACTACAATGAGATAACATCCCACACCAGTCAAAATGGCAATTGTTAAGAAGTCAAAAAACAACAGATGCTTGTGAAGCTGCAGAGAAAAAGCAACACTTATACTGTTGGTGGAAATGTAAATTACTCCAGCCACTGTGGAAAGTAATTTGGAGATTTCTCAAAGAACTTAAAACAGAGCTCCCATTTGACTGAGCAATCCCATTACTGGGTATACACCCAAAGAAAAATAAATCATTCTACCAAAAACACACATGTACTCATATGTTCATCACCATGGTATGTACAATAGCAAAGACATGGAATCACCCTAGGTGACCATCTGTGGTAGAGTGAATTGGGTAAAAAAAAATGTGGTATATACACACCATAGAATACTATGCAGCCATTAAAAAAGGACAAAATCATGTCCTTTGTAGCAACTTGGATGCAGCTGGATGCCATTACCCTAAGTGAATTAGCATAGGAACAGAAAACCAAATGCTCCGTGTTCTCACTTAAGAGGAGATGAACATTGAGCACACGTGGACATAAACACGGGAATAATAGGCACTGAAGACTATGAATGGGGAGAAGCAGGAAGGGGGTCACACATGGAAAAACTACCTATTGGATACTATGCTCAATACCTCTGTGATGAGATTCACACCCCAAATCTCAGCATCGCGCAACATACCCACATAACAAAACCTGCACATTCACCCCCATATCTAAAAGCTGAATTTTAAAAAACAAGAATCCAGTTGCAGCAACACACCAGGTCCAAAAAAATTGTTCAGTAGTCAAACATCAAAATAGAGTCAAACTGATGATATGAGCATCCCTGAGTACACTATCCTTTGCTATTATACCTCAAACATGTCTAAAATCAAGCAACTTCTGTTACTAATTTAGGTATTAACCATTATAGACAACTTTCTCTGACCTTCAGCCAGGAGCAGCCAAGAATCAAAGCAGTATAGGTTATGTCAGATTCCCATTGGTCACCCATGTCCACATGCACTCTCAAGTATTTAGAATGACCTAAATGTGAAATCTATGATTCCTTTACTCAGTTCCACCTAGAACTCCACCATTTTATAAAGCATTACTTCCTATACTTGAGGTAATAATTGCCACTCTTCTGCTGCTATGGCTAATCTGAACCACCGCCAGTGAGGTTCTTCCATCCTAGCCAACACTGCCGTTTTATACATGTTAACTGAATTACCACCTTGGGAATCTTATCTCATTTATTCACATCTATAATAATTCAATATAGCACCATGACAAAATTCAAACAGCAAGTGATAAATCCTATTTTCATAGTGACATTAACAATAACATTCATCATTCATGTTGAATTTTACCATAACAAATGGGCTAGGCTTCTTCATCAGAATGTCTGGACTTAAAGCTACATAAGTACCTTTAGTCAGACTCATGCATACTACATAATAATGCGGTATCCTATTTGGAGATGATATTAATTCAGGAGTTCTTTTTACCGTTATTTTTGATGAGATGTTCCTTCTGAAAATTCTTACAAGAGTAATTCCTTCATAAAATTCTTATGAGAGTAAGCCCCAGTAGGGTAATCAATGCTTTCAGCCAGTGGGTGATATTAAATATGTTTGAAATCCTTAGAAATGAATATACACTCATCATTGAATCCATAAGCTTTCATCTTGCACAACAACAGTTTCTTATAATAGGCATTATCTACTCCCCCACATATTACGCATTTCCATAATACTGGCCTTATGGGATACTGTGGCCACCTTAGAAATGTCTTTACTTTTATTAAAGAATAAACTATTTTAAAATCAGAGACAGAACCTCATAGCAGGTCAACAGTTACTCTGACCTGAAGATGTTGGCAGAAACACTGTAATAAGCAGAATTCCAAGATGGCACCCAAGATTCCTAGCCCCTGGAGAACATACCCTGTACAATCCCTACTCCTCGAGTGTGGGCAGATCTTGTGAATACGAGGAGATTTCACTCCCATCATTACATTAAATTATATGGCATAGGTGAATGGGTTTTAACAGATGTAATTAAGGTTCCTAATAAGTGGACTTTGAGTTAATTGAAAGGGAGACTATCTTGGGTATACTCGTCTTAAATCAGGTAAGAACTTTTTACAAAAAGTTCTAAAGGTCAGAGGTAGAAGAATCAGAATCGAAGGAGGAGAAATGCTCTCTTCCTGGCTATGAAGAAGCAAATTTCCATGGTACAGAAAGGGCCACACTGTAGGGAAGAACAAACAGCTTTTAGGAACTGAAGGCCTTCAGGTCTCAATCACGAGGAACTGAATTCTGCCATCAACCAATGATCCTGGCTTCAGATGAGCTCACAGCCCTAGCCAACAACTTAATTTCAGCCTGATCAGACCCTGAGCAGAAGACCCATATAACCTATGGTAGACCCCTAACCCACAGAAACTACAAGATAATAAATTTGTGTTGCTTTAGGCCTCTAAGTTTGTGTTAATTTGTTGTGCAGCAATAGAAAAAAACAAATGCCATCATTTATGTAACCTGTAACTTCATGATCACACTCGTCTTCAACGTTTATACCTGGATCTATGGCAGAGGCAAATCTGTCTCTTTTTGTAATGATCCACATTCCTCAGAGCTATCCAAGCTACCAGAAATCAATGAGAAAGATTAATAATCAATAATGGTGAATGGTGACTGCACTGAAATTACAATTCCTGTCACAAACTTTTTTCGGATTCTGTAGGAAAGAAGAGAAGATAATGAATATCTGCCTTCATTTGGTATCCATGGGCCACAGACTCAGGAAAGGATTAAAAGTACTTGGCAGAAAAGCAAACTGCAAATGGATTTAACAGTTGTTTCTTCAATGGTGTTTGGAAGCTCCTCAGCCACTGTGAAAAAATTTTCCTACAGCTGGCTTATTTATCTGGAATTCTTGGCACAGGGATAGCTGGCAGAATAGGTTCCAAAAGGAAAGCCTTTGCAATGGTAAAAGCATAATCTCAAAATACAAAGGGAGAGTAAAGCCATCTGCTTGATGGGTCAAGCAGTGTATTAATTATCTATTGCTACATAACAAATTTCTCCAAAACTTAGCAGCTTAAAACAATAAAAATGTGTTATCCCTGAGGGTCATAAATCCAGAAGTCATTTTGTGGGGTCGTTCTGGCTCTGGATTTTCTACGAGGTTGCAGTCAAGCTGCACTGGAGCTACAGTGATTTGGAGGCTTGATTGAGACAGAAGGATTTGCATCCAAGCTCACTAACTTGGCTGTTAGCAAGAATGTTCTGTTTGGACCTTTCCATAACGCTGCTCACTAAATGGTAGTTGGCTTTCCCAAAGTAAGTGACCTAAGAAAGGGAATCAGGAGAGGAAAGGAAGGGAGAGAAAAAGATGGAACCACAGTATATTGTATAACTTCATCTTGGAAGTGACATACCATCACTTTTGCCATATCCAGTTTATCACAAAGACCAACCCTGGTGCAATATGGAAGGTTACTAACTACACAAGGGAGTCAACACCAGAAGGTAGGGTCACTGGGGCCATCTTGGGGGCTGGCTACTACAGGTGGGGAATTTGGACCAAGATTTTAGTCTGGTTCATACACCTCATGACCTGGCATCCCACCAAAAATCAGAATACAATCTATATACATGAGGCTGAAAGTATTTCACAGGGTTGGTAACTTTGGAGATCCCACTATATTGGGATAAAATGTCCAAGGTACCAGCAAATACAGATTTCCAATACCTACCTTCTCCTACTATTGATTATCCCTCTTTAACAACCCTCAAATTATGTGCTCATTTGGGCCTTCTCAGCTGGGAGATATAATTTTAGCATCACAATTGATGGCCTGAAATATTCTCACTAACTGCTTGGATATCTATATCGTCCTTCTTCAATATCTGACTGATAAAAGTGCTACTTTAGATCAATTTTACTAGCTTAGCTGGGGTTTTCTACAAAAACGGAACCTGAGATAGTGTTTGGGAGACACAAGTCCATGGCCTCAAGGGAAAGAAGAAAGTGAAATGAGGCCTGGAAGCAGGTGAATCATTATCATGTTGGCTTCTGCTTCAGGACAGGTCACAGAAGGCTGCTCATGAGGCAGGATCTGTTAGGAAAATATGCAGGGAGAAATCACACCTAAGCCGCGTCAGACTCAGCAGCAACTGAGGTGGAGGGAAAGGTTGTGAGAGATGGACAGCACCAGGATAATCTGAGGTGGCATATGAGACCCATGTCAATTACACCCTGTTGTCTTATTTGTCTCTATAATGAGACTTGGAAGAAAATTCGCCAACTAAGCAAATCTGTGCTTCTCACCTTCTAGCCCCCATCCCTAACTGTTCATAATGAGTGACTAGATTCACTGAAACTATTCTCCTACCACTGCTCCTCTCTGACTTGTACTGGCCTCTGCTTTCATCACTGGGATAGGATAATCTTAATGGTGACTGTGATAGGGAAATGATTTGAGGGCAAAACCCAAACCCTAAATGAGATAGGCATGTGGTAGCTGAGAGATAAAAGGAAATAGTATATGAAAGTGATTATCTGATTATTCTTTCATTTAATTCCACAAAGTTGGTTGAACACAAACTCAGCATTTCCCATTCAGACTCATTAAGGTCCTTCCTCATATATAATGTGAAGATCTTGCCCAAGGGTGAATTCCTGCATGTTCTTGGTCTTAGATGCTTCTCTTAAGCAACAGCTTGAATGAGAAAATTCTTGTCTGAGAAGGATTTTACAGTTCTTGAAAAGTGATATTAGCCTTTACAGAGACAGAAAACAATTCTCCGAAGAACAGAGTATCAGGATATATCTATCCCTACGACGAACACAAATTTGGGGGATTGTTTTATTATAGTACACAACAGTTCAGGTCTTTAGGAACAATAGTCACTCAAATGTTTCCATTTCAGAAGTAGATTTTCTAAAACAAAAGCCTTTAATTAGGTGGCATCCATAGTTCAATGGAAAAAAATCTGCTCTATAAATATGTTTATACAATAATCTCTTAAAATAGACACCAGCTACTCTTGGCTTTGAAATAGGTTCCTACAGTTCATCCCATATTGCATGCCTACTTTCCAGAATAGGAGAAATGAAGTCCTCATTTATAGAGCTTGCCTACTTCTATAGACAGCACACTAGGTCCAGATGCAAAACAACTGCTGTTTGCCCCCTTTCCCAAAATCGAGATCCAAGCTACACGATCACAATCTCTCCAGTATCTAGAATTGACGGTAGTGCATGGCATACCGAGTTGTTGTGGCAGGAACAGAGATGCACAACTCAGATCCTCCTTCAGGAAAAGATTTCTTACCCAGCTATGAGGAGTATGGTTAGCTGACACCCTCCAGATATTTACTCCTTTACATTTTTATTTTTGAGCTATCATTTTTTCAGGGTGGATCCAACGAGTAACTGAGTAAGACTGTGGTAAAAATGGTCTAACCATTTCACCTCTAATGGACAAGCTTTTCTCTGAAACTCTAAAACTTCCTGCTTGGCTGGCAGAGACCTTGAGCAGCATTATGGTCTGACTTCTGTCAATCCTGCTTCATTTTTCCTTTCACAGATATTACTCCCCAGTAAACCTTTTGCATTCCTTAACACCATCCTAGTGTCTGCTCCATGGGGACCCAACTTACACAATAGTATCAGATGTGATCTGAGAAACCAGGCAGGCTATAAAATGGGATTTGGAGACTGGGTCACCCACTGACTGGATGACAATGAGGACCCCAATTCCTGTGATGTGTGGAGCACAGATAGTCCCTGGAACCAGATGACAGCACAAATGCTAAAATGTTCACTGGTAGTAACTTGAGAGAATGTTTTGGTGGAAAAGAATGTCCAGGCAGTTTCAATGATTTAAGCATTTAAAATTAGGGGGAAATAAAGTGATTCATACTAGTACAATAGAATTAGCTCATTACTGGACCAGGCCATGGTGGCTGATGCCTGTAATCCCAGCACTTTGGAAGGCCGAGGTGGGTGGATCCACTTGAGGTCAGGAGTTCAAGACCAGTCAGCCTGGCCAACATGGTGAAACCCTGTCTCTGCTAAGAATACAAAAATAAGCCAGGCATGGTGGCACACGCCTGTAATCCCAGCTACTCTGGAGGCTGAGGCAGGAGAATTGCTTGATTCTGGGAGGTGGGGGCTGCAGTGAGCTGAGATCACACCACTGTACACCAGCTTGGGTGACAGCAAGACTGTCTCAAAAAAAAAAAAAAAAAAAGGAATTAGCTCGTTATTGAGTCATATTGATAACCTTAAAAGGTATAATTTTAAAAATGAGAACATTGAAAAATAAGTTGTGAAGACCAGAAGGAATCTTTAGATTTAAAAGATGTCTTATCTGATACAATGGAAGAGCAAAAGAAGATAAAGATCAAACTCAGGATTCAATAATAAAAGTCATAGAACTTCAAAACTGAATGTTTAGCCAAGAATCAGGTCTGTTGCAAAAGCCTGAGACACAAGCAATGAGGACAGCCGGGTGGTTGTACATGAAGGTTTTGACAAACCAGACTGCTCTGAATCCTTAGAACTTGCAGAACTGCCTCTTCTCCCTATTAAGAGTTAGTAATCCCTTCTTGTGTCAAGACACTTTAGAGACCTGTTACTTAGAAGGCAACAGACACCCCTCTCTCAGGTTTTACAATCATCTCCCTTTCTAGCTGCCAGATCAATAACTTAGGATACATTAACACCTCTGGAGATATGCAGAGGAAAGGATTGATATTCCAAAGAAGCTGCAAAAACATCCTGATGGTATCCAAGGAGTTAAAAGTGAACCTGGACTTTGAGAATGTGCGATCAAAAGGCCTGGAACATAAGACTAGGTTAGAGTTTACTGACTCAGGGAGCACATCTCAGGATATGAGATTTTGATGTTGACAAGAATTCTAGGGGTAGTGTAAGTCACTGCTAGACTGACCCCTAGAAGACTGGAGAAAATCATCATCCGAGCTGGGTGAAGTTGTGATGTCTGAGTTTCCATGCAGATTGCAGAGAAAAGAAGGCGGTGGCTCAGATGTGGTATACAATACTGTTTTTACAGTTAATACTACAATGTGGACTTAAACATTTGTTAAGAGGGTAAATCTTGTGTTAAGTGTTCTTACAACAATAAAAAAGATTTAAAAAAAAATAAGTAGAAGCCTCAGGAAAGTGGACATTGCTGGAATTAACCCATTATATGAGACCAAAAGACCCACCAGAAAATTAAATTGCATGAAAAGGCTGAAAGGGCACACTTATTCACCAAGGTCATCAGAAATGGGCTAGTTAGAAGACAGCAGCATCTCTTAAAAGTTCAGCCAGGTCAACTTAAAAGTTGACAGTAGGAGAGGTTGTTGTAGAGCTTGGCTTATTGACAGTAATGTGAGGAAGGAGCCCCTAAGCAATACAGGCTAGCTGGCCCCACACTTAACTTCCAGAAGCCAGGGTATCTCAATTACCACAACACTAACCTCATTGATACGTTTTGGCTGTGTCCCCACCCAAAGCCATCTTGAATTGTAGTTCCCATAATCCCCACGTTATGGGAGGTAATTGAATCATGGGGTCAGTTACCCCCATGCTGCTGCTCTCATAATAGTGAGTGAATTCTTATGTTATCTGATGGTTTTATATAAGTTTTCCCCCTTTTGCTTGGCAGTTCTCCTTGTTGCTGCCATTTGAAGGACATGTTTGCTTCTCTTTCCTCCATGATTGCAAGTTTCCTGAGGCCTTCTCAGCCACGCTGAACTGTGAGTCAGTTAACCTCTTTCCTTTATAAATTACTCAGTCTCTGGTATGTCTTTATTAGCAGTGTAAGAATGAACTAATACACTCATGGTGACAGCCAACGAGGCTTGACCCACAGAGTGGTGGAGATAGTTAATAGAACATGGTTCCCTATGGGGAAAATGGGTGGGAACCCAATGAAAATAATGAGTGAAAATAAAATATCAAAAGAATGAATGACTAGAAAGCTAAAAATTATCACCAAACAAAAAATTAAAATCCTTTGCCCAGTTTCCAGACTTAAGCCAGTTTTCAAGCAAGCCTATAACCTGATAACTAAAATGGCAGCCAGGTCACCAGGACAAAGTACCCTGAAACATCACAGCAAATGTATACTGAAATTATTCCCCTGGTCTTTTCCAAAACTGAACAATGCCACTTACTCAGGAAACTGCACACTGGGGAAGAGAGAACACTCTGACAACTCAGACTTTGTGTGTCTTATGGCCCTCAGAAAGTCCTTGACACTCAGACCTGAAGCACTGTCATCATAGCCATTTAGAATGAGGCAGTAAAGACAATAGGTAGTAAGTGAAGTCCTGACAAAATTCAGCTTATGGTGAATCCACTGGATCCCTGAACACATTCAGTGGTTTTCTTCAGTTACCTACTGTATAATTGGAATTGTATACTTAGCAGTTGAAGTAACCCTCACTTGGTCTTTGGCTTTTCCACTATTATAGCTGTTGCCCCATAAGCCAACTGGAAGTTTCTGAAACTATCCCCTCCCAACTGCCTAATCAAGAGAGTAAATCAAGAACAGTGTCATATTTCATGGTGGGGTAGGTGTGGTAAAAACTTATCAGAATTAAAGATACAAAGGGTGCAAAGGTGATGGTTCCTTTCATAGCTTCCTTATATTCCTCAGTTGCCCCCTGCAGACACCAGACAGAATCTATAAAATGACTATAAATGACTATAAATCTATAAAATGACAAATTCAACCAAGTGATTGTCCCAATCATAATTTTCATGCTGGTCATGGTGTCATTGCTAGAGCATTTATGTGATATTCAACTACTGATTTGGAAATGAGTTATTTTATATCCTAAACAAGAAAGAATGTCAGACACAGTTTGCCTTCACATGAATGGACAACCATATACATTCACAACCAAAGATTCAGTGTTTCTAAAACAAAGATATGCGCCATCTGCAGCAAAGAATTACCCACTGTTTGATAAACAGCTGTTGGCATGTTTCTGAGCTTCGGTATAAATGGAGTGTTTGACCATTGGATACCAGGCGCCCATGCATCCAGAAATGTCCATAGACAGCTGGATCCTTCTGGCATCCTCCAAGTCATAAAACTTGGTCAGCTCAGAGGAATACATAGTAATATAGAAATGACACATTCAAGACCAAGCACAAGCAGGACCAAGAGCACATGCAAACACCATGAGCAGATAGCCCAGATGCCCACATCACTCACCACTGCTGTACCCCTCCCTGCAGCTTGATCTGATGGTTTCAAGGGTATCCTGTATAACAAGATAAATAAGGAGGGAAAATTATTAACTAGATTTATGTTTGGGTTAGCTCAGTATATGCTTGCAAGCCAAATAATAGCTGTCTCACTCAGGAATGGCCTGGCAAGACAGTACAGATAGAAAATCCTAATGGGCAATGCTTTAAAAGTACACCTGGCATCTATTTTGTGTGGAAGGTAAAGTGGTCCAAGGTTATAATATATGTAGGAAAAATAATGGGAAGATCAAAGAAAAGGAAGTCTAGAATAGAGGCATGAACAGAGGACAGATGTAGTAATGTGCACAAAGTGTATAAATTTTCATATAACATTTATGGCTGCCAAAAAGGATTCACCTTGGAAGAGGCGCTAAACAATTAAATAGGCAAAATGACTCAGCCAGTTGATATTACTTAGCTTTTGTCAGCAGTCACTCAATGCCGGCATGATAGAAACATGAATGAAATGACCATGGTAGCAATGAAAGAATTTATGTTTGGACCCATTAGCACAGATGTCTACCAGAGTTGATCCTGTGTCTGCCAGCTTTGATGTTCCACATGCCAGGAACAGAAAACAAAGCTGAGACCCAGTATGGCACCATTCCCCAAGGAAAACAATTGACCACTTGGTAATGAGTTGATTAAAGTGGGCCACTGCCATCCTGAAAATGCTATTGAATTGTTCTCACATGAATAGACTTATTCCAGGTGGATTTGCCTTTCCAACCTATGGAGCCCCAGCCAGCATCAGACTCCGGTGATTTACAAAGTACCTGATCCAAAGGAATGAAATTCCATTGAGTATAGCATCTGGCCAATGAGCTTACTTCACACAGCAGAAGAAGTGTGGGAGGGGGCCCATGTTCACAGGATCTATTGATTATATCACATCCTGTACCACAAATCTGCTGGCCTCATAAAATACTGGAATGGTTTGCTGAAGGTACAGCTAAAGTGCAAGCTCAGAACAAATACTCAGAGGATTGAATGTCTCTTTTTGGCACTGTGTCCCAAACAGAAAGAGTATATGAGCCTTGGAACCAAAAGGTGAAAGCAGGAATGGCTCAATTTATTTGTGCTTTTTACCTCCATAATTCTCAGCTCTGCACAATTAGATTTCCTGCTCATCAAAAAGGATACAGTCTTGCTGGGAGACACAGAAAGAATCTTACTGCACTACAAGATATAGCTGACTCCTGAGAACTTTGAACTTTTTGTGCCTATGAATGAGCATACAAGAGGAGTCACCATCTTGGTAGCAACAGATCCTGAGAAGCAGGATGAGGCATGATCACACTACTCAATAAAAGCAATCAAGAATAATGAAAGGCAGGGAGGAATATGTACGGAACCCTGGCAATCCACTTGGGCACCTCTTGGTATTCCCTTGCTGACTTGGCTTAAGTTGCTATAACAAGCTACTGTAAACTGGATGGCTTAAACAACAGACATGTATTTTTCACATTTCTGGAGGCTGTGAAGTCCAACATGAAGGAGCCAACAGATTAGATACGTGGTGAGGGCCCCCTTCCTGGATGGCAAGCAGCCACCTTCTTGCTGTGTCCTCATATGGCAGAGAGAGACAGACAAAACAAAACACTCTGATTTCTCTTCTCACAAAGGCACTAATTCTGTCATGAGGACTGCACCTTTGTGATCTCATATAAACCTAATTACCTTCAAAGTCCTCACCTCCAAATACCACCACATTAGGACTTAGGGCTTCAACATGAATTGGGGCAGGGGATAGTGAGTACAAAAACATTTAGTCCATAGCACTTGCCTAACTGTGACAGTGAAGGAATGAATACAGCAATCCTAGCCTGAGAATAACATTGGTTACCAAGGGCTCACGGCCCTCAGGAATGAAAGTTTGGTCACACCAGCAGGTAAATCACTGTCTTCGTCCATTTCATATTACTATAAAGAATACCTGAGGCTGGGAAGTTTATAAAGAAAAGGGTTTATTTAACCCACAATTCTGCAAACGATATAAGCAGCATGGTAACAGCATCTCCTTGGCTTCTGTGAGAACATTTGTGCTGAAAGGTCAAAGGGAAAATAGGCACTACGTGAAGAGGGACCAGACTCAAAGGGCAACCTGGTTTTACAACAACCCTCTCCTCTTGGGAGCTAGTCCATTTCTGAGAGAACTAATCTATCCAGCCAGAGCAAGAACTCACTCACTACTGCCAGAAGGGCTCCACGCCATTCATGAGGAATCTGTTCCCATGACCCAAATACCTCCCCCAACACCATCACATTGAGGATTAAATTTCAACATGAGACTTGGTAGGGGTAAACAAATCATATCCAAAGCATAACAATCACCAATCCCAGCAGAGATGATAACTAAAGTTGAAGAAAATTTAGGATGGTTGGTTGAGGAGGGAGACAATGAGTATCAGTTGCAATCCTGAGACCAACTGCAGTAACAGGAGTTATACTACGGTCCACCAACCTCCTTTTTTCTCAGTGTGAGTGGTTCACTGGAACCTGGAGAAGTTACTCCAAACAGGCATGAAGAAGTAACTCTGTGGCATAAGTGTGAAATGTGGCTGCACTGTGCATATTTTCCTCTAGGAACTTTATCCAGATATGAGAAGTGTGGCTAGCTGACAGCCTCCTTCACATCCGCCTCAGATTTTGAGTTGAAATCAGGCTCTTCTCAGGTATTGGCTCCACAATGGACTGAACAAGGCAATGGTAAAAGAACCTCCTCTGTCCAACAGAGGACTCTTCTAAAGGGCAACCTTTGCTCAGAAGCTCACCATTGGGCTTCCGAAGACTGTCAGAGATTCACCTTGGTCCAAGATAAATGGATGATAGAATTGGGCTTCCTCTGCCCAGTCCTATCTCTTCCCTTTTCCTTTCATGGACATGACTGCCCAAAACATCTTTTTCACTCCTATAATTTTTTCCCTGCCTCTACTGTCCAAAGGACCCAAATAACACATTTGTAAAGTGGCTTAAGTTATAGACAATTGTGATTATGCAGTTCCATTGATCACCCCATCTCTTCTGTCCTTGTTTGTCAAGGGGTCCAGGGCCCACCTATCTTTATGAAATTAACCCTGGGGCCACCACACCTGAACCTGCCTTTGAAAAGGCCAAAAACAACTGATATCCCTGGACTCTAGATATTCTAACTTGTACCAAGTGGCTTTTAACCCTTCAAATCCTAGGGTTTCTCCTTTACTACAGATGTTACCCTTCCCATTAGAATTAACAAACCTAGGGAATTATATCTTCCCATAAGAATTAAAAAACTAGGGAATCTACTTTGTCAGAAGCCTGAACTTATGCATTTCTGCTAGCTCTTCCTGAATTCCTCTGTGTATTGTCAGGGCTTACATGGCTTTAAGTAGAATTCTCATCTACCCCGGTCATCAGAACACTAGTGAGTATCTTGGAAATTGCCATTTTCTCTGTTCCTTTCTCATTATCTCTGCCCTGAGGAGCATCATTCTACTTTGTTTTGGTTTGGTTAGTTAGGAAATCAGTTGGGTCTCACCTTTAGCAATAGAAGCTTCAGCTAAAACCTTATTATATGTAACCCCATCTACCATTTCTTCAAAATGGATCCGCCTATATCTCTTTGATCTATTGTTCACTTATCTCTCTCCTTATTTATGCTAGAGGTTATTTCATAAGATGAGATATTTTCAGGCCTTTGATACATAGTTGAAAACGTCAGGACTCCATGCAGACATTTTCAAATGTTTTAATTGCTTTATATTAATCAGGCCAAAATTTTAAGATATTCTGTTTCATAATACAGAGATGCTGAAAAAATGCTCATAAATTGATATGGAAAAGTATAAGTTGATACTGGTGGCCCTTAAATACTCAGTATTTAAGGTCGCAGCCTCCCTTGGCCACAGGTTTAAAAGATAAGAAAAGATAAGTGGTACACCTGTATAGGGTCCTTACCATGATTATTTCCTTGGGCTTAGTAAAACAGTAAGACGTTTTATTCTGGGGTACCACATGATTCTTCCAAAACACAGAACAGCCTTCCCTGCTGGTTGGTCCAACATTTGGGCCCATCCCTCTGAAGATACACTCACGTTTGGAACTGTAGAGGTGCTTTCCTAGCCAAGGCTTGTGATCTTCTTGAGATAGACTAGCCATGTCTTTCACCACTCATTCATCTTACAGTAAAATTTTTGAGGAAAAAAGATAAGCTTAGAGAGATCACCTTCCATATTGCCACACTTTTCTAAATTAATCTTAGGTTTGAAGGTTTGCAGAATAATCAGTTTTTTCTGAAACCACTAACAAGCCTGCACTGATGTTTCTTTCACATTTTTCCAAGACATCTATGCAATTTAGAGTGCATATTCGATTTCGTCACATTCACAGTTTATTGGCATGCCTCAAAACCAACAAGGATTTTGGTACCTACAACCATTCCTTTCTAGCAAAATCATGTAACTTCTTTGGTCCCAAAGTTAATTTGTTCTGCATTTAGGGGTAGTAATGTTTCTATATACAAGATGTATACTGTACTAAACACAGACAATATTATACTTAATGGCATAAGATTGAAAGCATTTCCTCTAAGGTCAGGAACATGACAAGAATACCCACTTTTGCCATTCCTATTTTACATAGTACTGGAAGTCTGTATCAGAGCAATTAGGCAAAAGAAAAAAAGGCATCCAAATTAGAAAGGAAGAAGCCCTTCGGTTGCTGATGACATAAACTTATATCTTATATATAGAAAACTCTATAAAGACTCCAGTAAAAACACTGTTAGAACTAATAAATGAATACAGCAATGTTGCAGGATACAAAATCAATACACAAAAATCAGTAGTTTCCATACATTAGCAAGCTATCTGAAAAAAAAAAAATCAAGAAAACAATCCCATTAACAATAGCTACCAAAAAATTAAAATACTTAAGGAATAAATTTAATCAAGGAAGTGAAAGAACTATATAATAAAAACTGTAAAACATTGATGAAAGAAATTTAAAAAAAAATACAGCCATGAGTTGTTTAACAAAGATACATTCTGAGAAATACATTGTTAAGTAATTTTGTCATTATGCAAACATCATACAGCGTACTTAGACAAACCTAGATGGTATAGCCTACTACATACTAAGGCTATATGATATACCTATTACTCCTAGGCTACAAATCTGGATAGCATAATGCTGTACTGTAAGCAATTATAACACCGATGGTAAGCACTTGTGTTTCTAAACATAAAAAAAGTACAGTAAAAACATGGTATAAAAGATTTTAAAAATGGTATACCTGTATAGGGCATAAATGGAGGTCCCAGAGAACTGGCAATTGTTCTGGGTGAGTGAATCAGTAAGTGGCAAGTGAATGTAAAGACCTGGGACATTACTATACACTACTGTAGACTTTCTATACACTCTACACTTCGGTTTTACTAAGTTTAGAGAAAGTATTTTTCTTTCTGCAATACCAAATTAAACTTAGATTAGGTTTGCTAAAACCAGCATCACACAAACACCTGAGTAATGAATGCATTGCACTATAGTGTTACCATCACTACATGTCACTAGGCAATAAAAATTTTTCAACTCCATTAGAATCTTATGAGACCACTGTCGTATATATGGTCTATCATTGACCAAAACATTATATAGTGTATGATTGTAAATGGAAAGGTATTCCATGTTCATGGATTAAAAGAATATTGTCAAAATGTCCGTACCACCCAAAGCAATCTAAAGATTCAATATAATTTCTAGCAAAATTCCAATGATATTTTTCAAAGAAATAGAAAAAAAAAATTCTAAAATTTATATGGAACCACAAAAGATCCCAAATAGCTAAAACAATCTTGAGCAGAAACAAAGTAGTAAGGCATTACACTATCTAATTTCAAACTATATTACAAAGCTATAGTAATTAAAGCAGCATAATATTGGCATAAAAATAGACATATCAACCCATAGAACAGAATAGACAGCCCAGAAATAAACCCACATACTTACAGTCAACTTATTTTCAACAAAATTACCAAGAACACACAATGGGAAAAGGACAGTCTCTTTAATAAGGGTGCTGAGAAAACTGGATATCTACATGCAAAACAATGAAATCGGACCCTTATTTCACACTGTATACAAAAATCAACTTAAAGTGGATTATGGATTTAAACATTATATACATCCCACACTGTCAAACTACAAGAAAACAACATAAGGGAAAATAATCTTGACATCAGTCTTGGCAAGGATATTTTTTATTTGATCCCAAAAGCACAGCAAATGAAAGCAAAAATATATAAATGGTATTACACCAAACTAAAAATCTTCTGCACAGCAAAAAACAGAATTAACAGAATGAAGAGACAACCTACAAATTGGGAGAAAATATTTATAAGCCATATATATAAGAGGTAAGTATTCAAAATATATAAGGTACTCAACTCAACCACAAGACAGTAAATAATCCAATTTATTAAATGGGCAAAGGCATCAACAGTAGATTGGATAAAGAAAATGTGATACATATGCACCATGGAATACTACACAGCCATAAAAAGAATGAGATTATGTTCTTTGCAGCAATATAGATGTGGCTGGAGGCCACAATCCTAAGAAAATTATCACAGGAACAGAAAAACCAAATACTACATTTTTTCACTTATAAGTAGGAACTAAACAATGGATTCTAGTGGACATAAAGATGGCAATAATAGACACTGGGGACTACTGGGGGGATACAGGGTCAGTAAGAGTACAAAAACTAACAATTGGGTACTATGCTCAGTACCTGGATGACAGGATCAATTATACCCCAAACCTCAGCAATCACACACTATACCCAGGTAACAAACCTGCACATGGGTCCCCTGAAACTGAAATAAAAGTTGAAATTGTTGGGAAAAAAAGGCAAAGGACAAAGGATGTAAATAGTTTTTTCAAGGGTATATGAAAAAATACTCAGCATCTCTAATCATTAGGGAAATGTAAATTAAAACCACAATGAGATATAACTTCACATCTGTTATAAACGGCTATTATCAAAAAGACAAAAGATAAAAATGTTGATGAGGATATAAAGAAAAGGAAACTTTTGTACACTTTCAGTAGGAATGTACACTCATACAGCCATTACGGAAAACAGCATAGAGGTTCCTCAAAAGCTTAAAAATAGAACTACCATATAATCTAGCAATCCCGCTTGTGGGCATATACTCAAATGATTTGAAATCAGTATGTTAAATAGATACTTGTAATCCCATCTTCATTGCAGCTTTATTCACAATAGCCATGATATGGAATCAACCTAAGTGTCCATCAGTGGATAAATGGATAAAGAAAATCTAATATATATATATAATGGAAAATGTATATATTCTGAATGAAAAGGCCTCAATAAAGAAGGAAATTAGATCATTTGTGACAACAGTATGAACCTGGAGGACATTAGGCTAAGTAAAATAAGCCAGACACAGAAGGACAAATACACTACATGATCTCCCTTACATGTGGAATCTATAGAAATCAACCTCATAGAAGTTTTGGATAGAATGGTGGCTACCAGAAGCCATGTGTTGGAGGAAACGGGAAGATGTTGGTTAAAGAGTGCAAAGTTTCAGTTAGACAGGAAGAACAAGTTATCTGTGATATATTGCATAGCATGGTGACTATATTTAATAGGGTAGATTTCAAAATTGCTAATGAAGTAAGTTTCAAATGTTCTTATACAAAAAAAGTATTTGGGGGTGATAGATGAGTTACTTGGCTTGATTTAATTATTCCTCATTGTGTTTGTGTATGTATTGTATGGATAAAATAACTACTTTATACCC